>NC_041392.1:38028498-38122517 GCF_002162155.2 Triticum dicoccoides
GGGTCAATCAAAAAATTTAACATATGCAATCTGTGTGAAATAGAGTCGTGGATATAACATATATATAGAGGGGGCGATCCACGTGAAGAGAGTGGAAGTATCATCGGCTTGAGGTGTCCAAAGAATCAAAGAGAGGGATGATGTGTGTGTGTGTGCGCACGCAATTGATAAAGAGTGCCATCGAATTTGTGTGTGCCCACGTCAAAGATATAGAGTGGCTAGCCTACTGGAACGTGAGATGGGACATGTGCAGTTTGTCTCTGTGGCATGGATACCTACCTGCAGCACGCGACTATCGGTGTGTGGTGGGGGAAGAGGGAGGCCCAATTAACTATAGAGGTACAATGGCTGGTATATGTGTGGAGGAGGAGAGAGGCCTACCTCATGTATTAAGGAGATTGAACTGCCTCATGTATCAAGGGAGCTCGATCGGCATCCATGCATATGTGCAGGAGATGAATAAGGTTGGGAGAGAGACAGAGCTAGAGTGTTGGAGGGGGTGGTAGTGGAGTTGCTTCTAACAAATGGTGGGATAGGCTTGCTAGACAAACGGAGGGCACGCCCGCAATATCTATAAGAGAAGAGATAGCTGCTTGTTGTCTGTGCACGTGCGTGTGAGAGACGGGTCAGGAGGCATGCACGAATGATGAGGGGGGACGATGTGGCTGTGGTAAGCAGACGTAACTACATAGGAAGATCAATCGCCCTTTGTAAGAGAAAGGAGAGACATAACTTGTGAGGTACGTCGATCGATGGGGGGGTAGTTAAATTCAATCTAGGTATATGTTGGGAGATCGATTGGTATACATGCATGTGTGTGTTAGAAGCAAATGAGGCACGAGGAGAAGGATAGAGAGAGAGGGATGCATGTAGGAGGTGGTACGAGAGGCATACTATATCGAGGGGGAGGAGTGTGCGAGTACGAGAACGATGAAAAGAGTGGTGGGAGTGAGGCATGGACGGTGACAAGAGAGGAGGGAAGCTTGTGTTTGTGCTAGGTACACCTGGCTAGAAAGGCATATCGATCGATGTGTGCCGTAAAGAAGGAGCTGGGGTCCTACACACACCGTGGCTGAACGACCTAAAGTGAAAAGACGAATTTGCGTGATGGAGCTAGAGAATGCTGAGGGAGGGTGAGAGGGATGCGGGCGTGTGCATGCACAAGAGAAAGTTAGTGCTAGCTACAAAGATAAGAGGGTTGTGTGGGTGTAAAAGACGAATAGAGATCATATATACTTCATTATAAAAAGCGAATTCGGATATTTGAAGAATTTATCATAGTGTTTCAAACCGACGGATGTGTGAATATATATAACGGTGATACACATGGTGTTGTTATGAACATGGTATACTACATTTAGTATATTTTATCTCTACTCTTATAAAAAACGGAGTTGTTGATGATGGTGTGCTTGCCATCCTGCATTATAGGCCGTCTAATTTATATCTGGCGGATAGCAAGGAAACTATGATGGTTGATGTTGGCAACAATCATGATTGTAGATTCTTATTGAAATAGAGAAACGAATTCAAATTTAGTTCGAATTGCAGCGGTAGTATAGACATTTGGAATGCACTAAAATGTTGGTATGAGTAGGTTACATGCATTATACAGTAAGCGAAAAAATTTAATCGGACATAACATGGATTCATACTCCCTCCTTAAATCTATATAGGGCGTAATGAGATTTTTAAGACTACCTTTGACTATTGACAAGATTAATAGTACATGACATGCACAATGTGAAAATTATATCATTGAAAGAACCTTTCACAGACGAATTTAACGGTGTGCTTTGTGTAAGTTGCATGTCATATATCATTGCTCTAATGTTTGTTCAAAGTTAGCATCGAAAACGCATTAGGCCCTATATAGATGGAAGGAGGGAGTAGCTTTGAATAGCATTTGTATAGTAAAATGGGGCAAGACTCTCTCTTTGTGGTGTGAATAGTTTTATTTTTTCGTTTTCTTTTTGGTTGAGGGAAGTGCGAATTGATTTGGTATGTACAAGTACAATATTACTACATGTTAGGCTTGTCCCTAAAATTTAACCCGCATCTTGTTATATCCCGAAAATTCAGATATCGTGCTCCCAAAACTGGCGCCTTCACAACCCGCGCCTTGCTATCCCGAAATTACAACGCGCGCGAAAACTCCCTCCAGCTGCCAAATCCCGACACGTGAAATCCACCTTCTAACCCTCAGCCGAAAGGGTCCCTAGTTCAAATCGGTGGGGGGTACTTTTGTAACACACCCTACATTTTGGACAAGCGCGTTCCTAAGTCATCCTTCACCCCCTCCCATCGCCTCCTTTTCGTCATTCGAAATCCCAGGCCGCCATAACCTCTCCGCTCCAGCCGCGAAACCCCACCCTCCTCCGTCCGCCACGTCACCGCTGCCCAGCCGGAGCCTCTTCCTCGACGACGTCGTCCACCGCAACAGCTCGACTTCCCTCGTCCAACTCCCCGGATGAGGATCCTCGTCCATCTCGCCGTCCCGCCGGTTCAGCCACCCCGTCCTCCACCTCCAAGGAGCTGCTCCAACGATCGCCTCATCTATCGCGGCTACTCCATCCCCACAGTGCCGCCTTAACCTGCTCCACCGGAACCGCAGCTGAAGGAAATATGCCCTAGAGGCAATAATAAAGTTATTATTTATTTCCTTATATCATGATAAATGTTTATTATTCATGCTAGAATTGTATTAACCGGAAACATAATACATGTGTGAATACATAGACAAACATAGTGTCACTAGTATGCCTCTACTTGACTAGCTCGTTGATCGAAGATGGTTAAGTTTCCTAGCCATAGACATGAGTTGTCATTTGATTAATGGGATCACATCATTAGGAGAATGATGTGATTGACTTGACCCATTTCGTTAGCTTAGCACTTGATCGTTTACTTTGATGATATTGCTTTCTTCATGACTTATACATGTTCCTATGACTATGAGATTATGCAACTCCCGTTTACCGGAGGAACAATTTGTGTGCTACCAAACGTCACAACGTAACTGGGTGATTATAAAGGTGCTCTACAGGTGTCTCCGAAGGTACTTGTTGGGTTGGCGTATTTCGAGATTAGGATTTGTCACTCCGATTGTCGGAGAGGTATATCTGGGCCCTCTCGGTAATGCACATCACATAATCCTTGCAAGCATTGCAACTAATAAGTTAGCTGTCGGATGATGTATTACGGAACGAGTAAAGAGACTTGCCAGTAACGAGATTGAACTAGGTATTGAGATACCGACGATCAAATCTCGGGCAAGTAACATACCGATGACAAAGGGAACAACGTATGTTGTTATGCGGTCTGAACGATTAAAGATCTTCGTAGAATATGTAGGAGCCAATATGAGCATCCAGGTTCCGCTATTGGTTATTGACCGAAGAGGTGTCTCGGTCATGTCTACATTATTCTCGAACCCGTAGGATCCACACACTTAATGTTACGATGACAGTTTCATTATGAGTTTATATATTTTGATTTACCGAATATTGTTCGGAGTCTCGGATATGATCACAGACATGACGAGGAGTCTCGAAATGGTCGAGACATAAAGATCGATATATTGGACGGCTATATTCGGACACCGGAAGTGTTTCGGGTGATTTTGGAGAAAACCAGAGTGCCGGAAGGGTTACAGGAACCCCCGGGGAAGTATTGGGCCTTAGTGGGCCTGAGGGGAGAGAGAGGGCAGCAGCCCAGGAGGTGGCGCGCCCCCTCCCATGGGGAGTCCGAATTGGACTAGGGGAGGGGGGCGCGGCCCCTCTTTCCCTCTTCCTCTCCCTCTCTTTCCTTCCCCCTTCTCTCTTCCTAGTTGGACTAGGAAAGGGGAGTCCTGCTCCTACTAGGAGGAGGACTCCCCCCTCCTTAGCGCGCCCCAAGGGCTGGCCGGCCTCTCCCCCTTGCTCCTTTATATACAGGGGCAAGGGGGCACCTCTAGACACACAAGTTGATCTTCGTGATCATTCTCTTAGCCGTGTGCGGTGCCCCCCTCCACCATAATCCTTGATAATATTGTAGCGGTGCTTAGGGGAAGCCCTGCGACGGTAGAACATCAAGATTGTCACCACGCCGTCGTGCTGACGGAACTCTTCCCCGACACTTTGCTGGATCGGAGTCCGGGGATCGTCATCGAGCTGAACGTGTGCTAGAACTCGGAGGTGCCGTAGTTTCGGTGCTTGATCGGTCGGGCCGTGAAGACGTACGACTACATCGACCACGTTGTCATAACGCTTCCGCTGTCGGTCTACAAGGGTATGTAGATCACACTCTCCCCTCTCGTTGCTGTGCATCACCATGATCTTGCGTGTGCGTAGGAATTTTTTTGAAATTACTACGTTCCCCAACAATGGCATCCGAGCCCAGGTTTTATGCGTAGATATCATATGCACAAGTAGAACACAAGTGAGTTGTGGGCGATATAAGTCATACTGCTTACCAGCATGTCATACTTTGGTTCGGCGGTATTGTTGGATGAAGCGGCCCAGACCGACATTATGCGTACGCTTACATGAAACTGGTTCTACCGACGTGCTTTGCACACAGGTGGCTGGCGGGTGTTAGTTTCTCCAACTTTAGTTGAACCGAGTGTGGCTACGCCCGGTCCTTGCGAAGGTTAAAACAGCACCAACTTGACAAACTATCGTTGTGGTTTTTGATGCGTAGGTAAGAACGGTTCTTGCTAAAGCCCGTAGCAGCCACGTAAAACTTGCAACAACAAAGTAGAGGACGTATAACTTGTTTTTGCAGGGCATGTTGTGATGTGATATGGTCAAGACATGATGCTAAATTTTATTGTATGAGATGATCATGTTTTGTAACCGAGTTATCGGCAACCGGAAGGAGCCATATGGTTGTCGCTTTATTGTATGCAATGCAATTGCACTGTAGTGCTTTACTTTATCACTAAGCGGTAGCGATAGTCGTGGAAGCATAAGATTGGCGAGACGACAATGATGCTACGATGGTGATCAAGGTGTCGCGCCGGTGACGATGGTGATCATGACGGTACTTCAAAGATGGAGATCGCAAGCATAAGATGATGATGGCCATATCATATCACTTATATTGATTGCATGTGATGTTTATCTTTTATGCATCTTATCTTTCTTTGATTGACGGTAGCATTATAAGATGATCCCTCACTAAATTATCAAAGTATAAGTGTTCTCCCTGAGTATGCACCATTGCGAAAGTTCTTCGTGTTGAGACACCACGTGATGATCGGGTGTGATAGGCTCTACGTTCAAATACAATGGGTGCAAAACGGTTGCACACGTGGAATACTCAGGTTTAACTTGACGATCCAAGCATATAATAGGTATGGCCTCGGAACACGGAGACCGAAAGGTCGAGCGTGAATCGTATAGTAGATATGTTCAACATATTGATGTTCGCCATTGATACTACTCCATCTCACGTGATGATCGGACATGGTTTAGTTGATTTGGATCACGTGATCACTTAGAGGATTAGAGGGATATATTTCTAAGTGGGAGTTCTTATGTAATATGATTAATTGAACTTAAATTTATCATGAACTTAGTACCTGATAGTATCTTGCTTGTCTATGTTTGATTGTAGATAGATGGCTTGTGCTGCTGTTCCGTTGAATTTTAATGCGTTCCTTGAGAAAGCAAAGTTGAAAGATGATGGTAGCAATTACACGGAATGGGTCCGTAACTTGAGGATTATCCTCATTGTTGCACAGAAGAATTACGTCCTAGAAGCACCGTTAAGTGCCAAGCCTGCTGCAGGAGCAACACCAAATGTTATGAACGTCTGGCAGAGCAAAGCTGATGACTACTCGATAGTTTAGTGTGCCATGCTGTACGGCTTAGAACCGGGTCTTCAACGACGTTTTGAACGTCATGGAGCATATGAGATGTTCCAGGAGTTGAAGTTAATATTTCAAGCAAATGCCCAGATTGAGAGATATGAAGTCTCCAATAAGTTCTATAGCTGGAAGATGGAGGAGAATAGTTCTGTCAGTGAACATATACTCAAAATGTCTGGGTATCATAATCACTTGACTCAACTGGGGGTTAATCTTCCTATTGATAGTGTCATTGACAGAGTTCTTCAATCATTGCCAACAAGCTACAAAAGCTTCGTGATGAACTATAATATGCAAGGGATGAATAAGACTATTCCTAAGCTCTTCGCAATGCTAAAAGCCGCGGAGGTAGAAATCAAGAAGGAGCATCAAGTGTTGATGGTCAATAAGACCACCAGTTTCAAGAAAAAGGGCAAAGGAAAGAAGAAAGGGAACTTCAAGAAGAACAGCAAACAAGTTGCTGCTCAGGACAAGAAACCCAAGTCTGGACCTAAGCCTGAAACTGAGTGCTTCTACTGCAAGCAGACTGGTCACTGGAAGTGGAAATGCCCCAAGTATTTTACGGATAAGAAGGATGGCAAAGTGAACAAAGGTATATGTGATATACATGTTATTGATGTGTACCTTACTAATGCAAGCAGTAGCACCTGGGTATTTGATACTGGTTCTATTGCTAACATTTGCAACTTGAAACAGGGGCTACGGATCAAGCAAAGATTGGCTAAGGACGAGGTGACGATGCGCATGGGAAATGGTTCCAAATTCGATGTGATCGCGGTCGGCACGCTACCTCTACATCTACCTTCGGGATTAGTATTAGACCTAAATAATTGTTATTTGGTGCCAGCGTTGAGCATGAAGATTATATCTGGATCTTGTTTGATGTGAGACGGTTATTCATTTAAATCAGAGAATAATGGTTGTTCTATTTATGTGAGTAATATATTTTATGGTCATGCACCCTTGAAGAGTGGTCTATTTTTGATGAATCTCGATAGTAGTGATACACATATCCATAATGTTGAAATCAAAAGATGCAGAGTTGATAACGATAGTGCAACTTATTTGTGGCATTGCCGTTTAGGTCATATCAGTGTAAAGTGCATGAAGAAACTCCATACTTATGGACTTTTGGAACCGCTTGATTATGAATCACTTGGTACTTGCGAACTGTGCCTCATGCGTAAGATGACTAAAACGCCGTTCTCCGGTACTATGGAGAGAGCAACGGATTTGTTGGAAATCATACATACAGATGTATGTGGTCCAATGAATTTTGAGGCTCGTGGCGGATATCATTATTTTCTCACCTTCACAGATGATTTAAGCAGATATGGGTATATCTACTTAATGAAACATAAGTCTAAAACATTTGAAAAGTTTAAAAAATTTCAGAGTGAAGTTGAAAATCATCGTAACAAGAAAATGAAGTTTCTACGATCTGATCGTGGAGGAGAATATTTGAGTTACGAGTTTGGT
This sequence comes from Triticum dicoccoides, assembly GCF_002162155.2. Lineage (NCBI taxonomy): Eukaryota > Viridiplantae > Streptophyta > Magnoliopsida > Poales > Poaceae > Triticum > Triticum dicoccoides. Next base: position 38,035,829 of record NC_041392.1, read on the forward strand.
CTACATTTGAAACAATGCGGAATAGTTTCGCAACTCATGCCACCTGGAACACCACAGCATAATGGTGTGTCTGAACATCGTAATCGTACTTTATTAGATATGGTGCGATCTATGATGTCTCTTACTGATTTACCGTTATCGTTTTGGGGTTATGCTTTAGAGACGGCCGCATTCACATTAAATAGGACAGCATCGAAATCCGTTGAGACGACGCCTTACGAACTGTGGTTTGGCAAGAAACCAAAGTTGTCGTTTCTAAAAGTTTGGGGCTGCGATGCTTATGTGAAAAAGCTTCAACCTGATAAGCTTGAACCCAAATCGGAGAAATGTGTCTTCATAGGATACCCAAAGGAGACTGTTGGGTACACCTTCTATCACAGATCCGAAGGCAAGACTTTTGTTGCTAAATTCGGAGTTTTTCTAGAGAAGGAGTTTCTCTCAAAAGAAGTGAGTGGGAGAAAAGTAGAACTTGATGAGGTAACTATACCTGCTCCCTTATTGGAAAGTAGTACATCACAGAAACCGGTTTTTGTGACACTTACACCAATTAGTGAGGAAGCTAATGAAGGAAATATGCCCTAGAGGCAATAATAAAGTTATTATTTATTTCCTTATTTCATGATAAATGTTTATTATTCATGCTAGAATTGTATTAACCGGAAAATTGATACATGTGTGAATACATAGACAAACAAACGTCACTAGTATGCCTCTACTTGACTAGCTCGTTGATCAAAGATGGTTATGTTTCCTAACCATAGACATGTGTTGTCATTTGATTAACGGGATCACATCATTAGGAGAATAATGTGATTGACATGACCCATTCCATTAGCTTAGCACCCGATCGTTTAGTATGTTGCTATTGCTTTCTTCATGACTTATACATGTTCCTATGACTATGAGATTATGCAACTCCCGTTTGCCGGAGGAACACTTTGTGTACTACCAAACGTCACAACGTAACTGGGTGATTATAAAGGAGCTCTACAGGTGTCTCCAAAGGTAAATGTTGGGTTGGCGTATTTCGAGATTAGGATTTTTCACTCCGATTGTCGGAGAGGTATCTCTGGGCCCTCTCGGTAATGCACATCACATAAGCCTTGCGAGAACTGCAACTAATGAGTTAGCTGCGAGATGATGTATTATGAAACGAGTAAAGAGACTTGCCGGTAACGAGATTGAACTAGGTATTGAGATACCGACGATCGAATCTCGGGCAAGTAACATACCGATGACAAAGGGAACAACGTATGTTGTTATGCGGTCTGACTGATAAAGATCTTCGTAGAATATGTGGGAGCCAATATGAACATCCAGGTTCCGCTATTGGTTATTGACCGGAGACGTGTCTCGGTCATGTCTACATTGTTCTCGAACCCATAGGGTCCGCACGCTTAAGGTTTCGATGACAGTTATATTATTTGTTTATGAGTTTTGATGTACCGAAGTTAGTTCAGAGTCCCGGATGTGATCACGGACATTACGAGGAGTCTCGAAATGGTCGAGACATAAAGATTGATATATTGGAAGCCTATGTTTGGACATCGGAAGTGTTCCGGGTGAAATCGACATTTTTCCGGAGTACCGGGAGGTAACCGGAACCCCCCAGTAACCTAATGTGCCTTAATTGGCCTAGTGGAGGAAGAGGAGAGGAGGCCTAGGGGCTGCCGCGCGCCCCTCCCCCCCCCCAACCCCCCTTTCCTTTCGTCCCTCTCCTGCTTCCCCCCAAGTCCTAATCCAACTAGGGAAAGGGAGGGGAGTCCTACTCCAGGTAGGAGTAGGACTCCTCCTGCGCGCCTCCTCCTAGGGCCAGCCACACCCCCCTTGGCTCCTTTACATACGGGGGCAGGGGGCACCCCTAGACACACAAGTTGATCTCTAAGATCGTTCTCTTAGCCGTGTGCGGTGCCCCCTTCCACCATAGTCCTCGATAATATTGCAGTGGTGCTTAGGCGAAGCCCTACGACAGTATAACATCAAGATCGTCACCACACCGTCGTGCTGGCGGAACTCTTCCCCGACACTTTGCTGGATCGGAGTCCGGGGATCGTCATCGAGCTGAACGTGTGCTAGAACTCGAAGGTGCCGTAGTTTCGGTGCTTGATCGGTCGGGCCGTGAAGATGTACGACTACATCAACCGCGTTGTCATAACGCTTCCGCTGTCGGTCTACAAGGGTGCGTAGATCACACTCTCCCCTCTCGTTGCTGTGCATCACCATGATCTTGCGTGTGCGTAGGAATTTTTTTGAAATTACTACGTTCCCCAACAGTGGCATCCGAGCCCAGGTTTTATGCGTGTCATATGCACAAGTAGAACACAAGTGAGTTGTGGGAGATATAAGTCATACTGCTTACCAGCATGTCATACTTTGGTTCGGCGGTATTGTTGGATGAAGCGGCCCAGACCGACATTACGCGTACGCTTATGTGAGACTGGTTCTACCGACGTGCTTTGCACACAGGTGGCTGGCGGGTGTCAGTTTCTCCAACTTTAGTTGAACCGAGTGTGGCTACGCCCGGTCCTTGCGAAGGTTAAAACAGCACCAACTTGACAAACTATTGTTTTGGTTTTGATGCGTAGGTAAGATTGGTCCTTGCTTAAGCTCGTAGCAGCCACGTAAAACTTGCAACAAACAAAGTAGAGGACGTCTAACTTGTTTTTGCAGGGCATGTTGTGATGTGATATGGTCAAGACATGATGCTAAATTTTATTGTATGAGATGATCATGTTTTGTAACCGAGTTATCGGCAACCGGCAGGAGCCATATGGTTGTCGCTTTATTGTATGCAATGCAATTGCGCTGTAATGCTTTTACTTTATCACTAAGTGGCAGCGATAGTCGTGGAAGCATAAGATTGGCGAGACGACAACGATGCTACGATGGTGATCAAGGTGTAGCGCCGGTGACGATGGTGATCATGACGGTGCTTCAAAGATGGAGATCGCAAGCACAAGATGATGATGGCCATATCATATCACTTATATTGATTGCATGTGATGTTTATCTTTTATGCATCTTATCTTGCTTTGATTGACGGTAGCATTTTAAGATGATCTCTCACTAATTATCAAGAAGTGTTCTCCCTGAGTATGCACCGTTGCAAAAGTTCTTCGTGCTGAGACACCACGTGATGATCGGGTGTGATAGGCTCTACGTTCAAATACAACGGGTGCAAAATAGTTGCACACACGGAATACTCAGGTTATACTTGACGAGCCAAGCATATACAGATACGGCTTCGGAACACGGAGACCGAAAGGTCGAGCTTGAATCATATAGTAGATATGATGAACATAGTGATGTTCACCAATGAAACTACTCCATCTCACATGATGATCGGACATGGTTTAGTTGATTTGGATCACGTGATCACTTAGAGGATTAGAGGGATGTCTATCTAAGTGGGAGTTCTTTAGTAATATGATTAATTGAACTTAAATCTATCATGAACTTAGTCCTGGTAGTATTTTTGCAAATCATGTTGTAGATCAATAGCTCGCGTTGTTGCTTCCCTGTTTTTATTTTAATATGTTCCTAGAGAAAATTGTGTTGAAAGATGTTAGTAGCAATGATGCGGATTGGATCCGTGATCTGAGGTTTATCCTCATTGCTGCACAGAAGAATTATGTCCTTGATGTACTGCTAGGTGACAGACCTATTGCAGGAGCAGATGCAGACGTTATGAACATTTGGCTAGCTAAATATGATGACTACTTGAGAGTTTAGTGCACCATGCTTAACGGCTTAGAATCGGGACTTCAAAGACATTTTGAACGTCATCGACCATATGAGATGTTCCAGGAGTTGAAGTTAATATTTCAAGCAAATACCCGAGTTGAGAGATATGAAGTCTCCAACAAGTTCTATAGCTAAAAGATGGAGGAGAATCGCTCAACTAGTGAGCATGTACTCAGATTGTCTGGGTACTACAATCGCTTGAATCAAGTGGGAGTTAATCTTCCAGATAAGATAGTGATTGACAGAATTCTCTAGTCACCATCACCAAGTTAGTAGAACTTCATGATGAACTATAGTATGCAAGGGATGACGAAAACGACTCCCGAGCTTTTCATGATGATGAAATCGATGAAGGTAGAACTCAAGAAAGAGCATCAAGTGTTGATGGTTGACAAGATCACTAGTTTCAAGAAAAGGGCAAAGGGAAAAAGGGGAACTTCAAGAAAAACAGCAAGCAAGTTGCTGCTCAAGTGAAGAAGCCCAAGTCTAGTCCTAAGCCTGAGACTAAGTGCTTCTACTGCAAAGGGACTGGTCACTGGAAGCGGAACTACCCCAAGTGATTGGCGGATAAGAAGGATGGCAAAGTGAACAAAGGTATATTTGATATACAGATTATTAATGTGTATTTTACTAGTGTTCGTAGCAACCCCTCGGTATTTGATACTGGTTCAGTTGCTAAGAGTAGTAACTCGAAACAGGAGTTGCAGAATAAACAGAGACTAGTTAAGGGTGAAGTGACGATGTGTGTTGGAAGTGGTTCCAAGATTGATATGATCATCATCGCACACTCCCTATACTTTCGGGATTAGTGTTGAACCTAAATAAGTGTTATTTGGTGTTTGCGTTGAGCATGAATATGATTTGATCATGTTTATTGTAATACAGTTATTCATTTAAGTAAGAGAATAAATTGTTGTTCTGTTTACATGAATAAAACCTTGTATGGTTACACACCCAATGAAAATGGTTCATTGGATCTCGATCGTAGTGATACACATGTTCGTAATATTGAAACCAAAAGATGCAAAGTCAATAATGATAGTGCAACTTATTTGTGGCACTGCCGTTTAGGTCATATTGGTGTAAAGCGCATGAAGAAACTCCATGCTGATGGGATTTTGGAATCACTTGATTATGAATCACTTGGTGCTTGCGAACCATGCCTTATGGGCAAGATGACTAAAGACTCCGTTCTCCGGAACAATGGAGCGAGCAACAGATTTGTTGGGAATCATACATACTGATGTATGTGGTCCGATGAATATTAAAGCTCGCAACAAGTATCATTATTTTCTGACCTTCACAGATGATTTAAGAGGATATGAGTATATCTACTTGATGAAACATAAGTCTGAAAAGTTCAAAGTATTTCAGAGTGAAGTGGAAAATCATCATGACAAGAAAATAAAGTTTCTACGATCTGATCGCAGAGACGAATATTTGAGTGACGAGTTTGGTCTTCAATTAAAACAATGTGGAATAGTTTCACAAACTCATGCCACCTGGAACACCACAGCATAATGGTGTGTCCGAACGTCATAACCATACTTTATTGGATGTAGTACAATCTATGATGTTTCTTACCGATTAACCAATATCGTTTTGGGATCATGCATTAGAGACAGCTGCATTCACGTTAAAAAGGGGCACCATCTAAGTCCGTTGAGACGACACAATCTGAACTGTGGTTTGGCAAGAAACCAAAGTTGTCGTTTCTTAAAGTTTGGGATTGTGATGCTTATATGAAAAAGTTTCATGCTGATAAGCTCAAACCCAAATCGGAGAAACATGACTTCATAGGATACCAAAGGAGACTGTTGGGTACACCTTCTATCACAGATCTGAAGGCAAGACATTCATTGCTAAGAATGGATCCTTTCTAGAGAAGGAGTTTCTCTTGAAAGAAGTGAGTGGGAGGAAAGTAGAACTTGATAAGGTAATTGTACCTTCTCCCTTATTGGAAAGTAGTTCATCACAGAAATCTGTTCCTGTGACTACTACACCAATTAGTGAGGAAGCTAATGATGATGATCATGTAACTTCAGATCAAGTTACTACCGAACCTCATAGGTAAACCAGAGTGAGATCCGCACCAGAGTGGTACGGTAATCGTGTTCTGGAGGTCATGTTACTTGACCATGACAAACCTACGAACTATGAGGAAGCCATGATGAGCTCAGATTCCGCAAAATGGCTTGAGGCCATGAAATCTGAGATAAGATCCATGTATGAGAACAAAGTATGGACTTTGATTGACTTGTCCAATGATCGGCGAGCCACTGAGATTAAATGGATCTTCAAGAGGAATACGGACGCTGATAGTAGTGGTACTATGTACAAATCTAGACTTGTCGAAAAGGGTTTTTGACAAAGTTCAAGGTGTTGACTACGATGAGATTTTCTCACTCGTATCGATGCTTAAAGTCTGTCCGAATCATGTTACCAACTGCCGCATTTTATGAAATCTGGCAAATGGATAACAAAATTGCAATCCTTAATGGATTTCTTAAAGAAGAGTTGTATATGATGCAACCAGAAGGTTTTGTCTATCCTAAAGGTGTTAACAAAATGTGCAAGCTCCATCGATTCATCTATGGACTGGTGCAAGCATCTCGGAGTTGGAATATACGCTTTGATGAGTTGATCAAAGCATATAGTTTTATACAGACTTGCGGTGAAGCCTGTATTTACAAGAAAGTGAGTGGGAGCACTACAGCATTTCTGATAAGTATATGTATGACATATTATTGATCGGAAATAATGTAGAATTATTCTGCAAAGCACAAAGGAGTGTTTGAAAGGAGTTTTTTTCAAAGAAAGACCTCGGTGAAGCTGCTTACATATTGAGCATCAAGATCTATAGAGATAGATCAAGACACTTGATAAGTTTTTTCAATGAGTACATACCTTGACAAGATTTAGAAGTAAGTTCAAAATGGAACAGTCAAAGAAAGAGTTCTTGCCTGTGTTACAAGGTATGAAATTGAGTAAGACTCAAAGCCCGACCACGGCACAAGATAGAAAGAGAATGAAAGTCATTCCCTATGCCTTGGCCATAGGGTCTATAAAGTATGCCATGCTGTGTACCAGATCTATTGTATACCCTACACTGTTTTTGGCAAGGGAGTACAATAGTGATCTAGGAGTAGATCACTGGATAGCGGTCAAAATTATCCTTAGTTGAATAAGGATATGTTTCTCGATTATGGACGTGACAAAAAAGGTTCGTCATAAAAGGTTACGTCGATGCAAGGTTTGAACACTAATCTAGATCACTCTATGTCTCAATCTAGATATATATTGAAAGTGGGAGCAATTAGATAGAGTAGCTCCGAGCAGAGTATTGTTGACATAGAAATTTGCAAAATACATACGGATCTGAATGTGGCAGACCCGTTGACTAAACTTCTCTCACAAGCAAAACATGATCACACCTTACTACTCTTTGGATGTTAATCACATAGCGATGTGAACTAGATTATTGACTCTAGTAAACCCTTTGAGTGTTGGTCACATAACGATGTGAACTATGGGTGTTAATCACATGATGATGTGAACTATTGGTGTTAAATCACATGGTGATGTGAACTAGATTATTGACTCTAGTGCAAGTGGGAGACTGAAGGAAATATGCCCAAGAGGCAATAATAAAGTTATTATTTATTTCCTTATTTCATGATAAATGTTTATTATTCATGCTAGAATTGTATTAACCGGAAACATGATACATGTGTGAATACATAGACAAACAAACGTCACTAGTATGCCTCTACTTGACTAGCTCGTTGATCAAAGATGGTTATGTTTCCTAACCATAGACATGTGTTGTCATTTGATTAACGGGATCACATCATTAGGAGAATAATGTGATTGACATGACCCATTCCAGTAGCTTAGCACCCGATCGTTTAGTATGTTGCTATTGCTTTCTTCATGACTTATACATGTTCCTATGACTATGAGATTATGCAACTCCCGTTTGCCGAAGGAACACTTTGTGTGCTACCAAACGTCACAACGTAACTGGGTGATTATAAAGGAGCTCTACAGGTGTCTCCAAAGGTAAATGTTGGGTTGGCGTATTTCGAGATTAGGATTTGTTACTCCGATTGTCGGAGAGGTATCTCTGGGCCCTCTCGGTAACGCACATCACATAAGCCTTGCAAGCACTGCAACTAATGAGTTAGCTGCGAGATGATGTATTATGAAACGAGTAAAGAGACTTGCCAGTAACGAGATTGAACTAGGTATTGAGATACCGACGATCGAATCTCGGGCAAGTAACATACCGATGACAAAGGGAACAACGTATGTTGTTATGCGGTCTGACCGATAAAGATCTTCGTAGAATATGTGGGAGCCAATATGAACATCCAGGTTCCGCTATTGGTTATTGACCAGAGACGTGTCTCGGTCATGTCTAGATTGTTCTCGTACCCGTAGGGTCCGCACGCTTAAGGTTTCGATGATAGTTATATTATGAGTTTATGAGTTTTGATGTACCGAAGTTAGTTCGGAGTCCTGGATGTGTTCACGGACATGACGAGGAGTCTTGAAATGGTCGAGACATAAAGATTGATATGTTGGAAGCCTATGTTTGGGCATCGAAAGTGTTCCGGGTGAAATCGGCATTTTTTCGGAGTACCGGGAGGTTACCGGAACCCCCCGGTAACCTAATGGGCCTAGTGGAGGAAGAGGAGAGGAGGCCTAGGGGCTGCCGCGAGCCCCCCCCCAAGTCCGAATTGGACAAGGAGGGGGCGGCGCCCCCCTTTCCTCTCTTCCCTCTCCTCCTTCCCCCCCAAGTCCTAATCCAACTAGGGAAAGGGAGGGGAGTCCTACTCCCGGTAGGAGTAGGACTCCTCCTGCGCGCCTCCTCCTAGGGCCGGCCGCACCCCCCCTTGGCTCCTTTATATACGGGGGCAGGGGGCACCCCTAGACACACAAGTTGATCTCTAAGATCGTTCTCTTAGCCGTGTGCAGTGCCCCCTTCCACCATAGTCCTCGATAATATTGCAGTGGTGCTTAGGCGAAGCCCTGCGACAGTATAACATCAAGATCGTCACCATGCTGTCGTGCTGGCGGAACTCTTCCCCGACACTTTGCTGGATCGGAGTCCGGGGATCGTCATCGAGCTGAACGTGTGCTAGAACTCAGAGGTGCCGTAGTTTCGGTGCTTGATCTGTCAGGCCGTGAAGACGTACGACTACATCAACCGCGTTGTCATAACGCTTCCGCTGTCGGTCTACAAGGGTATGTAGATCACACTCTCCCCTCTCATTGCTGTGCATCACCATGATCTTGCGTGTGCATAGGAATTTTTTTGAAATTACTACGTTCCCCAACAGCTAATGATAATGATCATGAAACTTCAGATCAAGTTACTACCGAACCTCATAGATCAACCAGAGTAAGATCCGCACCAGAGTGGTACGGTAATCCTGTTCTGGAAGTCATGCTGCTACTAGATCATGATGAACCTACGAACTATGAAGAAGCGATGGTGAGCCCAGATTCCGCAAAATGGCTAGAAGCCATGAAATCTGAGATGGGATCCATGTATGAGAACAAAGTGTGGACTGTGGTTGACTTGCCCATTGATCGGCAAGCAATTGAGAATAAATGGATCTTCAAGAAGAAGACTGACGCTGACGGTAATGTTATTGTCTATAAAGCTCGACTTGTTGCAAAAGGTTTTCGACAAGTTCAATGGATTGACTACGATGAGACCTTCTCACCCGTAGCGATGCTTAAGTCTGTCCGAATCATGTTAGCAATTGCCGCATTTTATGATTATGAAATTTGGGAAATGGATGTCAAAACTGCATTCCTGAATGGATTTCTAGAAGAAGAGATGTATATGATGCAACCAGAAGGTTTTGTCGATCCAAAGGGAGCTAACAAAGTGTGCAAGCTCCAGCGATCCATTTATGAACTGGTGCAAGCCTCTCGGAGTTGGAATAAATGTTTGATAGTGTGATCAAAGCATTTGGTTTTATACAGACTTTTGGAGAAGGCTGTATTTGCAAGAAAGTGAGTGGGAGCTCTGTAGCATTTCTGATATTATATGTGGATGACATATTATTGATTGGAAATAATATAGAATTTCTGGATAGCATAAAGGGATACTTGAATAAGAGTTTTTCAATGAAAGACCTCGGTGAAGCTACTTACATATTGGGCATTAATATCTATACAGATAGATCAAGTCGCTTAATTGGACTTTCACAAAGCACATACCTTGACAAGGTTTTGAAGAAGTTCAAAATGGATCAAGCAAAGAAAGGGTTCTTGCCTGTGTTACAAGGTGTGAAGTTGAGTAAGACTCAATGTCCGACCACCGCAGAAGATAGAGAGAAAATGAAAGATGTTCCCTATGCTTCAGCCATAGGCTCTATGATGTATGCAATGCTGTGTACCAGACCTGATGTGTGCCTTGCTATAGGTCTAGCAGGGAGGTACCAAAGTAATCCAGGAGTGGATCACTGGACAGCGGTCAAGAACATCCTGAAATACCTGAAAAGGACTAAGGATATGTTTCTCGTATATGGAGGTGACAAAGAGCTCATCGTAAATGGTTACGTTGATGCAAGCTTTGACATAGATCCGGACGATTCTAAATCGCAATCTGGATACATATTTTTACTAAACGGAGGAGCTGTCAGTTGGTGCAGTTCAAAACAAAGCATCGTGGCGGGATCTACATGTGAAGCAGAGTACATAGCTGCTTCGGAAGCAGCAAATGAAGGAGTCTGGATGAAGGAGTTCATATCCGATCTAGGTGTAATACCTAGTGCATCGGGTCCTATGAAAATCTTTTGTGACAATACTAGTGCAATTGCCTTGGCAAAGGAATCCAGATTTCACAAGAGAACCAAGCACATCAAGAGACGCTTCAATTCCATTCAGGATTTAGTCCAAGTGGGAGACACAGAAATTTGCAAGATACATACGGATCTGAATGTTGCAGACCCGCTGACAAAGCATCTTCCACGAGCAAAACATGATCAGCACCAAGGCTCCATGGGTGTTAGAATCATTACTGTGTAATCTAGATTATTGACTCTAGTGCAAGTGGGAGACTGAAGGAAATATGCCCTAGAGGCAATAATAAAGTTATTATTTATTTCCTTATATCATGATAAATGTTTATTATTCATGCTAGAATTGTATTAACCGGAAACATAATACATGTATGAATACATAGACAAACATAGTGTCACTAGTATGCCTCTACTTGACTAGCTCGTTGATCGAAGATGGTTAAGTTTCCTAGCCATAGACATGAGTTGTCATTTGATTAACGGGATCACATCATTAGGAGAATGATGTGATTGACTTGACCCATTTCATTAGCTTAGCACTTGATCATTTAGTTTGATGATATTGCTTTCTTCATGACTTATACATGTTCCTATGACTATGAGATTATGCAACTCCCGTTTACCGGAGGAACACTTTGTGTGCTACCAAACGTCACAACGTAACTGGGTGATTATAAAGGTGCTCTACAGGTGTCTCCGAAGGTACTTGTTGGGTTGGCGTATTTCGAGATTAGGATTTGTCACTCCGGTTGTCGGAGAGGTATCTCTGGGCCCTCTCGGTAATGCACATCACATAAGCCTTGCAAGCATTGCAACTAATAAGTTAGCACGGGATGATGTATTACGGAACGAGTAAAGAGACTTGTCGGTAACGATATTGAACTAGGTATTGAGATACCGATGACCAAATCTCGGGCAAGTAACATACCGATGACAAAGGGAACAACCTATGTTGTTATGCGGTCTAACTGATAAAAGATCTTCGTAGAATATGTAGGAGCCAATATGAGCATCCAGGTTCCGCTATTGGTTATTGACCGGAGACGTGTCTCGGTCATGTCTACATTATTCTCGAACCCGTAGGGTCCGCACGCTTAACGTTACGATGAAAGTTTCATTATGAGTTTATATATTTTGATGTTCCGAAGATTGTTCGGAGTCTCGGATATGATCACGGACATGACGAGGAATCTCGAAATGGTCGAGACATAAAGATCGATATATTGGATGGCTATATTTGGACACCGGAAGTGTTTCGGGTGATTTCGGAGAAAACCAGAGTGCCGGAAGGGTTACCGGAACCCCCCCGAGAAGTATTGGGCCTTAGTGGGCCTGAGAGGAGAGAGAGGGCAGCAGCCCAGGAGGTGGCGCGCCCCCTCCCATGTGGAGTCCGAATTGGACTAGGGGAGGGGGGCACGGCCCCTCTTTCCCTCTCCCTCTCCCTCTCTTTCCTTCCCCCTTCTCTCTTCCTAGTAGAACTAGGAAAGGGGAGTCCTACTCCTACTAGGAGGAGGACTCCCCCCTCCTTGGCACGCCCCAAGGACCGGCCGGCCTCTCCCCCTTGATCCTTTATATACAGGGGAAAGGGGGCACCTCTAGACACATAAGTTGATCTTCGTGATCGTTCTCTCAGCAGTGTGCGGTGCCCCCCTCCACCATAATCCTCGATAATATTGTAGTGGTGCTTAGGCGAAGCCCTGCGACGGTATAACATCAAGATCGTCACCACACCGTCATGCTGATGGAACTCTTCCCCGACACTTTGCTGGATCGGAGTCCGGGGATCGTAATCGAGCTGAATGTGTGCTAGAACTCGGAGGTTCCATTCGGTGCTTGATCGGTCGGGCCGTGAAGAGATACGACTACATCAACTGCGTTATGCTAACGCTTCCGCTTCCGGTCTACGAGGGTACGTAGACAACACTCTCCCCTCTCGTTGCTATGCATCACCATGATCTTCCATGTGCGTAGGAAAATTTTGAAATTACTACGTTCCCCAACAGCAGCATCCTCACCGACTCCTCGGACGAAGCCGATGCCTACTCGGCGCCACCAAAGAGGTTGTACACTCATCGCATTGCACCTTCTCCTTAACTCGACCTCCTGGCACCGATGGTGCTCCATCTCGCACCCCCATGGAGGGGCTACCTTGAAGCCGGCGCCGTGGGCGACATCTCCACGGCGGCTCTCCCCCAGTGCGAGGCCCCTTCGGTGGCGGCGTCAATACCAGCCGAATTTGCTGCTGCTACTCCGGCTCTCGCTCGATCGCTCGCTCGCCCAGCTGCTGCTGCTGCTCTCCCCCTCGCTCGTGCTTCTTCTCTGCTCTGATTAATCCAAACTTCAGTCGACTGAATCGACTTTTGGGTCAGTCGATTTTCAGGGGTTGGGGGGGCTCGCCGGAGTTAAGGAAGAACCACCCGCAGCAGGGATGGGGGCTCGCCGGAGAGGTACCCCACAATCTATCTTAGGGTTCAGGGTGGGGGCGGGGGGCCTAGAGGGCTGGCCTGGGCGGCGAGGCGGCGCTGGGGCCGGCGGTTCGGCCGGTGGTGGCTGGCGGCTCAGGTGGGTGCAGGTTGAAGATGAACTGCAGGCCCTTCCTAAACTACATGTCAAGTGCCTCTCTGCTACCACTGCGTTCAGTTTTGACAGTAGCATTCAGATTCCACAGTAAATTTCAGTTTTGACAATTAAGTTCAGAGTCAACAGGTTTTACCTCATATGTTGTAGTCAGGTGGTTTTTGGTGATGTTAATTTTACATCCATTTACATCATCTATTGGAGATGCTATTAGAATCCCACTTGAGATTGATGATGTCTGTCTTGTGCTGCTTCAGCCTTAACGTCTTACGGCTCACCGGAGCTGCTCCAACGACAGAACGATCCATCACAACAGAGCAGTGCCCTGGATGCCGTCTACAGATTCCTCAGATCTTCCTCGGCACCTCCGACAGCCACCTCTGCCTCAATTGCTTCAGCGACCAACCCAATGATGCCGAGGTCGACATGGCTACGGCAAAGAGGTTGTACACTTGTTGCATCACTTATTACTATACATTCATGTCGATCCATTAGGGCTATTCTGGTTCAACGGAAAAACATCGATCCACTGGTTGTTACCATCACTCTAAATTTCTGCATGCTCTCCTTACATAATCTCACCATATTTTTTTCATATGCATGTCAGATATTGTACACAGTCATGTTGAACATGTAGAGAAAAACAGAAGAGTTTTGCGCGACAATACAATGTCATGCAGACATCGCTCCATGGTGGGTTCAATGGCAAACCCTCCCTACCCCTCTCCAGATTGTAATCCAGAGGAAGATATCTATTCTGAGGCGGATTTGGATGCCGCTAGCCACTCCTATTTACCCCCCCCCCCAAGGTGTTTGCTCTACCTTGGTATGATGATGTTAGTCATATCATGCATATGTTTCCTTGCAGTGCCTACTTTTGACATCATATATGTCATCTGCTTAGTTTAGACATGCTCTGTAATGCCACCTATTTAGTTTCTATATCATATATGGGAATTATGCAGTCTCATGTCTTTTAGCCAGCCATAATATATGTGAAATGTGCAATGCCATCCTGTTTAACCAGGCATCATATATTTGAATGATATCTTGCACATCCTTTTCTTCATTACATTTCCATTTGTTGACCATGTTTGTACATTAAACTACTCTTCCTGTGAATCAGCCATTTGGGTTGGAGATGGAAAAATCTGGAGTGAAAACAAGGCTTTCAGAGCAGACAGTGCTACCTGTCGAAGCAGATCTCTTGTTGGGTCCCAATAGCTCCTCAGAGATGGATTTAGAGACAGATGACCAGTCCTATTCCCCCACTGAGGTGTATGCTCTAACTTGGCACGGTTATACTGCTCATATCATGCATACGGTGTCTTGCATTGCATAGTTTAGACATCATATACACAATATTCAACACCATGTTCTTAGTTCAGGCATCGTATCGAATGCCCTCTATTTAGCATATAAATCACATATGTGAATTAAATGATGTGATCTTGATTACATAGATAACATGTAGGTGAATTATGTCATGCGATCCTGTTTAGTTATTCATCATATCTTTGAATTTATGTTATGCTATGCTATCCAGTTTAGATAGACATCATATATGTGAAATTATGTCATGCTATCCGTTTTAGTTAAACAATATACATGTCAACTATTTCATGCCCTCTTTTTTCCACACTATCTATTGCATCTGTCTCTCATACAATGTGTGTACATTCAACTATGTTTCCTATTTATCAGCCATTTGAATTGGAGCGGGTGATGCCAGTATCTAGCGGACTAAAAACACGGTCTTCAAATAAAACCGTGCTACCTCTTGGTGGAGATAGCACCCCGGTTGTACATGCATAAGAACCAGCTCTACCACAGATAACCCAAACTCTCACAGATTGTACCCCTACTATGATGGACAGAGAACCAGCTTCACCCAATCTAACCCCAACCCCCGCCGATAGTAACCAAGTTCCTGTTGACACAGCACCATCTCCACCACAGAGCTCCCAAACAAGAGCAGTTCGTAAGGCACCTGCAGTGCCCAAAGGGCCAGTACTATCACGGCGAACCCCAACTCCACCAGTTAGTACGCCTATTCCTGTGGAGGAAGCACAACCAGCTAGTCGTAGTTTAGCATCTATCGCATTTGATGTTGTTAAATCGTATGTGCGTATCTTCCCATCTTGGAAATATTATACTGAAGATGAAGGAAAATGCCAGTTGCAGGTGTTTGTCCAGGAGTTATGTGTAAGTAATGTTATTCATGGAAATTACTTTGCTTCGTCCCATACATCCTACCTCCATGATGGTTACAATACAACGAAAATTCCCATTTTTCTCTATAGAGAAGGACCGATTTGGAAACTCAGGATGAGGTAACCTGTGCTAATACCTCTGCTATCTTCAAGAATGCTTGGTGGTAGTATCGGAATTACCTGAAGAAAACATACTTCACCGGCAAAGAAACTCATCAAATTCCCTTACGTTCTCCTGAGACACATTTACTGGACGATGACTGGGAACGCCTTGTTCTGTACTGTTCCCGAACCAAGAATGTGGTAAGGTCTATGAGCTCATTTTCTATTTTTAAGTATTATATTCTTGCGTCTTATTGTACTCTGTTCATGTAGAACAAGTGCCTAAACCTGAAGAACAACTGTTCTAATTTAAGATTCCATTCCTACAATAGGGCATAGATATATGTTTGTTTGATGCTTTTATTATGTACTAGTACTTGTCAATAGAAGACTTGGTAGTTTAATCCTGTCCACCTTACTAATGAACAGGTTCACCGAAATGAGTTTCATATACTAGTACATGCTAAACTTGTTATGTGTCTTCTTGTTTCTTCTTGTTATGCTGACAGAATATTGGGGAAGAGTGCCTTATTAAGCAACGGTAAAGGAAGTAATGTAGATAAGGTTCAAGATAGTGACACATCCTGTCTTGGTTTAGTGTTGGAGTTACTGGCCACTACCGCTTGCACAAGCTATTCAAACTCAGTGTCTGAATCAGTTCGGTTTCTTGAGTCTCAACTACAAGCTGAAAGACATCAATCAGCTGTGCTGCGACAAGAAGCGGAAGGACTGCGGAAGTACCTGGAGCATTCAGATGCATACTTTCTAGTGCAATAGCAAGCGTTGGAGGATTTTAGCGCCAAACAGGACAAAGCTAATCAGCTTGCTAAGCTTATTGCCAGCATGGTGGATACCCAGGATAACGTTGCTTGAGCTCTTCTGAAGTTGTATCAGTTATGCTCTTGTTTTGCTGTCGCGTTTATTTGCACTGGTCCAATTTTGATGGCCAGTGTATATGATATGCTGCTTTGTTCCCTATATTTGCACTGGTGGCAAACTTTGATTCCCAGTGGATGTAATATGTGTAATAGCCGTGATAGCCTAGCATTAGTTGCTTACTTATTTATTTCCTTGTTGTCTTGTTTATTTATTTGCTTATAGTCATTGCAGTTCTTTTTCCGCGGCTAACTAGTGGCTGCAATAACCTATTTTTAAAAACTAGGCCACAATAACCATGGGCTAATATTTACTGTAGTGACACTGGGCCTCCTACGGGCCGTAGAAACAGTGGGCCTTCTATGGGCCGTAGATACAGTAGGCCTTCTACGGGCCGTAGAGACAATGGGCCTTCTACGGGCCGTATCATCAATGGCCCTTATACGGGCCGTGTTGAGGATATAACTACTAAGGGTAAACCGCCCAGGAGGGGCCGGTTCACCTTCACCTATACTGAAGCCCAAGGAAACCCAAAAGATGGCGCTTTACGGATAAGGCTTAGAGGCCCAGAGCCCGCAGGCGATTTAGGGCCCATGGTAGTAAACCGCTATGATTGTATAAACTTGCATTGTAAGATAGGAAAGAGGAGACCGAGGCGGACACTTGTATGAGCCAGCCTCGGGACTCTGTAGACCGGTCGTGGTCCTCCTGAGTATATAAAGGGGTGACCCGGCAGTGGTTCAAGAACAGAGAACAACAACTGGAGAGCCAGACAAAGCGGATTCGCTCCCTGGCCTTCGAACCCCTAGCAATACCAATCACAACTAGACGTAGGCTTTTACCTTCATCGAAGGGGCCGAACTAGTATAAACTCCCGTGTCCCTTTGTCTGGTTTAACCCCTTTAAGCTAACCCGTAGCGATGGCTCCACGACTAAGTCCTTTCACGAGGACATCTGCCGTGACAAACCCATGACAGTTGGCGCCCACCGTGGGGCCATCACACGGTGGTTTTGAGTTCTTCAAGGGCAGGTTCAATGGACTCAAGGGATACGCCGTGGGCCGGATGACGAAGAGTCACCGTGGAAAGCTCTACATCGACAATGCAGGATGGGGTCCCGAGGCCGATTCAATCGAATACGGGTACCGGGTCCCCTTTGGTGGGATTCACTTCTTCATCGGCAAGATCGATGGACCGGCCCCCGAGCCGGACATCTGCACCGGCATCATCAAAAACGGCTCGGCGTGCAAGTTCTTCGCCGGTTCAGCCCGAGGCAAGGCATGTTTTCGTAGGTGTCGTCCATGGATCGGGGTACGAGGACGGATCGGTCTCCGATGGAGAAACCGTAGTCTGCTCTGATGACGAGTCTTCTGGAGAAATCGAATCGCTTTACCAGTTGCAGGACGGCCGGATTGAGGGAGGATCCGAGGGCAACAATATTCCGGATTCCCCCGGTCTGCCAAACCGGGCCGCCATCTTCATGGCCGGCACACGATCGGCGCCTCATTCATCTACCACGGCAGCAGTGCTCTCCAGTTCAACGACGGCCACACCAGCAGCGGCAGGAAGCTCGGCGCCGCCTCCGGCCCAAATCTTATCTGATTTGTTCGACGCTTTGGCGGCACTGATGTCCGCGGAGGTAGACGCAGCAGCCATGGATCAACACGATGCGGAGATTCTAAAAGTGAAAGATCAGATAGCCCAGGCTAAAGCGGACCTGGCAGCAGAGAATGCCAGGATGGCTACGGAGCGGGCCGAGTTGGAAGCACAGGCTTATCGGATTATACTCGATCAGAATGCTTCGGAGGAGGTCGTGAGAAGAAGGTACTGATCACGTCTCCCGTCGGTTTATGAGCCGCAGAATCTTTTCAACACGCCAGGTGCAAGAGCTAGTAACCAACCCATGCTAAACCGGGCGGGGGCGCCGGGAGCAGGAGCGCCGGTTCAGCCGCGCACGACGGACCTGCCTCGCCAGAACAACGTTGTACCATCAACGCCGCCTGGGCATTATTCCAACCCATTGGACAACATTGTGGCCGCCGCTTCGCGTCTGGCGGCCCTCCCAACCGACAGCGAGTCACCAGTTGAAGTGGAAGCGCGTCGGGCCAGGGATCTCCTTCAGACAGCACTAAATCAACAGCAAGCATATTCACACAGCCGTGAGAGGATTCATTCCACTCCCCGTCCAAGCCGGAGTTATAGCAGACATGTGGAAGACGAACCGGCCGTGTCCAGTAGTGCACGCCACCGAAATTCGCCATGGGGGAACAACCCGGCCGGGAGAGGTGCTAATGCTGAAGTTGTTGTGGACCACGTCCACGCACGTCGAGAGGCCGAGTTGACAGCTCGACACGAAGCACGACAAAATACTCCGGTTCACCCCACTGCCTCCGTGGAGCCAGCGGTGATGTTCAGTTCCCTAGGGGTACCGTGTTTAACTCCCTCATTGCGTAATGTGCGACTACCCAAGGATTTCAAGGGACCTCGTAAGGTACCAAATTAAACCGCCGATTTGCATCCAGAGGCATGAGTGGAGAGCTATGAGATGGCAATGGAGATGTTAGATGTGGATGAGGCGGTGTGTGCTAAATATTTCACCATGATGTTGGAAGGAACAGCTCGCACTTGGTTGAAGAGTTTGCCGACCAACTCTATTGGATCATGGGCCGAACTGAAGCACCGATTTATCCAGAACTTCAAGGATACGTGTAAACCGCCCCAGCGCGGTGGAGGGATGAATCTGCAGCGTTTGTTAAACCAACCCTCCCCGAAGCATGGAACCAAGGAGGCCCCTTCCACACATCTTTGGAAGGATTGACAGATAATGAGGGAGTTCAAAAACTCTGATCTATACCGGTATGATCAGGATCCGCCGGGTGGTTCAGGTCCAGGTTTCCATGGTGGCGGCTGAGGGAGTCCTGGATTAGGGGGTGTTCGGATAGCCGAACTATACCTTCCGCCGGACTCCTATACTATGAAGATACAAGATTGAAGACTCCATCCCGTGTCCGGAAGGGACTTTTCCTTGGCGTGGAAGGCAAGCTTGGCGATACGGATGTTCATATCTCCTACCATTGTAACCAACTCTATGTAACCCTAACCCTATCCGGTGTCTATATAAACCGGAGGGTTCTAGTCTGTAGGACAACATTTACATCAACAATCATACCATAGGCTAGCTTCTAGGGTCTAGCCTCTTTGATCTCGTGGTAGATCAATTCTTGTAATACCCGTACCATCAATATTAATCAAGCAGGACGTAGGGTTTTACCTCCATCGAGAGGGCCCGAACCTGGGTAAAACTTCGTGTCCCCTGCCTCCTGTTACCATCTGGCCTAGACGCACAGTTCAGGACCCCCTACCCGAGATTCGCCGGTTTTGACACCGACATTGGTGCTTTCATTGAGAGTTGCTCTGTGCCGTCGCCGTCAGGCCCGATGGCTCCTACGATCATCAATGGCGATGCAGTCCAGGGTGAGACCTTTCTCCCCGGACAGATCTTCGTCTTTGGTGGCTTCGCACTGCAGGCCGATTCACTTGGCCATCTAGAGAAGATCGAAAGCTACGCCCCTGGCCGTCAGTCAAATTCGGAAGTTTAAACTACACGGCAGACATCTGCGGGGACTTGATCTTCGATGGATTCGAACCACTGCCGAGCGTGCCGCACTGTCACGACGAGCATGATTTAGCTCTGCCGCCGAGCAGTGCCCTGGAGGCCGCACCCACGTCGGCTCCGACCCCTAGTTCGGAGCCGGCTGCGCCGATCAAGGACGGGCGGTTGGACGCCGCCTCGGGGGCTGAGATCCCAACGGCGGTTGAACCGAACATCAGCCCCATACCCTGCAAGACTCGTGACTCCATGGAGCCGGATTCTTCTCCGGACTCCGAGCTCTCCGCGCCCCTATCGAGCGAATCCAATTGGACGCCGATCATGGAGTTCACGGCCGCGGACGTCTTTCAGCACTCGCCTTTCGGCGATATCCTGAGATCACTGAAGTCTCTCTCTTTGACAGGAGAGCCTTGGCCGGACTACGGTCAGCAAGGTTGGGGTACGGACGATGAAGAAATTCAAAACTCACCCACCACCCAATTTGTAGCCACTGTCGACAACTTAACCGACATGCTCGACTCCGACTCCGAAGACATCGATGGTATGGACACCGATGAAGGAGACGATGAAGAACCAGCGCCCACTAGGCCCTGGAAAGCCACCTCGTCATATGACATATACATGGCGGACACCCCAAAAGATGGAGAGGGCGATGGAACAGCGGAGGATGACCCCTCCAAGAAACAGCAAAAGCGCCGGCGTCAGCGGCGCCGCTCAAAATCCGCCAACACAAAAACGGCGATTCCAGAACGGGAGATAATAATACCCCGGAAAGCGCCGAAGAACATACCCCCGAGCAAGATTTAACACAGGAGGATGGAGAAACCAGCCCTCATGAGAGAGCGGCCGACAGAGAGGTCGAGGACAATAATTGTATGCCTCCCTCCGAAGACGAGGCAAGCCTCGACGACGACGAATTCACCGTGCCAGAGGATCCCGTCAAACAAGAGCGTTTTCAACACAGGCTTATGGCCGCGGCAAGAAGCCTCAAGAAAAAACAGCAACAGCTTAAAGCTGATCAAGATCGGCTAGTCGATAGATGGATTGAAGTCCTTGCGGCCGAAGAGCATAAACCCGAATGGCCCTCCAAGCGCTACCCGAAGCGCAGGTTGCTACCCCGATTAGAGGAGGAAGCACTCGACGCGGCCGACAGGCCACCTCGTGGTCGCGACAGAGAGGCCTCATGGCCCTCCACCCAAGCCGCACCCCGTACCAAGGCACGTGAATATGCGCCGGACCTACGAGACATGTTGGAGGACAAGACAAGGCAAACAAGATCGATCTACAGATCGTGTAGGCACCCCACGGCTCGAGACGACAACCGTCACGCCGGCCACAGATTCGGCAGGGCCGAACAAAGTAGACAAAGCACATTGGAGGTACGTCATGATATCGCCCAATACAGAGGCGCCACACACCCATTGTGCTTCACAGACGAAATAATGGATCATCAAATCCCCGAGGGTTTCAAACCCATAAACATCGAGTAATATGATGGCTCAACAGATCCTGCGGTATGGATCGAGGATTATCTCCTTAATATCCACATGGCCCGCGGCGATGATTTCCACGCCATCAAATACCTCCCACTCAACCTTAAAGGACCAGCTCGGCAGTGGCTTAACAGCCTGCCAACAGGGTCAATCAGCTGTTGGGAGGACCTGGAAGCCGCATTCCTCGACAATTTCCAGGGCACTTATGTGCGACCCCCAGACGCTGACGACCTAAGCCACGTAATTCAGCAGCCAGACGAATCGGCCAGGCAATTCTGGACACGGTTCCTAACAAAGAAAAATCAAATACTCGACTGTCCGGACGCAGAGGCCTTAGCAGCCTTCAAGCATAATATCTGTCACGAGTGGCTTGCTCGGCACCTAGGATAAGAGAAGCCAAAATCTATGGCAGCACTCACGGCACTCATGACCCGCTTTTGCGCGGGAGAAGACAGCTGGCTCGCTCGAAGCAACAATATGACCAAGAACCCTGGTCGTTCGGACACCAGGGACATTAGTGGCAGGTCGCGTCGCAACCAACAAAAGCGCCGCATCAACGGCGACGATGCTAAGGATACGGCAGTTAATGCCGGATTCAGAGGCTCTAAATCCGGTCAGCGAAAAAAATCATTCAAAAGGAATCCCAGGGGCCCGTCCAGCTTGGACCGAATACTCGACCGCTTGTGCCAAATACATGGCACCCCCGAAAAGCCGGCCAATCACACCAACAGGGACTGTTGGGTGTTCAAGCAGGTAGGCAGATTAAGCGCCGACAATGAAGACAAGGGGTTGCATAGCGATGACGACGAGGAGCCCCGACCGCCGAACAACAATGGACAGAAGGGTTTTCCCCCACAAGTGCGGACGGTGAACATGATATACGCCACCCACGTCCCCAAGAGGGAGTGGAAGCGCGCGTTAAGGGGCGTATACGCGGTAGAGCCACTCGCCCCAAAGTTCAACCCATGGTCCTCCTGCCCGATCACCTTTGATCGAAGAGACCATCCCACTAGCATCCGTCATGGCGGATTCGCCGCATTGGTTCTCGACCCAATTATTGACGGATTTCATCTTACTAGAATCCTTATGGACGGCGGCAGTAGCCTGAACCTGCTTTACCAGGATATAGTGCGGAAAATGGGCATAGATCCCTCAAGGATTAAGCCCACCAAAACGACCTTTAAAGGCGTAATACCAGGTGTAGAGGCCATCTGTACAGGCTAAGTCACACTTGAATTGGTCTTCGGATCCCCGGATAATTTCCGAAGCGAGGAGTTAATCTTCGACATAGTCCCGTTCCACAGTGGCTACCATGCACTGCTCGGGCGAACTGCAATCGCCAAGTTCAATGCGGTCCCGCACTACACATAACTTCAGCTCAAGATGCCAGGCCCTCGAGGAGTAATTATGGTCAATGGAAATACCGAATGTTCCCTCCGAACAGAGGAGCACACGGCGGCCCTTGGAGTAGAAGTACAAATCAGCCTCTCCAGGCAGTTCTCCAGTCCAGCCATTAAACGTCCGGACACAGTCAAGCGCGCCCGGAGTAACCTACAACAAGACCGCCTGGCACGTTCCGAACAGGCGTAGCAATGCGGCCCCAACCCCAACCCCCGCAAAAAGGCGATGCCAGTACTTCACGTACATAACTACGCCCTAGAAATACAATGGGCATAGGGGGAGGGGCACCATCACGGCACGCCCAAAACATGGCTTAAACCGCACCAGGGGCTGCCGACTTTTTTACACTTTTCTCTTACTTCCAGGACTCTACTCTTCGGAAGGCTTGTTCGGCAGTTCAATTGCCGCACAAACGATGCAAGGACCAGGGAAGCAGACAAGCCTTGCCGCATTACGGAAATCCCAGGTGGTCTCTATCACGAGCAGTATACCCGTTTCGCATACTATCCCGCAGCTTGCCCCTAAAGCAGACATGTTAAATAGTCCAACTTTTCATTTATCACATCACTTGTCTCGTTCTGCTTTGATCGTAGCTATTTTAATGAACAATGCATAGCTTTTGTCTATTTTTTGCATTACCTTATATATATATATATATATGTGTGTGTGTCTGTGTGTGTGTGTGTGTTCCTTAATGACATGTTGCACCCGTACACTTTGGTACGGCCAAAATACGCCAGGGGCTTCAGTACCCCTCAACATGGTGTGAGAAGTCCGAACACTTTAACAAAGTGCGGCACCCCGAACTTATAGCATTATATGCATCGGCTCCGAATCATGTCTTGGGTCAATAGTTGGGTTTGCCCGGCTCCTATGTTTTGGTGCCTTACGTTCCGCTATATCGGCTAAGGTTGCACTAGGAGAACCACTGCGATTGTGCCCCAGTTGAGCTGGGCCGAGCACCTCAATGGAGAAACCTAAAACTGATTGTCATGATGAAGCGAGAGCTGGTCGCTGTTCGAGAGGTTTTTTCGAGTCCCTAAAGACTTATGCCGCTTCGGGCGACGAGTCGGCTCTGTCCGTCCAAGGCGTGGATAGCGCCCCGAAATCGGTCTTCCGAATACTAGGGGCTTCGCCGAAATTTAAAATTATAGAATTCTATGGCTAAGTGAGAGTGTTCACGCATTATAGTCTGATCGCCTCGTTCGTTGGGCTGAGCGCCTCCCTCGAAGGACCCAAATATGGGAAAAAGAGCGCCCAGGTTTATCCCCGAACACCCCAACACTAGCAGTATGGGGGCAGAAGCCGACGACTCAGCATCTCTTAGTATTGGTAAACAGCCACACGGAAGGTAATATTTTAAATTCAAGCAGCATTGCTTAGCGCATATGAACAAGTTTTCAGCGCACAGGATAACACGAGCGGGTTTTACTCAAAAAATACATCCTTGGTACATTCATCCGCAACAAGGCGGGCACCCTTCAGAACATACTTATAATAATTCTCGGGCTTGCGATGCTCCTTCCCCGGCGGTGGCCCGTCCTTCACAAGCTTCTCCGCATCCAGCTTGCCCCAGTGCACCTTAGCACGGGCAAGGGCCCTACGGGCACCTTCAATGCAGACGGAGCACTTGATGTCTTCAAGCCTCGGACAGGCCTCCACCAGCCACCGCACTAGCCCGAAATAGCTCCCAGGCAGAGCCTCTCCAGGCCACAGCCGAACTAGGAGGCCCTTCATGGCCTGTTCGGCCGCCTTGTGGAGCTCGACCAGTTGCTTCAGCTGGTCGCTCAGGGGCACGGGGTGTCCGGCCTCAGCATACTGAGACCAGAACACCTTCTCCGTCGAGCTGCCCTCCTCGGCTCGATAGAATGCGGCGACATCAGGTACACTTCGGGGAAGATCTGCGAACGCTCCCGGAGAGCTCCGGATTCGGGTAAGTAACAGGTAACTCACGTTTATGTGTTTGCTTTGCATAAAGAATGCCTTACCCGCTGCAATCTTCTTCACCTCATCCAATTCCTGGAGGGTCTTCTGGGACTCGACCTTGGCAGACTTGGCATTTTCTATAGCTGCCGCGAGCTCGGACGCTCGCGTCTTCGAGTCAAGCTCCAAACTCTCATGTTTCTTCATGAGAACCTGGAACTCTTGCCGCACCTTGCCAACCTCAGCCTCATACCTCTCCCGCTTGGTGCGCTCCACGGTCGCACTCTTCTCGGCCGCGAGCAGCGCTTGCTTAAGGGTCGCCACCTTAGACGTGGCCCCTGCAATAGCCATGTCAATCCCGTCATTTTTTGCAATTGCACCTTTTTATATACATATTCAAACAGGGTATTTCTTACCTTCCTTCTCCTCGAGCTGCTTCTTGGCACGCCCGAGCTCTTGCTCAGACTTCTCGATACTCTGCTTCAGCACATCCACTTCCGCAGTCAGTGCGGCAGACGCTAGCAGAGAAGCCTGCATACGCATATTGACTCCTATTGTTAGACTCCTGCGAATTCTTTGATCCTCTATTCGGCTTTTCTTCCCGAACGCCCAATAGAGCATGAGGGGCTACTGTCTATGCGGTAACATTATATGAACAATATTTACTTACCTCAAAGCCTGTTAAAAGGCTTGTACAAGCATCAGTCAGTCCGCTTTTGGCAGACTGAACCTTCTGGATCACTACACTCATAATAATGCGGTGCCCCTCGTCGATGGAGGCACCTTGGAGCGCCTCCAACATATTGTCCGGCGCCTCCGGTTGGGCGGAGGTCACCGGCACGGTAGGCTTGCTCCTCTTGGAAGGAGGTCGCCCGCCGGACTCTGGAACCCTTGAAGATTCCGGAGCTGTGTCCGGCCTTAAGTCGGACTTGGAGCCCTGGGGGTTTCATCCCCTTTACTCCTGGAGTCTGGGAGGTCACCTTGCGGCGCCTCCAGGACCACCTCCTCCCGGCTTGGAACCTGTTGGGACAAAACGTCGGTGTCGTCCGCAGGGCGGGGGGATGAAGCCGTCGGAAGCGAGTTCACCTCCGACGGGTCCAGTGAGCCGCTCGACGATGCGTCGAGCCGGTCTTTGGGTGGGCTGCATAAACATATTTGACATAAGGGAAAGATGTGCGAACAACAAATACTATAAACTACCCCGGTATCCGGATACTTACGATTTCGCCAGGGGATTGGCCCTGGGCTGCCACTCCTCTTCGTCGTCGTCGGCGTCGGTGGAGCAGTCCGGGGGAAGGGTTTTCCCCTTCTTGGACCCTCCGGCCTCCTTGGAGAGGGTGGCCTTCCTTTTCTTCTCTCCTCCCGCTAGAGGAGGAGAGGTCTCTTCTTCTTCCTCCTCATCTTCACGAGAGGAAGGCGCTTCGGGACCGTCGGATGAAGAATCCGACACCTCCTGGCGTCGGGCACTCTTTCGAGTCCCCGTGGCCCTTTTCGTGGCCTTCTTCTCCAGCACTACATAGGGCACCGGAACCAGCAGCTTCGCTAAGCGAACGTCCACTGGGCCTTTGGGCAGAGGAGCCGGACAGTTGATCTGTCCGGACGTCACCACCCAATACTATCCAAGATAAGGGAACTCAGATCCCGCATAGAGTCAGACTATGAAAAACTGATACCCTGTAAAAGGAGAAAAACAGCTTACCACATGAGCGTGATGCTGAGTACTGAATCCGTCATCCTCGACAGCGGATGCGGGAGCCTCGGCGCCCTTGAAAAGCACCCTCCAGGCATCTTCGTACGTCGTGTCGAAGAGCCTGTTAAGAGTTTGATGCTGCGCCGGGTCGAATTCCCAAAGGTTGAAGGCCCGTCGTTGACACGGGAGGATCAGGCGAACAAGCATAACCTGGACTACGTTGACAAGCTTGAGCTTCTTCTCCACCAAGGTTTGGATGCATGTTTGGAGTCCGGTCAGCTCTCCTTTTTTACCCCAAGACAGGCCTGTCTCCTTCCAGGAGGTGAGCCGTGTGGGGGGGGGATCGGAACTTAGGGGGTGCGACCCATTCAACGTCGTGCGGCTCGGTGATGTAAAACCACCCTAATTGCCACCCCTTCAGGGTCTCCACAAAGGAGCCCTCGAGCCACAGGACGTTGGCCATCTTGCCAACCATGGCGCCGCCGCACTCCGCCTGGCTGCCGCGCACCACCTTTGGCTTGACGTTGAAGGTCTTAAGTCATAGACTGAAATGGGGGCGGATGCGGAGGAACGCCTCGCACAAGACGATAAACGCTGAGATGTTGAGGACGAAGTTCGGGGCCAGATCGTGGAAATTGAGGCCGTAGTAGAACATGAGCCCCCGGACAAATGGATGCAGAGGGAAGCCCAGTCCGCGGAGGAAATGAGGGAGAAATACCACCCTCTCATGGGGCATAGGAGTGGGGATGAGTTGCCCCTTATCGGGGAGTCGGTGCGCGATGTCGCTGGCCAGATATCCGTCCTTCCTCAACTTTTTTATGTGTCCCTCCGTGACGGAGGAGACCATCCACTTGCCTCCCACTCCGGACATGACTGGAGAAGGTTGAGGTGGTAGTGCGGACTTGGGCGCTGGAGCTCGAGTGTGCAAGAATGGATAGGCAAAGGAGGAAGAAGGTGTTGGTGAAAAGGTGGATCCTTATGCCCTTATATGGGTGGACGCAACAACATGTCCCCACCAGCCTGGTAAAACTCGCTTATCTCCAAGCGCCGTAATCAATGGCGCGGTTGGGTTACCCACACCCGTATTGATGAGAATCCCGGAATAAAGGGACACGATCTCTGCTTTGACAAGACGTGCCAAGGAAACTGCCTCGCATAACACGCTGAGGTGGGATAATGAAACGATTTGGATAAAGGCTTGGTCGTGGCGTGTCGCACCACGAAATACGTCAGCAGATTAGATTTGTGTTAATATTATTATTCTCACTAGGGCAATATGTGGAAACTTATTTTGCAGAGCCGGACACTATCTTTGTGTTCAAAATCTTCTATGAAGTACTTGGAGGAGGAACCCGCCTTGCAATGCCGAAGACAATCTGCGCGTCGGACTCGTCGTCATTGAAGCCTGGTTCAGGGGCTACTGAGGGAGTCCTGGATTAGGGGGTGTTCGGATAGCCGAACTATACCTTCTGCCGGACTCCTGGACTATGAAGATACAAGATTGAAGACTCCATCCTGTGTCCGGAAGGGACTTTTCCTTGGCGTGGAAGGCAAGCTTGGCGATACGGATGTTCAGATCTCCAACCATTGTAACCGACTCTATGTAACCCTAACCCTATCCGGTGTCTATATAAACCGAAGGGTTCTAGTCTGTAGGACAACATACACATGAACAATCATACCATAGGCTAGCTTCTAGGGTCTAGCCTCTCTGATCTCGTGGTAGATCAATTCTTGTAATACCCATACCATCAATATTAATCAAGCAGGACGTAGGGTTTTACCTCCATCGAGAGGGCCCGAACCTGGGTAAAACTTCGTGTCCCCTGCCTCCTGTTACCATCCGTCCTAGACACACAGTTCGAGACCCCCTACCCGAGATCCGCCGGTTTTGACACCGACAGTGGCGGTTCAAGCTTTGGATTTCAGAATAACCAGGGCCATCAGAACAACCATGGTAATAACCAGCAGAATAACCAAGGGAATCAGCAAAAGTCAGGTTACCAAAGTCACCCCAAGCAGTTGAATAGCGGATAGTATCATGTGTTCACTACTAGCCTGCGCAAGCGGGATCAGAAGCTTCACAAGAGGGCAGTTAATACTGTTGAACCGGCCGTGCCACGTTATCTACGATGGTCGGAGAAGCCCATTGTGTGGAGCAGAGAGGATCACCCGCCCCGGGTTGACAATCCGGGTCAACTAACCTTGGTGGTGGCACCTCAGGTGGGGGGCTATAATTTTACCAAAGTTCTGATGGATGGAGGGAGTAGTATCAACATCCTGTACTATGAGACTTTCCGTTGAATGGGGTTGACAGATAAGAGTCTTAAACCGTCAAACACTATTTTTCATGGTGTAGTACCAGGTAAATCGGCATACCCTGTTGGAAAGATTGCTTTGGAAGTCGTGTTTGGAGATGAGCATGATTCCAGGTCTGAAACATTGACCTTTGACGTGGTGAAAATCCAGAGCCCATATCACGCGCTATTTGGACGGCCGGCTTACGCGAAATTCATGGCGAGACCCTGTTATGTCTATTTACAGCTCAAAATGCCGGGTTATAAGGGGACGATCACAGTACATGGAAGTCGAAAGTTTGCTTTGGATTGCGAGGAAGGTGAAGCGGCCTATGCTGAATCGGTTTGTGCTACAGAGGAGCTGAAATTCTATAAGGACATGACCCCTCTGAAGAAGCCCACAACTGAGCATGACCCGGCCCTGACGTTTAAACCAGATAATGAGACTAAACTTGTTGACTTCGTCCCTGGTGATTCATCCAAGCAATTTAGTATCAGTGCCATTCTGGATCCGAAATAGGAAAGCGCGCTCATCAAGTTCATCCGTGAGAACCAGGACATCTTTGCATGGAAACCTTCTGACATGCCAGGTGTACCGAGGGAACTCGTTGAGCACACTCTCAATATTGATCCTAAGTTTAAACCGGTCAAGTAGTTACTTCGCCGTTTTAACAAAGAAAGACGCAAGGCCATTGGTGAAGAGGTAGCCCAGCTACTGGCAGCTGGGTTTATCTTCGAAGTGTTTCATCCCGAATGGTTGGCTAATCCAGTGCTTGTCCTTAAGAAAAATGGCACTTGGCGTATGTGTGTGGACTACACTGATTTGAATAAGGCCTGCCCGGCAGATCCTTTCGCTCTCCCGCGTATTGATCAGATCATTGATGCGACGGCGGGTTGTGAGCGCCTGAGTTTCCTGGATTCTTATTCAGGTTATCATCAGATTAAAATGGCAGTTAAGGACCAGGAGAAGACAGCCTTCATCACTCCCTTTGGAGCCTTCTGCTATGTTTCTATGCCCTTTGGTCTCAAGAGTGCCCAAGCAACCTACCAGCATTGTGTGCAAAATTTTCTTCACAAGGAGATCGGGCGTAATGTTCATGCCTATGTGGACGATATTGTGGTGAAGTCCAGGAAGCAGGAAACCTTGATAGATGATCTCAAGGAGATGTTCGACAATCTTCAGGTTTACAAAATGATGCTCAACCAAGACAAATGCGTTTTTGGTGTTCCGGCAGGCAAGCTCTTGGGATTTCTTGTGTCCAACAGAGGTATTGAGGCCAATCCGGAAAAAAGCAAAGCGATCACATCCTTGGCTAAACCGGTGTGTATCAATGATGTTCAGCATCTGGCGGGCCGGATTGCAGCCCTCAGCCGGTTTATCAGCCGTTTGGGAGAGAAGGTGATTCCCGTGTATCAGATGTTGAAGAAGACAGATAAATTCGTCTGGAGTGACGTCGCCAATGCGGCATTTGAGGATTTGAAGCGGCAGCTGGCTGAACCGCCAGTCCTCGCTGCTCCGGTTGATAATGAGCCTCTATTATTGTACGTGGCTGCCAATGCCTGAGCGGTCAGTGTGGCGATTGTGGTTGAGCGTAAGGAGGCTGGAAAAGAATATCCGGTTCAACGACCAGTTTATTATATCAGTGAGGTACTAATCGAATCAAAGCAAAGATATCCGCATTGGCAGAAGCTAGCGTATGGAGTTTTTATGGCAAGTAGGAAGCTCAAGCAATACTTTCAAGGCCATCGTATCACAGTGGTTAGTTCTGCTCCTTTGGGCGATATAATCCAGAATAGAGAAGCAACTGGCCGGGTTGCGAAGTGGGCAATTGAGCTTGGCCCCCATGGTTTGAAGTATACGCCCCGAACAGCCATCAAATCTCAAGCGCTTGTTGACTTCATCAATGATTGGACCAAGTTATAGACACCAGAGGACAAACCGGATAATACATACTGGACCATTCACTTTGATGGATCCGGGCAGTTGGAAGGCTCGGGGGCTGGGGTTGTCCTCACTTCCCCTCGAGGAGATAAGATTTGTTATGTTCTCCGCTTAATGTTTCCTTGTACTAACAATGCAGCAGAGTATGAGGCCTTACTCCACGGCCTTCGTGTGGCTAAGGAAATGAACTTAAGCCGGGTTCGATGCTTTGGAGATTTTGATCTGGTGGCTCAGCAAGTTTCTGGTACTTGGGATTCTGAGGACCCAGTCATGGCGGCTTATAGGCGCGAGGTGGATATTGTAGCAGGTCACTTTAAGGGTTATCAGGTGGAACACATCGATCGGCGCAAGAATGAAGCAGCAGATGCTCTAAGCCGGCTGGGATCTCAGCGTAAACCGGTACCACCCAATACCTTTCTAGATATCTTGCATAACCCATCTGTAAAGTTGCCTACAGAGGAGGATTTAGATGCTACTGATCCAGAGGCCCAGTTGGTAGCCGCTTTACATGCCACTCCGGATTGGACGATTCCATATTTGGCATATCTGAACCGGGGCGAATTACCAGATGACGAACTTTTCGCCAGACAGATAGTCCGGCGGTCCAATTCTATGGGTGTTCACAATGGCGAGTTACACCGTTCTAGCGTTTCAGGCGCATTCCAACGTTGTGTTTCTCCTGAAGAAGGACAAGAGATTCTACGTGAAATCCATGAAGGGGATTGCGGTCACCATGCCGGTTCAAAATCCTTGGTGGCTAAAGCTTTCCGACATGGGTTCTACTCGTTGACAGCTCATTCTGATGCGGAAGACTTGGTAAAGCGGTGTGACGCTTGTCAGAAATTTTCACATCGAGCTCATGTTCCGGCTCAAGAGTTACGCATGATTCCCATCACTTGGCCGTTTGCTACTTGGGGGCTTGATATGGTTGGACCCTTTAAGCGCTCCAAGGACAAGAAGACCCACCTGTTGGTGGCGGTTGACAAGTTCACCAAATGGGTTGAAGCAGAGCCCATCAGTAAATGTGATGCAGCCACAGCGGTTCAATTTCTCAAAAATATTATTTTCCGTTTTGGCTTTCCACACAGCATCATCACAGATAATGGTACGAACCATTCTAAAGGTGAGATTGAGGAGTTTTGCCAACAAGAGCACATCCGGCTTGATGTAGCGTCCATGGCTCACCCCCAGTCTAATGGTCAAGCTGAGAGGGCGAATCAAGAGATCCTGAAGGGTATCAAGCCTCGGCTTATGGTCCCTTTGAAGCGGACGCCGAGTTGTTGGGTGGAAGAATTACCATCTGTGTTATGGAGTATAAATACCACCCCAAACTGATCTACGGGATATACACCTTTTTTCATGGTTTACGGGGCTGAGGCTGTCCTCCCAAGTGATATTCGTCACGACTCGCCCCGGGTTGCGAATTATGTTGAAGCGGACAATGATCAAGCACGCCAAGAGGCGCTGGACCTGTTAGATGAGAAACAGGACATGGCTTTGGCTCGGTCGGCGGTTTACCAACAAGACCTGCGGCGTTATCACAGCTGCCGGGTTAAGACAAGAACCTTTCAAGAAGGTGATTTGGTACTTCGGCTCATTCAAGACCAGACTGATATGCACAAGTTATCCCCACTTTGGAATGGCCCTTTGTGGTCAGCAAAAATCTGCACAACGGATCATACTACCTCATTGACGTTCGAGAAGACTCACGTAGCTCTGAGGAGGAGAACCGGCGGCCATGGAACATAGCTCTCCTACGACCTTATTACACTTGAGGCCATAGGCTTTTCTTATGTACATATTTCAACAATGTATATATTATGATCAATATAATAAACCGTCATCCTTGATATTAAGCAGGGTCTCCGCCGTTTTTTCTTCAAATATCTGTTAACTTGGGGGCTTCGGCTAATAAAGCGAAGTACTACCTGTTAGCCCAGCTACCATGCCACCACCTAGCTTGGGAGCTTCACACCCAAGGGGCCAAAGAGAGTTTGATTGCTCAAAGCACGACTCAAACATAGGCACCCATTGAGCACAGCTCACAAAGTTACTTGGGGGCTCTTTGTGTCAAATACCAAAGAGTTTGAAAGGACCCTTGTAGCCAGGTATCGACCCACGGCTTGGAAGCCTAGTGTATTCACCAAAAACCCCGGGTTAACCTGCCTTCATCAAGTAAGCCACTCCTATCCAGGTAATCCTGGCACGACCCGTCGAACGTTTGACAGTTACTCTCATTGAGACCCTGAACTTGTCAAAGTTAAAATGATGATTGGTTAGTTCGAGGGCCATCTTAAAACGCTTTGTCAAAATGGTTTAACTCAGTGGCCTGGCAGCCCATCAAAAGCCTCGATTTTGGCCTGGCAGCCCTTGAAAAGCCTTGAGCATGGTTTTTGTTTGCTTCTTGCCAAGTTTTTGGTTTTTCGTAAGGTTTATGTTAAACCGGTGTTTCTTAACCCGGTATGGCTTACGGATCTTCTGTTAAAGCATATAATTGAAGGTAACCCGGCATCCTTCAAACCGGTCTGGCTTTGACACCTTGTCTCCAGCAATCGTCCGGTGTTCATCACAACCCGATTCTATATCATATATACCAGCATGGCATGATGGAAGTTGGGTTTTCACCCTTCTTAAAATCACAATTGGTAAACCAACAGCAATGTTTCGTATCACAGGTATGATTTATTATTGCTGCAACCATAGTTGCTTCCAAGTTGTGTTGGGCATTTTGACCCGTCCGGTGGTATACCGTCCGGACAGATTTTTCTTATGCAGACACAAGGATTGCATAATATTGTGAAAATACATAAGCCAGTACTGAAATTATCATGACGGATCAACGCAAAGTGTATCCCAGTGCACGATGGCAACGGATTAAAGTATTTTCACTAGCCTATTACAAGGCGCTTGAAGGCCCAAAGTATGGTGTTTCCAACAGAACAAAGTTTATGGAGCATCACTCTGATTGCCGGATCAAGCCTCATTACCATGCTGATGTGAAGTTCATGGGTCATTTGGCGTCGGATTAGCCTCCTCCTCCCCACCTAGCGGCTAGAAGTTTGTGGTGGTCCAGTCAATCTGGGTTAAGGCCTGAAAGATAGCTTCTTCACTGATAAGTTCCGACGGATCAATGTCAGGGGCATAAGTGTGCTTACGGATTGGCAGAATAAGATTTTGCGCTTCCGGCATGACAACATTAACCCGTTTGTTGTTGGCATCATAATAAGACCAGTGAACAGTCAGGTTAGCATCTTCTGCCAGCTGACTCGCCAGATGACGAATTTCCCTTGTCACTTTTTTAAGGGCTTCATCATCAAAATCTGCCCCGTTTTCTTGTGTGCTTGGAAAGCCTTTGGCAAGGTCAACCGGATCCAAGTCGGCTATCCACGCTTTGGCTCCGGTGAGTGCCAACAAAGCGCTTGACCTGGCAGCAGATCGCTTTACCTCTTCTATCTGTGCTGGTGCCATGGATAGCCTTGCCAAAGTGTCCTTGATCAGTGTCGGGGCCGGATTGTCGTAGGATGCTGCGCAGATAACCCGTTGAGCACCAGCGTATAGTGGTTCAAGTAGAGTATATGCTACTTTCAGCTTCATTCGTACATCTGAGCCCAGATGAGTAATGCGGCTACCTGCGACGGTTTAAGAATTTATATTTCAACTGACACCTTACAAGATGGATATTTCAGATGCCTTGCTAGGAGTACTTACCAAATACTGTGGAGGTCATGGCGTTCACTTGACGCTTCAACCCAGAAAGCTCTTCTGCCACCGGTTTAAGAGCGGACTCGGCGTCTTCAGCCCGTTTCAGCAATGTATCCTTCTCAGTGTCCCAATTGGCACGTTCAGTCTTGAATTCTTCCTTAAGTCGTTCCATGGAAGTGAAAGCGGCTCGAAGCTCATCTTTGGCTTTAGAAGATTCTTCTTGATAGGATTTGATACTCTCTTGAAGATCAGCAATTTGCGTCTGTTGATGGTTTATATCAGCCTGCCACAATCAGAGGAGCATCTCAATATTTTATCAAAAGTCCCAAGCATACAACTGGTTCTACACTTGGCACTTGGGGGCTAATGTGGATTGCTTCTTTCCTACTGCTTATTCAAAGTCCCGAGGATTAATACAAGTTCCAATCCTGGCACTTGGGGGCTAATGCGGATTGCTTCTTTCCTACTGCTTATTCAAAGTCCCTAGGATTAATACAAGTTTCAATCCTGGCACTTGGGGGCTAATGTATATGTGTTCAAAAACTTAAAAGTCAACAATGTGCAGTATGGAAGGTCAAAAGTCCCGGTTTGTCTTTACAAGCTAAACCGGCCCTTGGGGGCTACCAGATACAGGGCAGTGAAAATACAAAGATAAGGATGAAAATGTTTACCTCATAGCGTTCCTTCATCAGATTTACCAAATCAGCTTCATTATCTCGGCTTGTATAAAGCCGGTTCAAGAATCCGGAATGAAGATCCAGGGCAGAAAGATTAGCATATTTTGACAAGTCAGCTTCCATCTTCCCCTTGCCCATAGAAGTAAACTCATCCTTGGCGGTATGTTTTGCCAAGATAACTGGATTACCCGGAGCGGTATAAGTAGTGCCAGTAACAATAAAGTCATCATCTTTGGCTGGGTTAGGAGTGGTAGCAGGGCTTGGCGGGTTAGCAGTTGAGCTCAGTGGATCAACAACCGGACTTGCAGGTATAGCATGTGGACTTGAGGTGCCCTCATGTGTGGCCGGATCAGCTTCCGGCGGATCAGCGTTGTTAGCTGGCTCCGGCGGGACAGAATCATCCATGGTATTATCAAGATTTTTATTAGGACTTTTAGGAGTTTCCTCCAGTTCAACTTCGCTGGTAGGGGCACTGGTCTTAGCCTTCTTACTCAGACGAGCTTTGGCACTAATATTAAAACAAGGATTAGCATGATTAACCGAATTATGAAGGAGAAGGGAGGGACGATTTTCAGTGGAGGAAGCTGAGTGGTTGATGAACCGCCAGATGAATTAGAAGATACCTGGTAATTTGAATCAAATGGATTGAGAGGGCATCGGAAGAAACCTTTCAAAAGATAACGTTTTTCAGGAGAACAAGCAACCTCTGGACGACGTTTCCAGTTTGGTGTATGAGGTAAACCGGAAGAAGTGACTTGTTGACCACTGTGCCGGGTTGTGCGACGCCCTTTTTGCTGTGTCTTCAAAGAAAGTTTTTGATCCAAATGAGCAACAGGGTGAGAGCATTTCACTTTCCGAACTGCACGGCGAAATCGTTGAACCGGCACAAGTTCTGAGTCAGAAAGACAAATTACCTCAACATGATCTGCATGGCTGGCCTCTGCATCATCCTAGGAGTAATCATTATCAGTAAAATATATGAATAGAAGTCAAGGAAGTCAAACTTTACCTCTTCAGCCGAGTCACCGACATCCTCTGGTGGTTCCAAAGACTCAGCAGTTTTCTTTTTGGCAGCTCTCTTGATGACCTTGGTCTTAACACGAGGAGCCTTAGCCGCTTTGTCTTGAGATTTCCTTTTCCAGAAAGAGCTACTGGCCTGCGAGATTGCACAAAGGGTTATTATTGCAGTGTTAAAGCGGAGAAGGATCAGGAAAAGTACAAGGTTAAAGTCTTTACCGCTGGCGGTTTGTTGGAGGCATAAAAAGGGCGCAGACCAATTTGAGGGCATACGGTGAGCGGTTCATCAAGTATTTTCTTTACACCTTCAGTGACTTCATCATTAGTCAGTTCTATTTCACTAAACCATTGTGGATCAGTGGTGTTGCCGGTATATTCAAACACCAATCCGGGGCGGCGGCTTAAAGGTAGAATGCACCATGAAATCCAAGAGCGGACGAGATCAACACCAGTTAAACCATTGGCAAGGAAATCCCGGAGTTTGGCGAGTTGAGGTGCATAGGCTTGTCAGTCTTTGGCAGACAATCTCTAAGGTAAAGGGTGATTATTGCTGAGCCGGTGCGGACGGTAGCCTGGTAAAGGATTCTCTTCAGCAGGGGCAGTATTCTAACAGTAGAACCAAGTTTGGTTCTAGTCTTTTGGATGGCTATGAAGTTTGGTGTGAGGAAATTCAACCTCTTTCCTCTTTTGGATCGACACGCCACCAAGTTCAGTATTGGGTCCGTCAGAAAATTCAGTCCGGCAGTTTAAGTGAAATAGATCTTGAAAGAGATCGACATTTGGTTCTTCTTGCAGGTAAACCTCGCAGAATACTTGGAAATCGCATATGTTGGACACAGAATTTGGTCCAATATCTTGAGGATGAAGTTGGAAGCTGGCAAGAACATCCCGGAATTTTTTTGATCCGGGAGGACTGAAACCTCGAGCTAAATGCTGCATGAACACAATCACTTCTCCATCTTGAGGCTCAGGAGGGCACTTAGGGCCAGGAACACGCCAATGGAGGACATTTTTTGAAGCTAAAGCGCCTGTGGTGACATATCCATTGATTTTCGTTTCTGTGATCCGAGATGGAACCCAGTTGCAAGCAGCAAATTGCTTCGTCATCTTACAAAGTCTGTAAACGGAAAATGGACGGTTTATGATTGACGGTTCATATGTGTTTGTCAATGTTAAACCGGCAATTCAAGGTATACGAATGAAGTGAACCAGGCATTGCTATTCAAGTCTAGATGGCGGTTTAAGAGAGGGCTAATGACATATGATGGATTATCAATTACTAAAGGTTAAACCGCCCTTGGGAGGCAGAACCCAATCTGAAAATTTGCTAAGTGTTGCGGAAACAAGTTTCACAAGATGGTGATATAATTTTGGATCTACCGTTGTTCAAAAAACAAATTTTTCTGAGCCCTACAATGGTGTTAAACAGAACAGAGAAGGTTCGGATAAGGATTTATACAGGAACAGTAAGATGCTGTAGTACGGCATATTAAAGCTACAGATCCAGCCGCAAGGGGAAACTATCAGGCCTAGCTAGATTCAGTAAGGTGCTAAAGGAAAAGCAGAAAAAGTATTGATGAACATTGACGAACACAGAAGAAATTTCGAAATCCTAATGTAGATTTAACAAGTAAAGGAAAGGAGTATTTACTAGGGACATGCAGCGGTGGAGTATCTCAAGAGATCTGGTACGAACAAGATGACGCAGTGGCCTAGTTGGTGCAGACTGGAAGATCAACGACGGCGGCGGCGGCGATGCTTGAGATCTTCGGGTCGCGAGGAGGAAGACGATGCGAATAGGAAAGGGGGGAAATGGAAGGCGCCCCGGTCTTATTTATAAGGGAAGTGGGATAAAACAGCAGGCGCAAAAATCAAGGAGTCGGAAGCGGCAAAAGAGGATGCAGCTGTCGCCTCGATCTTCGGGAATTAATTAAAGAGAAGGGAATCTTCATAAATCTTTTTATACAGGGATGACGTCACAATGATTTACTACAGTGACAGAAGATGACGTCATGGCGGTTCACCAAAGTTCACAGGGAGAAGACAATATGGCGGTTTTACGAGAATTGTTAGAAATTCAGGTAGTTTTTCTAAGGATTGAAGATTGACATGAACAGATTCAAATCAATCTGGGGCCTAATGTTGAGGATATAACTACTAAGGGTAAAACGCCCAGGAGTGGCCGGTTCACCTTCACCTATACTGAAGCCCAAGGAAACCCAGAAGATGGCGCTTTACGGATAAGGCTTAGAGGCCCAGAGCCCGCAGGCGATTTAGGGCCCATGGTAGTAAACCGCCATGATTGTATAAACTTGCATTGTAAGATAGGAAAGAGGAGACCGAGGCGGACACTTGTATGAGCCAGCCTCGGGACTCTGTAGACCGGCCGGGGTCCTCCTGAGTATATAAAGGGGTGACCCGGCGGCGGTTCAAGAATAGAGAACAACAACTTGAGAGCCAGACAAAGCGGATTCGCTCCCTGGCCTTCGAACCCCTAGCAATACCAATCACAACTAGACGTAGGCTTTTACCTTAATCTAAGGGGACGAACTAGTATAAACTCCCATGTCCCTTTGCCCAGTTTAACCCCTTTAAGCTAACCCGTAACCATGGCTCCACGACTAAGTCCTTTCACGAGGACATCTGTCGTGACAAACCCACAACAGGCCGTATGATCGATTGGCCAAACATGGGCCAATAACAGGCCGCATTATGGCCGTAAACGGGCTAGAGTTGGAATCGTCCATTCATGGGCCGACCGTAACGGCCATCATTAATAGGCCGCATTTGATGACGCTATGAAAACGGCCCAACGTATTAACGGACAACAAACGGGCCGACTGTAACCACGGGCTGAATTTGGCCCACAAGCAGAAAATGACAGTAACGGGCCGTAAGTAAACGAATGCTGGAAATGAGCCCAAGAATAAATGGGCTCTGAGAAGGCCGAAAGATAACATGGGCTGGAAATGACCCAACGGAATAACGGGCCGTTAATGGGTATAAAGTGATACACTGTTCATTACGGGCCAGTTTCACCACGGGCCATTAATGGGTGTAAAGTGATACACTGTTCATTACGGGCCAGTTTCACCATGGGCCGTTAATAGGCCGAGAGTTACATAGGGCCTCATATGGGCCGAAAGACGTCATGGGCCATACATGGGCCATAAGTGAAAACGGGATGGAATCATATTGGATGGCCCAGATGTCGCTACTGGGCCTAATTCGGATAGGGTGTAACGGGCCTTGGGTTAGCGGGCTGTAAATGGGCTATATGCGAACAGGCCGTTAATAGGCTTTACATGGGCCGTCCCGCCACCTTTTGACCAAGTCAAACGGGCCGGCCTTTCATAGGAATGGGCCTCTGTTGGGCCGTGCCACGTGTCCACGTATCATAGGCGCCTATCTGACCCACTGACGAGCTGACACGTGTTTCGTCCGGCCAATAAGAATTTTACACGTGGAAATTTCCCATTGGTCGGGGCTGTTAACGGGTTATCGGATCCAAAACCCGACCCAATAGCTTAACGGCGTTCCATTACGGTGGATGCCACGTGTCGGTCACCCTTGACGAAAGCACTTATGTGACGTGCGATTTATCGTCATGGAAGTGAACACTTCCGTGATGATAATTTTGGTAATGTCATGGAACACTTCTACGATAGCACAGGTATGACTATCTTGATTCTGTCAAATATTTGTCATGGATGTACATGCATGACAAAAACACGACCTACTATGACAAACACGTATCATCACGGAAGTGTATTTTTTTGTAGTGACGTAGGGTATTACCTCCATAGAGAGGGCCCGAACCTGGGTAAACATCGTGTCCCTTGTCTCCTGTTACCATCAACCTTAGACGCACAGTTCGGGACCCCCTACCCGAGATCCACCGGTTCTGACACCGACAGTTGAACACAAAGTTTGTCGACAACGACGAGACTCCAGAATTCATCGGTCGATATGAGAAGATAAGAGGTCACTAGCCCGCATTTGTGGCCAACAAGAAATAGGAGAAGGGTAAGAAAAGGTCACTAACAAACAAGCAAAATGCTGCAAAGAAGAAGTATTACCATCAGATGGGGTCAGTGTTGGGGAACATAGCATGCAACTTCAAAAAAATTCCTAAGATCACACAAGATCTATCTAGGAGATGTATAGCAACGAGAGGGGGAGAGTGTGCCCATGTACCCTCGTAGACCGAAAGCGGAAGCATTAGATTAACGCGGTTGATGTAGTCGAACATATTCTCGATCCAACCGATCCAACTACCGAACGGACGGCACCTCCGTGCTCTGCACACATTCAGCTCGATGACGTCCTTCGAACTCTTGATCCAGTAGAGGCTCGAGGAAGAGTTCCGATAGCACAACGGCGTGGTGACGATGATGGTGATGTGATCCGCATAGGGCTTTGCCTAAGCACTACGACGCTAGGACCGGAGAAGTAAAATGTGGAGGGGGCACCGCACACGGCTAAGAGAACAAATGTTGTGCCTTTAGGGTGCTCCATCCACGAATATAAAGGAGAGGGGGAGGAGGCGGACGGCCTAGGAGGAGGCGCGCCAAGGGAGGGAGTCCTACTAGGACTCCACTCCTAGTAGGATTTGCCCCCCCCCCTTCCTTCAATGGAGAGGGGGAATGGGAAAGAGGGGAGAGGGAGAAGCAAAAGCCCCCCCACCCTGATACGTCTCCAATGTATCTATCACTTTTGATTGCTCCATGATATATTATCTACTGTTTTGGACAATATTGGGCTTTATTATCCACTTTTATATTATTTTTGGGACAATCCTATTAACCGGAGGCCCAGCCCAGAATTGCTGTTTTTTTGCGTATTTTAGGGTTCAAAGAAAAGGAATATCAAATGGAGTCCAAACGGAATGAAACCTTCGGGAACGTGATTTTCTCAACGAACAATACCCGGGAGACTTGGACCCTACGTCCAGAAAGAAAAGAGAAGGCCACGCGGTAGGGGGGCGCGCCTACCCCCCCTCCCCCAGGCGCGCCCTCCACCCTCGTGCCCCCCCCCTCGTTGCTCCACCGACGTACTCCTTCCTCCTATATATACCTACGTACCCCCAAACGATCAGATATGGAGCCAAAACCCTAATTCCACCGCCACAACTTTCTGTATCCCCGAGATCCCATCTTGGGGCCTGTTCCGGAGCTCCGCCGGAGGGGGCATCGATCACGGAGGGCTTCTACATCAACACCATAGCCTCTCCGATGAAGTGTGCGTAGGTCACCTCAGACCTACAGGTCCATAGTTAGTAGCTAGATGGCTTCTTCTCACTTTTTGGATCTCAATACAATGTTCTCCCCCTCTCTTGTGGAGAACTATTCGATGTAATCTTCTTTTTGCGGTGTGTTTGTTGAGATCGATGAATAGTGGGTTTATGATCAAGTCTATCTATGAACAATATTTGAATCTTCTCTGAATTCTTTTATGTATGATTGGTTATCTTTGCAAGTCTCTTCGAATTATCAGTTTGGTTTGGCCTACTAGATTGATCTTTCTTGCAATGGGAGAAGTGCTTAGCTTTGGGTTCAATCTTGCGGTGTCCTTTCCCAGTGATAGTAGGGGCAGCAAGGCATGTATTGTATTGTTGCCATCGAGGATAACAAGATGGGGTTTTCTTCATATTGCATGACTCTATCCCTCTACATCATGTCATCTTGCTTAAGGTGTTACTCTGTTTTTAACTTAATACTCTAGATGCATGCTGGATAGCGGTCGATGAGTGGAGTAATAGTAGTAGATGCAGGCAGCAGTCGGTCTACTTGTCTCGGACGTGATGCATATATACATTATCATACCTAGATATTTTCATAACTATGCTCAATTCTGTCAATTGCTCAATAGTAATTATTTCACCCACCGTAGAATACTTATGCTCTCGAGAGAAGCCACTAGTGAAACCTATGGCCCCCGGGTCTATCTTCATCATATTAATCTCCTACTACTTAGTTATTTCCTTTGCTATTTACTTTGCCTTTATTTTACTTTGCATCTTTATCACAAAATAGCAAAAATATTATCTTATCATATCTATCAGATCTCACTCTCGTAAGTGGCCTTATAGGGATTGACAACCCCTATTTGCGTTGGTTGCGAGGATTTATTTGTTTTGTGCAGGTATGAGGGACTTGCGCGTAGCCTCCTACTGGATTGATACCTTGGTTCTCAAAAACTGAGGGAAATACTTACGCTACTTTGCTGCATCATCCCTTCCTCTTCGGGGAAAACCAACGCAGTGCTCAAGAGGTAGCAAGAAGGATTTCTGGCGCTGTCGCCGGGGAGGTCTACGCAAAAGTCAACATACCAAGTACCCATCACATACCCTTATCTCCCGTATTACATTAGTTACCATTTGGCTCTCTTTTTCCTCTCCCCCACTTCACCCTTGCCGTTTTAATCACCCTCTCTCTCTCTATCCTCCCTCTCTTTCTCTATTTGCCTCTTTTTACCCGCTTGCTTTTTGTTTGCTTGTGTGTTAGCTTGCTTGCTTGTCGTTATGGCTAGTCCCTTATCTTCTCTGTTGTCTCCCGAGAATGAAATTCTAAATTTTAAGCAAAGGGAGGGAGAAAATCTAAAAGATGCTTGGTATAGAATTTGCAATGCTCAAAATAGATCTACCAGGAAGCAATCTATTTCTGTTCTTCTTCGCAATTTTTGTGTAGGCATTACTCCTTGGCACAGATATGTTCTTGATACTATTACCGGATGGAATTTCTTGGGTAGCCATAATTTTGATTCTTATAATGCTATGATAGATTTATTTGGCTCACCCCCTCTCTTGGTTAATGGAACTGTATTAACTTTGGAGCATGTAATGCAAAGGCTTGAAATTATTGCAAAATAAGGTTGCTACCGTAGAGTTAATTGAAAATTTGGATAAAAAGATCCACAGCCAAATCTCTCAATATGGATCTAAAGTGGGAGTTACTTTGAAAAATATTAAAGAAAAGGAACCCATAGTTAATGAGAAAATAATTCACGATTCTACTAGGATCGATAAACTTGAAGATATTATTACCAACTTGGGAACCGCTTTTTCTTCCGTAAAGAATACTCCAAGTCCTCCCACTAAAATTTCCAAGCTTATGCATGTTCCTAAAAATAAGGGTGAATCCTCTAGTAAGGAAAATGCGGATCTCAAATCTAGAAGTATTCATCCCAATCTTTTTGCTGTCATTAAGGAACCATTTGCTACAAATGAATTTTTTGATCTTGTGCCTAAAAGTTTGATAATTAATAAAAATAAAGAAATTCCTAAAGATGGTAGATGCCTAATTGAAGAATTGCCTACCAAAGATGGAAATACCTAGATCTATCCTTGCTTGTTATGCCTAGCTAGGGGCGTTAAACAATAGCGCTTGTTGGGAGGCAACCCAATTTTATTTTTATTCCTTGCTTTTTGCTCCTGTTTAGTAACAAATAATTCATCTAGCCTCTGTTTTGATTGTGTTTTTTTGTGTTTAATTAGTGTTTGTGCCAAGTAGAACCGTTGGGAAGACTTGGGGAAAGTCTTGTTACACTTGCGGTAAAAAACAGAAACTTTAGCGCTCACGAGAACTACTGCAATGTTTATTTGGAAAGTGATATTTAGTTAATTCTTTTTTATATGATTAATAGATAAATTCCTCACGTCCAGCAATTTATTTTAGAATTTTTGGGGTTCCAGATCTGGCGCTAGCTACAGATTACTAAAGACTGTTCTGTTTTTGACAGATTCTGTTTTTCATGTGTTGTTTGCTTATTTTGATGAACCTATGGCTAGTAAAATAGTTTATAAACCATAGAGAAGTTGGAATACAATAGGTATAACACCAATATAAATAAATAATGATTTCATTACAGTACCTTGAAGTGGTCTTTTATTTTCTTTCGCTAACGGAGCTCACGAGATTTTCTACTTTAAGTTTTGTGTTGTGAAGTTTTCAAGTTTTGGGTAAAGATTTGATGGATTATGGAACAAGGAGTGGCAAGAGCCTAAGCTTGGGGATGCCCATGGCACCCCCAAGATAATTTAAGTACACCAAAAAGCCAAAGCTTGGGGATGCCCTGGAAGGCATCCCCTCTTTCGGCTACTTCTATTGGTAACTTTACTTGGAGCTATATTTTTATTCGCAACATGATATGTGTTTTGCTTGGAGCGTCTTATATGATTTGAGTCTTTACTTTTTAGTTTACCACAATCATCCTTGCTGT
Organism: Triticum dicoccoides; assembly: GCF_002162155.2. Lineage (NCBI taxonomy): Eukaryota > Viridiplantae > Streptophyta > Magnoliopsida > Poales > Poaceae > Triticum > Triticum dicoccoides. The sequence continues at coordinate 38,080,133 of NC_041392.1, forward strand.
ACACACCTTTTGAGAGAGCCATATATGATTTGGAATTTGTTAGAATACTCTATGTGCTTCGCTTATATCTTTTGAGTTATATAATTTTTGCTCTAGTACTTCACTTATATCTTTTAGAGCACGGTGGTGGATTTGTTTTATAGAAACTATTGATCTCTCATGCTTCACTTAGATTATTTTGAGAGTCTTTAAATAGCATGGTAATTTGCTTAAAGTCTTAATATGCTTGATACACAAGATTAATAATAAAACTTTCTTATGAGTGTGTTGAATACCGTGAGAAGTTCGATGCTTGATAATTGTTTTGAGATATGAAGATGGTGATATTAAAGTTGTGCTAGTAGAGTAGTTGTGAATTTGAGAAATACTTGTGCTAAACTTTGTGATTCTCGTAGCATGCACGTATGGTGAATCGTTATGTGATGAAGTCGGAGCATGATTTATTTTTTGATTATCTTCCTTATGAGTGGCGATCGGGGACGAGCAATGGTCTTTTCCTACCAATCTATCCACCTAGGAGCATGCGCGTAATACTTTGCTTTGATAACTTGTATATTTTTGCAATAAGTATATGAGTTCTTTATGACTAATGTTGAGTCCATGGATTATACACACTCTCACCCTTCCACCTTTGCTAGCCTCTCTAATACCGCGCACCTTTCACCGGTATCATACACCCACCATATACCTTCCTCAAAACAGCCACCATACCTACCTATTATGGCATTTCCATAGCCATTCCGAGATATATTTCCATGCAACTTTCCACCGTTGCATTTATTATGACACACTCCATCATTGTCATATTGCTTAGCATGACCATGTAGTCGACATCGTATTTGTGGCAAAGCCACCATTCATAATTCTTTCATACATGTCACTCATGAGTCATTGCATATCCCGGTACACCGCCGGAGGCATTCATATAGAGTCATATTTTTTTCTAAGTATCGAGTTGTAATTATTGAGTTGTAAGAAAAATAAAAGTGTGATGATCATCATTATTAGAGCATTGTCCCAGTAAGGAAAGGATGATGGAGACTATGATTCCCCCACAAGTCGGGATGAGACTCCGGACTAAAAAATGAGAGAAAAAGAGAGAAGGGGCAATTCTACTATCCTTTTACCACACTTGTGCTTCAAAGTAGCACCATGATCTTCATGATAGAGAGTCTCATATGTTGTCACTTTCATATACTAGTGGGAATTTTTCATTGTAGAACTTGGCTTGTATATTCTAATGATGGGCTTCCTCAAATTGCCCTAGGTCTTCATGAGCAAGCAAGTTGGATGCACACCCACTTAGTTTCTTTTTGAGCTTTCATATACTTATAGCTCTAGTGCATCAGTTGCATGGCAATCCCTACTCACTCACATTGATATCTATTGATGGGAATCTCCATAGCCCGTTGATACGCCTAGTAGATGTGAGACTATCTTCTCCCTTTTTGTCTTCTCCACAACCACCATTCTATTCCACCTATAAGTGCTATGTCCATGGCTCACGCTCATGTATTGCGTGAAGATTGAAACAGTTAGAGAACACCAAAAGTATGAAACAATTGCTTGGCTTGTCATCGGGGTTGTGCATGATTTAAATATTTTTTGTGGTGAAGATGGAGCATAGCCAGACTATATGATTTTGTAGGGATAACTTTCTTTGGCCATGTTATTTTGAGAAGACATAATTGCTTAGTTAGTATGCTTGAAGTATTATTATTTTTATGTCAATATGAACTTTTGTCTTGAATCTTTCGGATCTGAATATTCATACCACAATTAAGAAGAATTACATTAAAATTATGCCAAGTATCACTCCGCATCAAAAATTCTGTTTTTATCATTTACCTACTCGAGGACGAGCAGGAATTAAGCTTGGGGATGCTTGATACGTCTCCAACATATCTATAATTTTTGATTGCTCCATGCTATATTATCTACTGTTTTGGACATTATTGGGCTTTATTATCCACTTTTATATTATTTTTGGGACTAACCTATATATACCTAGGCGCGTCCTCCACCCTCCCAGGCGCGCCCTCCACCCTCGTGGGCCCCCTGTTGCTCCATCGACGTACTCCTTCCTCCTATATATACCTACGTACCCCCAAACGATCAGATACGGAGCCAAAACCCCTAATTCCGCCGCCGCAACTTTCTGTATCCATGAGATCCCATCTTGGGGCCTGTACCGGAGCTCCGCCGGAGGGGGCATCGATCACGGAGGGCTTCTACATCAGCACCATAGCCTCTCCAATGAAGTGTGAGTAGTTCACCTCAGACCTACGGGTCCATAGTTAGTAGCTAGATGGCTTCTTCTCTCTTTTTGGATCTCAATACAATGTTCTCCCCCTCTCTTGTGGAGAACTATTCGATGTAATCTTCTTTTTGCGGTGTGTTTGTTGAGACCGATGAATTGTGGGTTTATGATCAAGTCTATCTATGAAAAATATTTGAATCTTCTCTGAATTCTTTTATGTATGATTGGTTATCTTTGCAAGTCTCTTCGAATTATCAGTTTAGTTTGGCCTACTAGATTGATCTTTCTTGCAATGCGAGAAGTGCTTAGCTTTGGGTTCAATCTTGCGGTGTCCTTTCCCAGTGACAGTAGGGGCAGCAATGCACGTATTGTATTGTTGCCATCGAGGATAAAAGATGGGGTTTTCTTCATATTGCATGAGTCTATCCCTCTACATCATATCATCCTGCTTAAGGCGTTACTCTGTTTTTCACTTAATACTCTAGATGCATGATTGATAGCGGTCGATGAGTGGAGTAATAGTAGTAGATGCAGGCAGGAGTCGGTCTACTTGTCTCGGACGTGATGCCTATATACATGATGATACCTAGATTTTCTCATAACTATGCTCAATTATGTCAATTGCTCAACAGTAATTTGTTCACCCACCGTAGAATACTTATGCTCTCGAGAGAAGCCACTAGTGAAACCTATGGCCCCCGGGTCTATCTTCATCATATTAATCTCCTACTACTTAGTTATTTCCTTTGCTATTTACTTTGCCTTTATTTTACTTTGCATCTTTATCACAAAAATACCAAAAATATTATCTTATCATATCTATCAGATCTCACTCTCATAAGTGGCCTTATAGGGATTGACAACCCCTATTTGCGTTGGTTGTGAGGATTTATTTGTTTTGTGCATGTACAAGGGACTCGCGCGTAGCCTCCTACTGGATTGATACCTTGGTTCTCAAAACTGAGGGAAATACTTATGCTACTTTGCTGCATCATCCCTTCCTCTTCGAGGAAAACCAATGCAGTGCTCAAGAGGTAGCGCACCCCTTGTCCAATTCGGGTTGGGATTGCGTGGGGGGCCGCCACCTCCTATGGCTGTCTACTTGAAAGTGTGTTATATCGACTAGAGGGGGGTGAATAGGCGATTTTTATGGAAGTCTTCAAAACGTGGAAGTTATGAAGACAAACAGTAGAGATATGCCTATCACTATGCAGCGGAAGTTAGATTACACTAGGCAAGCCATGGTCAAGTATTCAATAGAGTGAAAGCACTATGACAAGTAGCTGCAGTGTAATAAGGATCAGGTACGAAGAAGTTATGAAGCCAAACAAATCATACAGTTACGTTGTGAAGACAAAAGATATAGCAAGCATGCAATGGCTTCACAGTGAATAACAGTAGGTAAAAGGAAGTGAAGATGAAACTAGTGACTCATTGAAGACAATGATGTGTTGGACCAGTTCCAGTTGCTGTGACAACTGTACGTCTAGTTGGAGCGGCTAGGTATTTAAACCTTAGGACACACAGTCTCGGACACCCAGTCCTGAACACGCAGCTCAGGACACCAAGTCCTCACCGTATTCTCCTTGAGCTAAGGTCACTTAGTCCTCGCCCAATCACTCTGGTAAGTCTTCAAGGTAGACTCCCAAACCTTCACAGACTTCGTTCACTAGCAATCCACAATGTCTCTTGGATGCTCTGAACGCGACGCCTAACCGTCTGGAGGATGCACAGTCCTCAAGTGTAATAAGTCTTCAGATCACACAGACAAGAAGACTTAAGTGATGCCCAATGTTCTCTGGCTCTGGGTGGTTAGGGCTTTTCTCCTCGCTAGGAATTTTCTCTCAAAGGCTTCGAGGTGGGTTGCTCTCAAACGATAAAAGCCGTGCACTGAAATCTGAGCAGCCCCGTTTATGGTTGTAGGGGGTGGGCTATTTATAGCCACTTGGCAACCCAACCTTATTTGTCCGAAATGACCCTGGGTCACTAAGGAACTGACACGTGTCTCAAAGGTCAGATTTCAAAATCTGATGGCAACTTTACTTGGGCTACAAGCAAAGCTGACTTGTCCGGCTCTGGACAAGATTCGCTCTCATTGTCTTCACTCGAAGACATAGGTTTTTGGTTTAGGCATCACTTCAGTCATTCTGACTGGTTCTCCTGGACCCCACTTAACAGTACGGTGGTTCCTATGACTCAACACAAAAGAAAAAGAACTACGAAAGATCTAAGTCTTCGAGCTCCATAGGCTTCAGAACGTGTCTTCTTTTGTCATAGTCTTCAATGTGAATATCTTCATATACCACCTTTGGCTTCAATGTCTTCATACATTTTTAGGGGTCATCTCTGGTAGTAAAACCAAATCAATGAGGGACTTCTACCTGTGTTATCCTACAATTCTCACAAACACATTAGTCCCTCAACTAGGTTTGTCGTCAATACTCCAAAACCAACTAGGGGTGGCACTAGATGCACTTACAATCTCCCCCTTTTTGGTGATTGATGACAAACTAGTTGAAGTTTTCAACAGGGAATATAGTCCGTGAAATTGTAAAGGATAAGGAATTGTCTTCATAAGTTTCAAGGGCTCCCCCTGAAGATGTGCATATAAGTTAATTTGCTTTTGGAACGCAACTGCACATGGCAGGTTGTACTGGTGGAGATCCAATTCATCTTATGATGACAATCCACTATTCATGTGAAAGTATATGAAGATAATGACATGCATAATGGAAAATGGACGTCTGCAGAATGGGATAAGTGCGGAATTTATCATCGCACATGCGGAATTTATCTTCGCAAAACAGTGTGGCAAACAAGTAGCAGACGACCATCGAGTCTTAGTGTTACAACTCAAAGAACCAAATGAAGCAAAAACGAGAGTTGTAAGCACGAAGCAAAATATAGCAAAACATAAAGCACCCGCCCATGTGGACCCGCTTGAAGACTATCAACCCATATGCTTCTCCCCCTTTTGTCAGCAAGGACCAAAAAGGTTTGAAGACATAGAGTGTCTACTCGTTCCCAGGAGCAGCAGGGTCGTTGGAGGTGTTTGGCGGTGCAGAAGAGCTTGGAGGTGCTGAAGCAGGTGGCGGTGATGTAGCATCGTCTTCTTCATCAATGATTCTGGCAGTGACTGTGGCAGCAGATGAAGAAAACTCAGAGTCTTCAAGTGAGGGTGTGTTTCGCATCACAGCTCTTCTAGGAGGTGTGGTGTCAAACTTGAATCGCTCAGTGAAGCCATCCTCTTCAAGTTCAGCTTCAGTACACATCATTAATAGCCCTTTCCATGTACGACGGCAGGTTTCATGAGTGACGAAAGCATTCTTGGTGGCAAGATTTCGAAGACGATTAACATCCACCAAGAGGCTTTTCATCTGACGCTTTAGCCAGTCGTGATGCCTATCTTGTTTTTGATGAAGGGCCACAAGAAGCTCTCGGTCATTGAGAACACGAGCGCGCTTCTTAGGTCTTGAAGCAGTTGCACTATCAGTGGCTTCAGTTGAAGCAGGGTGTGGCGCACGTGTAGTGCCAGCCAAAGGATACACCCTGGAGATGGCTTCAACACCTTCATCGTTCTGAGTGAAGCTCTAGTGTTCTGCATTCTGAAGACTCAAAGGTTGCTTGGCAGGCTCAGATAGCTTCAGTAGAGGTATCCACATCTGGCAAGAAGATCCGATGGTTGCGGGCTGAGGGCTGATATGAGATCGCAGAGTGAAGCTTGATCAGTCTCATTACCCAAGGAGCATAGAACTTTAAACCAAACAGATCTGAGCCTGATGCAGCTAGTTGGCGTATGAAGAAATCCTGTGCATTGAAGCATTTGACATGAAGAATACAGAATATCAGAGTCTTCATTGCATCCTCGATCTTGGCATTTGGAGAGTGCCCTTTAATAGGCCAGAGAGTCCGCCGGATAATGTGATAGATGGTTCTAGGCAGGTACTCAAAGTCTTCAACGAAGAACTCTGTTGGATAAGGAGCATCGTGGGGCAATGGCTTCATCATGGAGAGCATCTGACTCATATTTGGTTCAGGCCTCTAGAATATGCTCTCAAGAGCTTCAGTGTGTAGTGGACAGCCTTCCTCGAAGAGTTCGCCAGGAGTGGGCAGGCCGGTGAGCTCAATGATATCGAATGCATTGGCTTCGTGATGGACATTGCCGGTCATCCACTCCAGGGCCCATGTCTTCAGATCTCTGTTGTATCCTTTGATGTGTAGGGTGGCATAGAATTGCAACAGAAGCTCTTCATTCCAGTGCTCTTCATCAGTTATAAACTACAGCAGACCCACTTGCTTGAAGCAATCCAGCGCTTCCTCTAAGCAGGGCAGACCAGCAATGGCTTCAACATCAAGGTGCTTGTGCGGGAAGATGCGACCTTGGTTGTATAGGATGCATGAATAGTAGCTGCGCTGAGGATAGCTCCAGAACCTATCTGATGAAATCCTTTCCCTTGAATAGGGGTTCTTGGAGATGTTGAAGAATGTATTGTCTGCCTTGAAGCTATTGATGTCAAAGGAGCCAGGTGCTGATGCAGGACCTGGGAACCTTGGCAGCCTTGGGATTGGCTTCTGGACATGAGGCATGTGCTCAATATGGTAATCAAATTGAGGACCTGCAGCAGACTCAGGAACAGAAGTGTCTGGATCAGTAGCTTCGCTGTCTGCTGAAGCTTTTGGTGGGGAGGGCTCCACATTGGCTTCAGTGTTGGTTGTGGCAGCCTCAACATTTTCAGCCTCCGCTTGACTAGCTGGAAGGTCAGTCACAAGCACGTTCTCCTGGAGAACTGCTTCTTGGTGGAGCATAGGAGTAGGCTCTTGTGGTGCGTCTTCTGCGGCTGATGCAGCCGGAATGTCTTCAGCATAGACTTGAGGCCTTGGACCTTTGCGAAGCCTGCGGAATGCGGATGACGCCTGTGGGGTTGGAGTGGGCTGGGCCTCATTGTATTCTTCCTCTTGAGGGTGATCCACCCATGACGCATCTTGTGCAATTGGCGTCAGAGGACGACCAATGCTGATGAGCTCGCTTTGTTCATACTGAGGAAGGGCTGCATCATCTTGTACATTGTCCTGATGACCAATGTCTTCAGCAGCAATGGGGTCGGCTGCTGGTATGTCTTCAGCTTCAGGAGCCTCTGTGGAAGCAGGCTCATGAACTGTCAGTTGTCGTTCTGCATTGGGATGAACCATAGAGATAGGTTCAACTATCAAGGGCTCTGTGGGAGCAGCCCGAGATTTCTTGATCTTTCGCTTCTTCTTGCTGGGGGTAGTAGGTGAGGCTTCAGAGCTTTTCCTCTTCCTGGCTTCAGCCTCAGCAGTTCTTGTCTTCTTGAGCTCTGAAGCCGTTGACCGACTCTTTGGCTTTGAGTCAGTCGTTGCAGTTGGGAAGACAATTGGAACTGCTTCTTGCCCAGGTGCCTCTGGTTCAGCCATAGCAGGCTTCTTCTTCTTCTTCGCGGCCATCTTGGGGTCAATGCCAGGACGCCCAAGTGCCTTGCGCTTCTCAGCCTCATTGTAGTCTTGTACACATCTTTCAGCCAGAGACTTCATCCGCTCACGTGAGCCCTGAGCTTCTACACGCTTCTTCAGAAAATTTTCCTTGAGCTCATGCAACATGGTCTTGAAGCTCTTCACTTCTTGCACGCTGATCTTGGCCATATTCTTCTTGAACTGAGCCTTTTCATGATCAATTTTCTGCTTCAGTTCAACAATGCCCTGGGCAATTGCAAGTTCTGAAGCAATTGCGCCTTGGAAGGCGACGCTGAGGCCAATGGGCAGCTGCAGATCTTCGAAGCTTATGTTTGGTGTGGCAAACCATTCGTCGATGAAGTTGTGGATGATGGCGACATCAAAGAGAGGCAAATTGTTGAAGATTCCAGCTTCTTCTTTGCTCTTGATGAGCTGCTCTAGAGCGTCATCTCCAAGATCTTCATCACTTGATAGATCAATGGCTTCGCTGCGCAGAATGGCAGCAGCTGTGAGCTCTTTGCCGGTGTGTGGCTGAGGCACCTTGGCCTTCTGGGGCCTGGAGACGCGGGATACGTCTTCAGACTGCACACTATCTTCAGGAGGTGCAGTTGCCAATGGCTTCGCCCTTGAGATTTTTGAAGAAGGGGCCAGCTTTGAAGCTTTTGGCTTCTTCAACTGCTTTGGCTTCGGTACAGCAGGAGCTTCATCAGACTCAGAGTCAGCTGGAGGGTCATTCACGGCAGTCCCTTAGACTAAGATGCGGGTGATGAGGCCCTCAAGATTGGCATACGGACCGATGATATTAGGTTCTGCGTAGCGTGTGCCATCTGCCCTTGGTGCTGAGGGACCAAGGTTGAAGTCTAACCCCAACTTCTTCTTGTTCTGCTTCGCTGATTGTTGGGCAAACTGGAAGTTGCGCTTGAATAGATTGTTGTCACGACACCAGAGTAGTGACGACGGATGTGCATCATCAGGCTGTGGCCCACGAACCATGCATGGATAGAAGCTTTGGGCAATAGCTTCATCTCTGGACCTGGGTACAAGGTTTTTGTATAAGATGTCTCCCCACGGTCTTTTGATGGCACTTTTCTCAGCATACTCTTGGGTTGTGAAGCGGTATTTGAACCATTGTTCATCCCAATAGCGTCGAATCCATTGGATTCGGGTCTTGCGCTGCCCATAATTCTCTTCAGGATCTGTTTTATACATTTCTGCCAGGTCTTCAGGCAGATCTTTGGAAGTTCCTTCACGTCGTTGTCTGCCCCCCTTCCTTGCTGCTGCTTTTGAAGCCATAAAGTTTAACTTGAAAGGCTTCAAAACTTTCAAAGGCTTCAAAGGCTTTGTTTTGCTAGACCAACAGGAATTGGCTTCAGGAGAATTTATGTGATGCTGTAGGAATTCTGCAAATGAATTCAGACTATGAGAACCGAAGGATTCTCCCACGGACATGTACCTGTGACAGCATTAAGGTGCGAGGGAAGGGGAAGAGGTCATATGCATTCTCAGAAGGTTTTGAAGATTAATCAGTTTAGAAGACATTGACCTCATCGTGCGAAGACATTCACTCATAGATAAGAAGTTGGTTCCAGATTTGTACGAACCCACAGATCAGTACAAGTGAGGAATCTAACTACTTCATGAAGCACAAGTGAATATACTAGGCATGTTATGAGATGCAGATTGAGAGATCTAACTTGTGTGAAGATAAACTTCTTATGGTAGAAAGTGACAGAACCATGAGATCAAAAGGGGCTGTAAAAAGAAGTTTTATTTACCACACTTGGAACTGCTAGACGGAAGTGGGAGATGATGCCGAGCAATTCAGTCCTCCATGCCCTAACTTGGCGACGGAAGACACCTACGGCGACGGCGGAGAGAACAGTGTCCACGGTCGGCGTGAGGACGGCGTCGGAGAGGTTGCGGCAGCGAAGCGCTTCGTCGCCGGCGTCGTCGAGAGCTAGCGGTGGCGCTAGGGTTCATGCGAGGGTGGAAGAAGGAGATAATGACTGCAGTAAGTGTGAATTTATAGGCACAGGGGCGGCACTGTGCTATTACACAGGTGCCCCTGGCGATTCGCATCTGAGGAACGCGTGGCCTGTTTGCGGAAGTTTGGGGTTTGTTCCACGTCCCACGCACGCCTGGATTGTCGGGCGGTCGTTCCTGCTTCTCCGGATTTTATGTGGAGGAATGAGCATTGAAAACGGACTTTATGGTTGTGTCTATATCTTCTGCTGACAAGGATGCAGTGAAGACATTCGATAGTTTCAATAGAATGCATATGACTTGGAGAGATAGAATTTGAGATAGAAAGCATAGAGAGATTAGGGTCCGATCACATTCACTTAGTTCAAAAGATACAACCAAGAAGACATAGCTATAAGTGAATGCTGTAGAGGACAGAACACTAGTATGTATACATCTATATAATCAACGTAGTGAAGATAATCATGAAGACATGTTGAGTTCGAAGCCAAACCAAATGTGAAGATATTGCAAGGTAACGCCATGAGTGAAACACTTCAAAATAGAACGTTTGGTGGTGGCGTTACCCACCGTATAGGAAGTATTAGACCCAGACATGGCGCACAATTATCGTGGCGCTCCAAAGTCAAATTCCACATTAATGTATTCACACTTAGAATGTATGTCTTCATTGATTGAAGATATACTTTACTTTGTGCGTTGCACATCTAAGTCATCATATGCATAAGTGTTAGGATGTGTGCCTGATCATAGGTCATTTGAGGATTCCAGGATATTTAGCTCACACCATAACTTGCAAAATTTGTTCTCATCCAAGGGCTTGGTGAAGATATCTGCCAATTGCTCTTCAGTGTTGACGTGTATGATATCAATGTCTTCCTTCACAACATGATCTCTGAGAAAGTGATGACGAATTTCAATGTGCTTTGTCTTCGAGTGCTGAACTGGGTTGTTGGCAATCTTGATAGCGCTTTCGTTGTCGCAGTAAAGTGGTACTTGCTTCAGATGAATGCCATAATCCTTGAGTGTTTGCTTCATCCACAGAAGCTGAGCGCAGCAAGATCCAGCAGCAATGTATTCAGATTCAGGAGTGGAGAGAGATACACAGTTTTTCTTCTTTGAAGACCAACATACAAGTGATCGTCCCAGAAAGTTACATGTGTCTGATGTAGACTTGCGATCAACTTTGTCACCAGCATAATCAGCATCCGAAAATCCAACCAAATCAAACTCTGAGCCCTTTGGATACCATAATACTAGAGTTGGGGTGTGAGCCAAATATCGAAGAATTCGCTTCACAGCTAAGTGATGCGACTCCTTTGGTGCCGCTTGAAATCGAGCACACATGCAAACACTAAGCATAATATCTGGTCTAGATGCACATAAATAAAGCAAAGAACCAATCATGGAGCAGTATACCTTTTGATCGAACTCTTTACCATTGTCATCAGGAACTAGATGATGTTTGGCTGGCATTGGTGTTGTGAAGCCTTTGCAGTCTTGCATACCGAACTTCTTCAGGCAATCTTTGAGATACTTATCTTGAGATATGAAGATGCCATTGCGTTGTTGTCGTATTTTAAGACCAAGGAAGAACTTCAGCTCCCCCATCATGGACATCTGATATTGCTCTCGCATCATATATCCAAACTCTTCACTGTACTTCTGATTGGTGCAGCCGAAGATAATGTCATCCACATATATTTGGCACACAAACAGTTCACCATCATATGTCTTCATGAAAAGAGTGGGATCCAGGGAACCAGGTATGAAGCCTTTGCTCTTCAGGAAGTATTTGAGTGTGTCATACCAGGCCCTAGGGGCTTGTTTGAGGCCATACAGTGCCTTGTTGAGCTTGTATACCATGTCAGGATGTTTTGGATTTTCAAAGCCAGGCGGTTGTGCAACATACACTTGTTCTTCAATCTTGCCATTGAGAAAGGCACTTTTCACATCCATTTGATATAGAAGTATGTTATGATGATTTGCATAGGCCAGCAGAATGCGTATGGCTTCAAGCCTAGCCACGGGAGCAAATGTTTCATCGAAGTCAATGCCTTCCACTTGAGTATATCCTTGAGCAACGAGACGAGCTTTGTTTCTGACAACTTGACCATGCTCATCTTGTTTGTTGCGGTATATCCATTTGGTGCCTATTATGTTGTGATTCCGTGGATCAGGACGCTTAACCAGTTCCCATACATTATTCAGCTCAAACTGTTGAAGCTCTTCTTGCATAGCTTGAATTCATTCAGGTTCCATGAAGGCTTCTTCAACTTTCTTGGGTTCTGATATTGAGACGAATGCGAAGTGCCCATAGAAATTTCCTAGCTGAGTTGCCCTTGAACGAGTGAGTGGACCAGGTGCATTATTGATGCTGTCAATTATTCTGTCAATCTGCACTTCATTGGCAACACGAGGATGTACAGGGCGAAGACTTTGCTCTTGCTGATCTATGTTGTTGTTGGGAGGAATGTCTTCAGGCTGAGCATTGTCTTCATGTTGATTAGGTGCTGAGATGATAAGTTCTTCTTTAGGATGAGTTTCAGAAGGTATAATCTCTCCAGTTCCCATTAGCTTGATTGATTCACTAGCTGGAATCTCATCTAGCACATTTGGCAGTTGCTCTCTTTGTGAACCATTTGTCTCATCGAACCGCACATCCACTGTTTCAACCACTTTGTAATGAAAGAGATTGAAGACTCTATAGGAGTGCAAATCCTTTCCATATCCAAGCATAAAGCCCTCATGTGCTTTTGGTGCAAACTTTGAGGTGTGGTGTGGGTCCTTGATCCAGCACCTTGCGCCAAATACTCTGAAGTAACTGACATTTGGCTTCTTGCCAGTCAGGAGTTCATAAGATGTCTTGTTCAGAATCTTGTGAAGATAAACACGATTGATTGTATGGCATGCAGTGTCAATGGCTTCAGTCCAGAATTTTCTTGGAGTCTTGTATTCATCTAGCATTGTTCTGGCCATCTCAATGAGTGTTCTGTTCTTGCGTTCGACGACGCCATTCTGCTGTGGCGTGTACGGAGCTGAGAATTCATGTGTGATGCCCAAGGTATCAAGATATGTATCAAGGCCAGTGTTCTTGAATTCAGTGCCATTGTCACTTCTGATGTGTTTTATCTTGGCGCCAAAATTGTTCATAGCACGATTGGCGAAGCGTCTGAAGACATCCTGCACTTCAGTCTTGTAAAGGATTATGTGCACCCAAGTATATCGAGAATAATCATCAACAATAATGAAGCCATAGAGGCAAGCAGTAGTAGTAGAAGTGGAGTAGTGAGTGGGGCCGAAAAGATCCATGTGGAGCAGTTCGAAGGGTTGAGTAGTAGTCATGATTGTCTTCGAAGGATGTTTTGCCCTTGTCATCTTCCCTGCTTCACAGGCACCACATAAGTGATCTTTCTTGAACTTGACGCCCTCGATGCCTATGACATGCTTCTTCTTCACAAGGGTGTGGAGGTTCCTCATGCCAGCATGCCCAAGCCTCCGATGCCAAAGCCAGCATTCTGAAGCTTTTGCAAGAAGACATACTGCAAGTTGTTGCCCTGCTGAGAAATCTACCACGTACAGATCATCTTTTCGATACCCTTCAAACACTAGAGACTTGTCAGATTCCATTAGTACTAGGCAACGATATTTTCCCAACATTACGATCATGTTCAAATCGCAAAGCATTGAGACAGACATTAAGTTGAAGCCAAGGGATTCAACAAGCATGACTTTATCCATGTGTTGATCCTTTGAGATTGCAACTCTACCTAGACCCAATACCTTACTTTTACTAGTGTCAGCAAATGTGATGTGGCTCTTGTCGGATGGACGTAAGGTTGAGTCCATAAGAAGGCTTCTTTTGCCAGTCATGTGATTTGTACACCCACTGTCAATAATCCATTCTGAAGACTTTGAAGACGCTGGTGTCGTACCCTACAGTGCAGTTAGGGGGATAGGCTTCACGAAGAGAATTGTGAAGCAAAAACATTTGACGAACCAGTGGGTTGTGAGAACTTAGATCCAGATTAGGACTAATAGGGAGAGTAGCATGCGATTGAGGAATGAAGTACATAATGATGCCATTCGGGCATTTTATCTTGCTCCCTACAAGATTTTGAAGGTCCCCAGCAATAGCGTCAGAAGATTTTGGTTTTCTGCTGGAGACCTTTCCCTGCAAAAGAGAGTTAAGCCTTCTTAACCACCCACATCTTCAAGGGTGGCTTAGAAGCAATAAGTCTAAGTGCAGCATCTGAGAATTTTGGCTTTGAAGCCTTAGCAAATAGTCTTGCAGGTGGACAATAATACTCATAGGAATAAGGAGAATAATTTTTGGTCATATGAACATGATGGTTCAATGAACCGCTCTCATATTCATATGCCTGAGTATGGTTTCCCTGCAAAACATTTGCGTTGGTGTGACTCAGGTGAGTCCTCTGTTTGTATGAAGCCTTTGGACCGTATGAAGCCTTTGGTCTGAGGTTTGTCTTCTTCAAGTGAGGTGTCATGAAGACATTCACTGGAAGATTTTCCAGACACTTTTTCGGAACCCAGATCTTCTTCATAGGCGGTCCATTCCTGCAGTTAGTACCAATGTACCTGGCAAACACTTCACCATTCTGATTCTTAAACAGTTTATAGTTTGCATCAAAGGATTCATCAATAATAATGGGGTTAGCACACGTGAAGCCAGATAAATTGGATGGATCTGCTGAAGGTTCCTTTGCAGCAACCCATGTGGTTTTGAGGTACTGCTCAGGTTTCCAGTAAGAGCCATCTGCATTTTTTTTCCTTACGAACCCAACACCCTCTTTCCTAGGGTTTCGGTTCAGAATCTGCTTCTTGAGAACATCACATAATGTCTGATGTCCTTTAAGACTTTTGTACATCCCTGTTTCAAGCAATGTCTTCAACCTAGCATTCTCATCAGCAATAGCAGTGGTATCCTCAGCAGAAGGGTTAGTTACCACATCAACAGTTGAAGATATTGCAACAGCAGTAGCAGTGGAACATTCAACAACAGAAGTAGCATTATCACGCTCAATGCATTTAAGACATGGTGGTTCAAATCCTTCCTGAGCGGAACTGATCTGTTCGGCGCGAAGTGATTCGTTTTCCTTTTGAAGATCTTCATGAGCCGCTCTCAATTTCTCAAGTTCTTGCTTCCTTTGAAGATAATCATAGGAAAGCTTTTCATGAGTTGTTGAGAGAGTATCAAGACGATCTTCAAGTTCCTGATACTTAACGTGAAGATTTTTTATGTCTTCAATTAAGGATTCAGATCGAGTCATTTCAGCACCCAACAGATCATCGCTTCTGTCTAACAGTTTTTGAATATGTTCCATAGCTTTCTGTTGTTCAGTTGCAATTTTAGCAAGTGTTTTGTAGCTGGGTTTTGAATCACAGTCAGAGTCATCGTCACTAGATGTTTGATAGCGAGTAGTGCGTGTGTTTACCTTGGCACCGCGTGCCGTGAAGCAGTAGGTAGGAGTGGAGTCGTTCTTGTCATTTGCATTAGTGTCGGTGATGAAGTCATTGTCTTCAGTGTTAAAGATGGACTTGGCGACGTATGCTGTAGCCAGACTCGCAATGCCAGAATCAGACTCCTCCTCAGATTCCACCTCTGCCTCCTCAGAAGCGGACTCCTCCTCTGAATCCATTTCCTTGCCAACAAACGCACGTGCCTTGCCAGATGAGCTCTTCTTGTGTGATGAAGACTTTGAGGAAGACTTGGAAGAAGACTTTCAGTATTTCTTCTTCTTCTTGTCGTCAGAATCATATTCCTTGCTCTTCTTCTTCCTTCTATTCTCATTGTCCCACTGTGGACACTCAGAGATGAAGTGTCCAGTTTTCTTGCACTTGTGACATGTTTTCTTCTTGTAGTCATGAGCAGAAGCTTCATCTTTCCTTGAGCTTGATCGTGAAGACTTTCTGAAGCCTTTCTTCTTGGTGAATTTTTGGAACTTCTTCACTAGCATTGCAAGTTCCCTTCCAATGTCTTCAGGATCATCAGAACTGCTGTCAGATTCTTCTTCAGATGAGGAAACAGCTTTTGACATCAAGGCACGAGTTCGCCCATAGTTTGGACCATAGATGTCTCTTTTCACAGAAAGCTGAAACTCATGTGTGTTGAGCCTCTCAAGTATGTCAGATGGATCGAGTGTCTTGAAATCAGGACGTTCTTGAATCATCAGGGCTAGGATGTCAAACAAACTATCAAGTGATCTCAGCAGCGTCTTGACGACTTCATGTTTGGTGATCTCAGTAGCGCCGAGGGCTTGAAGCTCATTTGTGATGTCAGTGAGTCTGTCAAATGTGTGCTGGACATTCTCATTGTCATTTCGCTTGAAGCGGTTGAAGAGATTGCGAAGGACACTGATTCTTTGATCTCTCTGGGTTGAGATGCCTTCATTGAACTTTGAGAGCCAGTCCCAGACCAGCTTGGATGTCTTCAAGGCACTCACACGGCCATACTGTCCTTTTGTCAGATGACCACAGATGATATTCTTGGCAGTAGAGTCCAGTTGAGTGAATTTCTTGACATCAGCAGCAGTGACACCTTCTCCAGCCTTGGGAACGCCGTTCTCGACGACATAACATAGGTCGACGTCAATGGCTTCAAGATGCGTACGCATCTTATTCTTCCAGTAGGGATATTCAGTTCCATCGAAGATGGGGCACGCAGCGGAGACTTTGATTATCCCTGCAGTCAACATAGCTAAAACTCCAGGTGGTTAAACCGAATCACACAGAACAAGGGAGCACCTTGCTCTGATACCAATTGAAAGTGCATTATATCGACTAGAGGGGGGGTGAATAGGCGATTTTTATGAAAGTCTTCAAAACGTGGAAGTTATGAAGACAAACAGTAGAGATATGCCTATCACTATGCAGCAGAAGTTAGATTACACTAGGCAAGCCATGGTCAAGTATTCAATAGAGTGAAAGCACTATGACAAGTAGCTGCAGTGTAATAAGGATTAGGTAGGAAGAAGTTATGAAGCCAAACAAATCATACAGTTACGTTGTGAAGACAAAAGATATAGAAAGCATGCAATGGCTTCACAGTGAATAAGAGTAGGTAAAAGGAAGTGAAGATGAAACCAGTGACTCGTTGAAGACAATGATGTGTTGGACCAGTTCCAGTTGCTGTGACAACTGTACGTCTGGTTGGAGCGGCTAGGTATTTAAACCTTAGGACACACAGTCTCGGACACCCAGTCCTGAACACGCAGCTCAGGACACCAAGTCCTCACCGTATTCTCCTTGAGCTAAGGTCACTTAGTCCTCGCCCAATCACTCTAGTAAGTCTTCAAGGTAGACTCCCAAACCTTCACAGACTTGGTTCACTGGCAATCCACAATGTCTCTTGGATGCTCTGAACGCGACGCCTAACTGTCTGCAGGATGCACAGTCCTCAAGTGTAATAAGTCTTCAGATCACACAGACAAGAAGACTTAAGTGATGCCCAATGTTCTCTGGCTCTGGGTGGTTAGGGCTTTTCTCCTTGCTAGGAATTTTCTCTCAAAGGCTTCGAGGTGGGTTGCTCTCAAACGACAAAAGCCGTGCACTGAAATCTGA
The DNA here is from genome assembly GCF_002162155.2 of Triticum dicoccoides. Taxonomy (NCBI): domain Eukaryota; kingdom Viridiplantae; phylum Streptophyta; class Magnoliopsida; order Poales; family Poaceae; genus Triticum; species Triticum dicoccoides. Next base: position 38,097,426 of record NC_041392.1, read on the forward strand.
GCAGTCCCGTTTATGGTTATAGGGGGTGGGCTATTTATAGCCACTTGGCAACCCGACCTGATTTGTCCGAAATGACCTTGGGTCACTAAGGAACTGACACGTGTCTCAACGGTCAGATTTCAAACTCTCATGGCAACTTTACTTGGGCTATAAGCAAAGCTGACTTGTCCGGCTCTGGACAAGATTCGCTCTCATTGTCTTCACTCGAAGACATAGGTTTTTGGTTTAGGCATCACTTCAGTCATTCTGACTGGTTCTCCTGGACCCCACTTAACAGTACGGTGGTTCCTATGACTCAACACAAAAGAAAAAGAACTACGAAAGATCTAAGTCTTCGAGCTCCATAGGCTTCATAACGTGTCTTCTTTTGTCATAGTCTTCAATGTTAATATCTTCATATACCACCTTTGGCTTCAATGTCTTCATACATTTTTAGGGGTCATCTCTGGTAGTAAAACCGAATCAATGAGGGACTTCTACCTGTGTTATCCTGCAATTCTCACAAACACATTAGTCCCTCAACTAGGTTTGTCGTCAATACTCCAAAACCAACTTGGGGTGGCACTAGATGCACTTACACTACTCCTCTCCACTATGGCCCATAAACTTTCCCGGGGGGTTCTGATAGCCTCCCGGTACTCCGATAAATCCCCGAACCTCTTCGGAATTCCGGTGTCCATATACAACCTTCCAATATATGAATCTTTACCTCTCGACCATTTCGAGACTCCTCGCCATGTCCGTGATCTCATCCGGGACACCGAACAAACTTCGGTCACCAAAACACATAACTCATAATGCAAATCGTCATCGAACGTGAAGCGTGTGGATCCAACAAGTTCGAGAACTATGTAGACATGACCGAGACATATCTCCGGTCAATAACCAATAGCGGAACCTGGATGCTCATATTGGCTCCTACATATTCTACGAAGATCTTTATCGGACAAACCGCATAACAACATATGTTATTCCCTTTGTCATCGGTATATTACTTGCCCGAGATTCGATCGTCGGTATCATCATACCTAGTTCAATCTCGTTACGGGCAAGTCTCTTTACCCGTTCCGTAGTGTCCCGTAACTAACTCATTAGTCACATTGCTTGCAAGGCTTATAGTGATGTGCATTACCGAGAGGGCCCAGAGATACCACTCTGATACTCAGAGTGACAAATCCTAATCTCGATCTATGCCAACCCAACAAACACCTTCGGAGACACCTGTAGAGCATCTTTATAATCACCCAGTTACGTTGTGACGTTTGATAGCACACAAGTTGTTCCTCCGGTATTCGGGAGTTGCATAATCTCATAGTCAGAGGCATATGTATAAGTTATGAAGAAAGCAATAGCAATAAAACTAAATGATCATTATCCTAAGCTAACAGATGGGTCTTGTCCATCACATCATTCTCTAATGATGTGATCCCGTTCATCAAATGACAACACATGTCTATGGTCAGGAAACTTAACCTTCTTTGATTAACGAGCTAGTCAAGTAGAGGCATACTAGGGACACTCTGTTTGTCTATGTATTCACACATGTACTAAGTTTTCGGTTAATACAATTCTAGCATGAATAATAAAAATTTATCATGATATAAGGAAATATAAATAACAACATTACTGTTGCCTCTAGGGCATATTTCCTTCAGTCAGGTGGCTACTACAAGTCCAGTCATTATGGGACAAAGCTTAGCAAGACCTGCTTTCTAAAGTGGTCCAACCAGCGACATTGCACTGGCCATATCGTTCAAGAACTTGGTTCTTCGAGGTTGCGGGAACTTTGGACCCAGAAAAAGGGAGTGTGTTTGGACGGATGAGAAACTTGCAATACCCATCCGGAAGCTTTAGAAAGCAATCAAAACAACGCAGGAAGGTACGTTCATTCCCGATAGAGAGAAGGACGAGCTGACAGAGGCCTTCGGGAATCCTGAACACCCGTGATGAACATGAGGCACATCAGGCTCCCTTTTGTGGGTATATGGGTTTCCCGACAACGGTGGTTATAGAAGCCGAGAGAGAAAGAAGAAAGAGGAAGCAACTGAAATGCAGAGGCTCGGTGCAAGATTTGCAAAACAAGAGGGACTCGAGAGCCAGCGAGCTACCGACCAACCATCACAGTGGCACGAAGATACTTGCTTCGATGCTGCCCCAAAAGCTACCCCACCATCTCAGAGGAGAAGTAGTGTGGCTTCCAAGGAGGTCGTTCAGCCTGATTTCACGACTCCTCGCTACCCGGTGGATAGTATCACGGAGGCTGAACATTGCGAGCTAATGATGAAATGCCAGAACTTGACTTTGAAGGCGGCGGTCGGCTCTGTTGTACCTCCTCAAGCTAAGGGAACTTTTCATTGCCGTCCGATTCCACATGGCTATGCTATTGTGATGGTGGATGAAATAATGAAGGGATTTCAGGAGCTGGAGCTTGACTACCCTATAGGTGAAGGGGAGATTCATTTGGAAAATGCTTTAAGGAGTACCTATCTATGGAGAAAGGAGTACATCAAGCTTCCAAACTGGACGCCTCCTCCTCAGCCACCTCTGGCGTGTCAGGGCACTCGCCTCCTCCGCGTGTAAGCGGACTCTGCCGCATCAGCAACGGCGGAAGAGAGATGCCACCTCTCTAGCAGCTAGCAGTACAAGAGGCGAGAAGAAATACACATTTGGTCCAAGCCTGAAGCCTCTTCCAAAGTTACCAAATGAAAGGACTGACGACGAAACCGATGAAATCGTGGAAGCCGAAGTGCAGGCCCATTTTGCTCAAAAACGTCCACCTCTGAAGGAAACGACAAATCCGGTGAAAGTGAATCACACTCTGGATGCCCTTAAGCGACTGCCACCCCCTCCGCCGGAATCCAACTATGACTGCATTATTGCAAAGACATTTAAGGAAGTGCAGCGGTCGGGAAGTACTACCAGCAGTGTTGCAAGAGAAGCAAAATGAAGAAGTGGGAAAGCAATTCCCCAGCTTGGCGAACAGGAGTAGCAATCGTGCCCCCCGCTCAAGGTGTCTAGCGGTATCATCGCTGATCATCCGAGGCTACTGCTCGGCACCAATATTGGTGATTACATGGGTGACGATGTACAGTTTGAAATGTTAGAGGTAGTAGAGATCTTCAAATATGAGGACAGGAAGCCTCTCGTAAAATCTGGTCATCCTCCTCTAACAACGACGATGCGAAGATTGCATGATTGGTACTTGGAAACCTGCAGGAAGAGTGAGGCCGATAGTTTGATGGTCAGAATTAAAATGAGCACGGCCTCTTTGGAGCCGACCTGATGCCTGTTGAATTTGTGGAGTTATTTCAGTTATTCAATCAAGAGGCCCTCGACAAACAACTCATGACTTGCTACTGTCTGTAAGTATTACTTCTGTAACTAAGTGTCTAGCTGAACTATTTCAAACAGAAGAACAAGTAAATAAGAAACTCCAGATGAACTATTGGGCCCTGCTATAGGCTGATATGAATGTAGACTCACATATACAAGGAAAGCATCATGCACACATAAGTAAAGGATTGTGGAGTATGTATGTGTTCGTTTTCTTTTTTATTTGCATGGCAATTCTTTCATTTATTGAATGCATGGGTGCTTTTTATAGCAAACAAGAATGAATAAGTTCATGCCTTGATTGATTTTTTGAACCCTATTATACATTGAGTATTTTTTTATTACCGTGTGGCCATATATTCAATATTTTAAAGTCGTGCAGATTAATAGATCAAACTCTGTTTAAACAGTAAAAATGGCTAACTTGGTTGTACTTTCATAAAAAAGGAAGATGAATGCAAGGCCTTAGAGCAATACCCTAAAAAAAGGTAAATGTGTTCATCCAATTGATTTCAAGCCTTCACAAAGAAAGACAAAAAGAACAACACATTACATTATTGTGTGCATTTATTGACTGGGGGTGAATCCATAAAGAGGGGTGAGTTCCGGCGCTGGTAGCATCGCCGCCACCATAATCAGGGTTCGCAAGGAGATGGTCTAGCTGTCGTCGCTGGCTATGAAACAGTTGTGGAAGGGTGATGCAGTGGACTAGGGTATGGTGATGGTGTGAGTGCCACAGCTCAAAGCCTCGCCCTGCGATCTTATCCAGAACTCGGCTTTCCTTACCATAGGTAGAAAGTACTACGAGTTCTATATTCCTCACTGTCGGTGACGAGATAGCTCCAGATTGGGAGAAAGGCGGGAGCTCCGAGGCGGTTTTCGTCGTTGGTCATCGAGCAGCCGGAGGCATGTGTCCGCGGGGGCACATGGCCAAACGGTGGAACCGGGAAAATCAGAGCTTTAGTAGCTTATCTATACAATTCAAACGATTTATGGATATGTGTTCTTGAAATATATTTTCATTTGTAGTGAAAACTGATTGCGGGTACGTGTAGGCACGTATCCACAGTCTATCTGATTGAAGTTATTATTGCATATGTTAAAATGAAGAATGAATGCAATCACACAAACGTAGGACGATCCGTAACTTATTTTAAGCAAATTCAACAACCGACGACATGCTTAGCGGATGATGACGGTGTCGAAGTGGTTCGTCGAACGCCAGCTCGAACCCAGCATGTTGTTGTGCCGTCAACTTTCCCAGCAACCCCTGGTCCTTCGGTACGTCCTCTTTGTTTGACGCCGGCTTTGCCGCCTCGTCAGAGACCAACTGCTTGATCTGTCGGCAGTGAGCAGCGACATGTGGGAGCTGTAGGGCAGTAGAGGGGCGCCTCGCAGAAGACGAGCACCGTCAGGAACCTCTCGATGGCCATGTATCTACTAGCTTTGGGCTGAAGCCCCAAGCACTCTATTATGTTGTTGACACCGCTCGTTGGGGAACTCGGACGCAGTTGTTTGGTGCTTTCGTGGCTCCATTTTGCTTTTGCTTTGCTTCTACCGATTGAGAAGGACTCGTCCATACTGACGTTGGTGCAAGCGACAACCCGACAAATATACTCATATATTCCCTGACAAGACTTCCATTGGCATTCTGACCGCACCACATTACAGAAGGGCACATGGAACTGAAGAGGGAAGAAATATGCATCAAAACTCATGTAACGACGTCTCAATCAGTACAACAAGGAATTCAAACGTCTTGCTCATTATGTAAAGGAGGAAGTCGAGCGTGTTAGAGTTGTGTCCAATATTGTGTACAAGGTAGGTTACAGTTGAACTTGTAGTTGTATTGTGTTTAGATAGGATATGGAGTCATGTCCAAGTAGGACACGTGTATCCTAGGCCTCTCATATATAGCGGGGGTAGACACACAATGTAACCTATGCCAACATAATAGCACATGCGCGCAAGGGGGAGCCGGCGGCGTGTGCCGGCGCCCGGGTGGCCGAGGTGCGGTATTGTGACGGTGTCACGGGGAGGAGTGTTCGTAGTCAAGCCCCGGGGATGTAGGCATATCGGTGAACCTCGTTAACAAATCTCGATGTCGTGCCTTGTATGATTGCTTGGTCCTCGGATGATCAACGGTATGCCTCGAATTTATTCTAACAAGTGGTATCATGAGCAAGGTTACAAGGAGGCTGCGGATTGTTGATCTAAAGGAATAATCGAATTTGAGATGCAGCCGGGTACGACGTTGTTCTCAGCGAGATCGGGAAAAGCAAGATCAAAGACGCGTGTGCGTGTGGCAGTAGGCGAGACGTGCGGCGGTCGATCAGCGGATCGACTAGGCGGGCGTACACCGGTTGAATCGTGCAGCAGCAGGCCGAGTCGGGGGTAGCCGGTCGATCGGCGGTGCGCGTGAGCCAGGCTGCATGGCGTGTGCTGCTGCTAGCGGTGCGTGGAGCGGACTGGCTGGCCCAAGTGGAGTCGGCTGGTGCGTGCAGCTCTGTGGCTCAAGTGGAGGGAAAGGCCTGTTGTGCATGCGGCGCTGATGATGCTGCATACGAGATTTGTTTGGACCAAAAGTGGACCGAGTCTACGTATGACATGGCGTGAGGCAGCAGATCAATCAGAGGAAAAAAAAACGTCACGTTGTGCATACATTGGAATTCGCATCAGGTTTTGGCAAAGCAAGTTGCACTAGCGTCTGGAGTTGAGCCAAGGGAGCAGATCACCTGAAGGCCAAAAAAATTGGTGGATTGCTACTAGTGCATGGAGGCGTGACCACGCTGGGTTTTGCTCGTGTATTTTGGCATCGTGGGGATAGCTCAAGAATTTTTTCACACAGTCAGTCATACGAAGAACCATGGCGCCAACGGGTACTAGGTTTTGAGGTGGAGAAGTTTATGGAACTGACCTTGGGTTATGACGGACACGGATAAAAGATTTGTTGACACAACAGAGATGCTTGAAGGCGTTGCAGGAAGTCAATTCAGCTAAGATGGAATTATCATGTGATGGATGAAAATTTGCGGAAGACGATTTAGGAGCCTCGAGTGTGTCGTTGCAGTCGGACAAGTTCGACTGGGTTGGACTGGTCAGTCTGACGGGACCGACGCAAGTCGGTTGGAACAAAAGACGGTGGTGGGATCGGCGACAACCACGAAGGAGCGTGATGCTGATAGTGATCGACTTCTGGGGCGTGGAAACACGTGACGCGGGCCCGAGGGCTTGTGTGACTTCGACAAGACTATGGCGCGGGGTTGATTCAAGGTGATGTACACACGGAGTTTGAAGTCGACGGGGCGCGAGGGTGGACTGATCATCTACCATGGAGTCATGTTGAAGGTGGAACTGGATTGAGGGGCTACGGTATAAGGATCCAGGGAATCGAAGCCTATTCAGCAAGGGGAAAAAACGAGTGACACGTAGTTTGGACTGGAGCCCAGTGGTCTGATGGAAGTGTGAAACTCGTCATCGGTCGGTGATGATCGGTGGTACTCTGTAGTGGGGGTTGAGTGGTGTGGGTTCGCGACCCTTGAGACTCGACCAGGACAGCGGAGACTCGACGCGGTAATAGCGGCGAGGCGTGCGGTATGCACGGGACATGGAGACGAGCCAGGGCTCTGGTGGTCATACATGTGGTGGGACAATTGCGAATTTAACTCGGGTGACTACAAGCAATGGTGAAATTCTTTCAAGTTTCAGACAGGCGGTCAAGAAAGGAGCGGTGATTTTGAGTTCAGGTAACTCTTATGTGTGACACCTAATATGTGAGTTGTTCATTTTCACGCAGGTCAGTCATCAGTGTGTGATGTGTTCAGCAAAGCTCTGGAAGTTGGGAGCATACACTAGAGTAAAGAGGAACTTAATTTTGCTCGAGTGTTGACAGTGGTCAAGAAAAGAAGGGACTACAAGTTACTGGTGGAGTCATATGGAGTCTTTGGAGTAGCAGCGGTGCTTATGAAATAAGCTCAAGTCCAATGTACATGGAAGTTTGACACCTGGACGAACTCAAGGTGGTGGAGAATATTCGTCAAGGTGGAGTTTGTTAGAGTTGTGTCAAATATTGTGTACAAGATAGGTTACAGTTGGACTTGTAGTTGTATTGTGTTTAGATAGGATATGGAGTCGTGTCCAAGTAGGACACGTGTATCCTAGGCCTCTCATATATAGCGGGGGTAGACACACAATGTAACATATGCCAACATAATAGCACAGGCGCGCAAGGGGGAGCCGGCGGCGTGTGCCGGCACCCGGGTGGCCGAGGTGCGGTATTGTGACGGTGTCACAGGAAGGAGCGCTCGTAGTCAAGCCCCGGGGATGTAGCTATATCGGTGAACCTCGTTAACAAATCTCGATGTCGTGCCTTGTGTGATTGCTTGATCCTCGTATGATCAACAGTATGCCTCGGATTTATTCTAACAGAGCGGGCTAGGTTCCGCAAGGGCCTTCTAAACGTTTTCGAGTACAAAACCTCAAGGAACTCGTTAACAAGGCTATAAAGGCCATGCATGGTAATGTCGTGTTGGAGAAATCAAGCTAGAAAGCACAACCGCAACGGGAGTTTCTCCTGCTACTCTGAACTGATGTCTGATAAGCACCGGATATGGATCCCGAATAGTGCATTTAGCTGTGGCACTAATGTTCCAAGGCCAACCTTCAATGCACCTTACGTGCCTCCACCAACAATGCAGCACAAGAACATCTAAGAGCAGCACATCGCTATGGCTCCCCGTCCAACGTTCGGTCCATGTTTCAACGGGGCGTAGTCTGACCACTCCTCCAAGCAAAGTTTCTCCTGATGTCTCCTATTCCTACATGCTTGCCATCCATTCGGTGTTTCTCTCGTTCATTTCTCTTCTCCAATTATGTGGTGTAACTTATCTGCTAACATTTCCAACAGTAGAACAAGTAAATACGAAACTGCAGATGAACTATTGAGCCCTGATATACACTCATGTGAACAGACACACATATATAAGGAAAGCATCATACACACACAACTAACGGTTGGTGGAGTATTTATTTGTTTCTTTTTTATTCGCTTGGCAATTCATTCATTTATCGAATGCATGTGTGCTTTTCTAGCAAACAGTAATGCATATGTTCATGCATTGATTGAATAGATTGAACCCTATCATACATTAACTACTTTTTTTATTATGTGTGGCCATACATACAACATTTTAAAGCCGTGCATATTGATAGAAGACTCCATTTAAATAGTATAAATGGCCACCTTGGTTGTAGTTTCATATAAAATAGGTTCATCCAAGTGATTTCAAGCCCTCACAAAGAAAGAAACAAAAGAAAAATCCATTACATTATCATGTGCATTATCCGGCGCAGTTAGCCTGGCCGCTACCATCATCAGGGTTTGTGCGGGGAAAGGCCGACGATTGTCGTCTGCCTGGCGAAACAGTTGTGGGAGGGTGATGTAGTGGACATCGATATAACTATAGGGTGGGTGGCATGGATCGAAGCCCCACCGCACAAGGGAATGTTGAGTGGGCAAAAACAAACAAGTATATTATAGAGTGTTTGCATACAAATTATTTTCGAATAAATAGAAATAAATACCTCTTATTAAATAACAGAAGTCTATTATTCAGATATTGAAACATAATTATCAATTAATTTCCGCCGGCCATATCAAGTGCATAAAAACCAAACTTCATAATTCATTTTACATGAAAATAGTGGTAAGATTTGGTACTAAAACTCTTTCATATACAAATTAGATAATGTAAGATAAGAAGTGATCATGTGTAAGGATTCAAGTATATTTTATATATGAAATTTTATGTGAGGAGATGATGAAAGAAAAAGTAGTTCGATGTACTTCCTCCATATGATGCCCATGAGGTATGGATTCCCAAATTACAAAAGTCTACAACCATATTTTGTATTAAAAAATGCTAAAACAAGAATTAGGAATAAAATGCAAATGCAAATATAGCAACTTGATTTCCACTCACTAGCATGTAATGCGTCATGATAGATGACCAATGTTAAGAATAAGATAAGACTCCAATATTCTTTTGATGTTTATGTGCATCATTATTTTGCGAAATGTTTGGACAAGAAAGAATCAATGAATATATGCATGAAGAATGATCAGCATCGTACGCATGTGTAGGAGCACATTGTACATATGGAGAAAAATGGTGTTGCCATATGGAGAGTAAAAAATAGAAACAAGAGATCAAGTCCATGTGCTATAAAGTAGAATAGCATGGAAGAAACATAATCGCTAATTTATGTACGAGTTATGAAAAAATGAGCGAGATAAAATCTGATATTCATATTTTATGAATAAGAAAAAATATTTACATGTACTTAGTAGTGCAAGCACATGGAGGCATATCATTTTACTAGCCGAGAGGAGTAACCACACTACACAAATGGTAAGGTGGAAGGATGTAGGAAAGAAAGGTTAAAAAACAAGCCATGTTATTTAGGTTGTTTTGGAAAGTTCTTCAAAAATTATTGATGGAAGAAAAGAGATAAAGTTGATGATTTGGTTCAAAGCACTTTACATATCGAGTCATACACCTTAGTGGAATTGATCTTATTTTCTCACACACCAAATTCCTAATAATCACCTCACACACTTAATGGAAATAAGCCTACAGTCCAATCACTTCTGCGCTAATAATTAAATATCTATTGGCACGTGTAAAATAATACAAATAAAAAAATGGTAACTACATCATATCATTGTTTATTTTTCCTACAAGCTTTTATATAATTTCCAATATCTCAGATTTAGTGATAAATAGGTCACCCCCGCAAAAAAAAGTGATAAATAGGACACATTTTGAAATTCTAGCGGCGCAAATGCTGGGATGACATTGCTAGTTAAGAAAATAATGCAATCACACACACGCACACAGATACGTTCCTAATAAATCAACCAGAGGATTCTTGGTGCATGACGACGGTGGTGTCGAAGCAGTGGAGGCCGTCGAGCGCGAGCTCGAACCCAGCATGCCGCTGCACCATCGACTTGCCGGACAACCCATGCTCCTTCTGTGCATCGGCCTTGTTTGCCGCGGGCTTCGTCGCCCGAACGGAGACCAGCTGCTTGATCGCACCGGTGCTGAGCACTGAGCACTGATGTGCCGTAGGGGTGCCTCGCAGAAGACGAGCGCTATCAGGAACCTCTCCATGGCCATGGATCGGCTAACTTCAGGCTCCAATATATAGGACTCTCTAGACTGCTGCTGCTGCCGCCGCCGTCGCCGCTCGTCGATGGAACTCGGATGCGGTTCTTTGCTAGTTCCTCGTTATGTTTGTGTGGGGTGACCGAGCTGAGCGTCGGGGTGGTGATTTTATACGATCGAACTCCGAGTACGCGCATCCGTTGCTGCCCGCTTGTTGACTGCTGACCCGACGGCGACGGGGCTCACAGAGAAACAGATAGGAAAAGTGTTAGGCGCCGTCTCGCGCGACGCCGCTCTTCTTTTACTTCTTGCCTCACTCAAGAAGAAACTCCACATATACTCACACACATATGTATCAAGAAAGAACACACAAACTTTGCCAAGAGGTTCTTTTGGTGATCATACCATGGCTACATTGTTTCTCCAGCCCTCATGACCTTTTTTCATTGCTCAATGTGACATATATATACACAGGAGGGCACACAGCCAGCCATCATGGATCCGGCTTGCTTGCTCCCTTTCCGTGCTTCCATCCGTGCTCCTACCTCATCCAACGGTTGTCTTTTTTTTTTCTTTCTAATTTAATCATCTCCCCCCTGATTTTAAGGGGTGGGACCGGGCCTTATTTTGTTCCAATCAAATCAAGCCACGTATACGGGAGCACGGATGGGCACACGGGAGGGAAGCAGGCAAGTCTCGTCCAGCCATCATGTCCGGCCATCACGCACGCACTAACCGGCCAGCACATCCAGCCACTATTCCAACTAACTCCATGCATGATCACTAACTACATGCACGTAATTCCATCCACTCCTATCCATGCGCCACCAACACACGGCCAAGAGCCATCGGCTTGGACTCATTCCATGCAAACTACGACTCATCTATGCACTAACTAACTAACCGAGTCGAGTTGTTGCAGCTCCTGTCATTCTCGTCGTCACGGCTGTGAACTAGTCCGCAGACCCGACCCTGCACATCGACGCTGGTCGCACCATCACGGACCCGACTTGGCGCACTGACGCCAGTCGCACCGTGCTCCGTCACGACCCCGGCGACATACGCCGAGCTCCTTCTCCGTCGGTGACACACGCCTGGCGTCCCTCTGCGCCCTGCACGTCCGCGCGCACCCGACGCGCCGGCGAGCCCGATTGCACCAGTGCATCCTACATGTCTCGCGCGCACTCGACGCGTCCGACGAGTCCGACCGCACCAGACGCTCACCGCGCGCCGCCTCTGCGTCCGTCATGGTAGCCGCCAGCGACAAGCGCCGAAAGGATGTAGACGAAGTCGAGCACGGACACGAGCACAAAGGTGACATACGCCTCCTCCCACCGTCAACTGCACGCTCGTACACGCGTCCGCGGTCCCGACACGCCCGACACATCCAGTGCGCACCCATAACACGCAGCGGTCACGCCCTGCTCGCCGACACGGCTTATTGCCCTACACCGCTACGGCCTCAACCGCAACGCAACACCTCTATGCCGCCATGCCGCTGTGTGTCTTTGAAGCCGCCACCACGCAGGTCCTCCGCCCTCCTCACCGTGCCGCCGCAGCCACCACTCCCTCCTCGCCGCGGCGCGCACCTCCATAAACCGACACACGGCCCGGAGCACCACGCAGCCTCCGGCGAACTCCGCCATCGCCGGCACGCCTCCGACAAGGAGAACAACAGCCAAGATGAATCAGCTCATGATACCAATTGTTGGCGCCGCCTCGCGCGACTCCGCTCTTCTTCTACCTCTTGCCTCACTCAAGAAGAAACTCCACACACACCCACACACACATGCATCAAGGAAGAACACACAAGCTTTGCCAAGAGGCTCCCTTGGTGATCACACCGTGGCTACATTGTTTCTCCAGCCCTCATGACCTCTTTTCATTGCTCAATGTGACATATATATACACAGGAGGGCACACAGCCAGCCATCACGTCCGGCCATCACGCACGCACTAACCGGCCAGCACATCCAGCCACTATTCCAATTAACTCCATGCATGATCACTAACTACATGCACGTAATCCCATCCACTCCTATCCATGCGCCACCAACACACGGCCAAGAGCCCCCGGCTTGGACTCATTCCATGCAAACTACGACTCATCTATGCACTAACTAACTAACCGAATCACCTGACGTGGTTTACTCCAATAAAAAGTACGCGGCAGCTCACAGAGAAAGCGTTGTTGACTCACTCGGGCGGCATCTCTTGTGTTTTTTGACTCGACAGAATGTACATGCTTATCTGCACGACGGAGACGGCGGAACTTTCTGAGCGCTTCGCTTAGGCATGTGACCTTTCTATTCTTTGCTACCTTTTGCTTTTGTTTTTGGGATTGCTAAGTCTTAACTGAGACTTTGTTATGTCTCAATCGATACAATATTTCTTTGATCTTGCATAGAGGTTAAACAATTAATTTTTTCTGTTTTTCATTTTTCTTCTTATATACTATGTCATTTTTTTGCGAGAATATACACTCTGTCACTTGATTGAGACTTGGTTAAGCTCCAATCGACTGAGACCTAGCCACACTTTTTGTTTTTTTCTTCCCTTCTGCCTATTCAAAAGAAGTCGAGGCCACCGTCACATGTCTCTTCCCTTGCTACAAGGAACAACTCACACATATATAACTACATTTGTTAATGATATTCTTCCTGAAAAACATTTTATGTTGAAATAGTGATATCTAGTCATGTTCTGTTTAAAAAGGAGAACCCGAATCTCATACAGTAAATCTCGACCTATATTAAATATTAATTCCAATTTCACTCCTATATATTTTAGTTGTGACATAACATATCCGATTTAACAAGTGTATCTTCCTTTGGGTCAATTTTAAAAATTGCTATCCCTTTTAATTTGTTTTGGACCTGGATACCTGTTGTCCGATCGCCAGGGAGCTCCTCCCATCAAATGATTCGATCTCCAGGAGTAGCAGCTCCCAGCGACTGTTTTCTCATGGTTCGCCAGGGAGCAGGTTGCTGAGTTTATTTTTCTTTAATCTGCCATGCAAACATTAAAACTGCCATCCTCTAGATAAAAAATGCCATTAACAAAAAAATGCATGAAATTATAAATTTATAAAAATGCCATGCCCAGAACAAAAATGCAAAGTGATGCGCTACTTTACAAAATTGTCATCTCTCTAGATAAAAGTTTGTTGTTTGGATAAGCACCAAAATAAAACTGCAATGCCATTAAAAATAAAAATGTCACCCTCTCAACATTAAAAATGTCATCCTTTTTATAATAAAATTTCATCCTCTCCATAATAAAAATGCCATCACATTATTTATAAAAATGCCATGTGCTTAGTAATAAAACTGCCATGGCATTAAAAATAAAAATGTAATCATCCCGATGATGAAAAATCCATTCTCTGAATAATAAAAACTGTTATCCTATTAAAAATGCCATGTAAATAGTAATAAAAATGTCATGCAATAAATAATAAACTGCCGTCCTCTTAAAAACAAAAATTGCATACAATCCTCCCTACAAACAAGTTGGGAACCCTAGCGTGGTTCCATCATTGCGTCGCAATTCTTCCAGATGATCGAGGGACCGTTAATGGGTTTGCTGGATAATATCTCTCAATCCATGGCAAGCGATCTAGTTTTGTAATTTTGGTGGCTACAGAGGCTTCTGGTGGCAGAACTCCTGATCTATTCTGCTCCCCGAAGTTTTTAGTATATATGGATATATATAGGAGAAAGAAGTACGTCGGTGGATATCCGGGCTGTCCACGAGGCAGGGGGCGCGCTCACTCCCCACCCTCGTGGGCAGCCCGGGACTCTTCTGGTCCATCTCCGATACTCTGTGGGCTTCTTCTAGTCCAAAAATAAGTTCCGTGAAGTTTCAGGTCAATTGGACTCCGTTTGATTTTCCTTTTCTGCGATACTCTAAAACAAGGAAAAAAACAGAAACTGGCACTGGGCTCTAGGTTAATAGGTTAGTCCCAAAAATCATATAAAATAGCATATAAATGCATATAAAACATCCAAGGTTGCATGATCTCTAGATAGCTAGTCGTTTGTGTAAATAATACTTACTTACAAGCTATCCAAAAAAATTGTAGACTCGTTGTCGATGCCTTCTATTCATATTATGTATGACAAAAAATATATCATGTAGAATGCACACCATTCAAGAATTTCCTCAAGACCAAGGTGGTTACCAAGACATTTTGTTGCCATAAATATCCATTATTTATCTTTTAAACAAAAACTAATTTCTGTGGTGAACCTAGGTACTAGGATGGACGTCGTGGTTTGACATTATCACTTGTGGAGAACTCGAGAAAAGTGAGCATGGTGACATTTCGTTTTTCATTCATCGGTCCGACCTTCCATAGCAAATAAAGTGAAAGAGATGATGCGTCGGAAAACATAAGCTTGGAAGGTTAGTTCCGTTTGAGTTAGCTCAGAGGTGTGACAATTCGGTGGGATCAACTTCTTCTAAAATATGCAAATTAGTAGATTATGTCTCTCACAAGAAGATATTTTCTTAGTAGATCCAACATTTTCCAAAAAGTAGTACGAAATAAGATTTGCTAACTCATACAGCTGCAAAACCGAAAACATAGGCTCGTTTCCTCGACAAAGATAACTATCCTTGTTGATAAAAAAGATCGCCATGTGTTTATGGTTAGGCTTGATGAGAAAATTCCAATGCTTCCTACGAAAAACAGAAGAAACCGAACATCTCCTCCCACTGAAAGCGTGGTAAGCATTGGAAATCCTGAAATCATTGGTGTGCGCGCATGTTGTCTCTTCTTTTTTGCCACGTGGTAAGAGGTTGCGCGCGGATTGGTGTGCTTTTATAGCTAGGCTGGTTGATGCCGATTAATTTAAGAAATCATTTACCTGGCCGAAATCACAAGCCAAATCCAAAACCGGTCACCTCAGTAAAATTAGAGAGATCATTAATAAATTGCTGACACAATCGAAATTGTGAACCAAATTCAAAACTGAACACCTTAGTTGAATGAGAGAGCTTTAAAATTAGAAAGCATAGCGAATTTAAAATTGAGAAATTGTTCACCCAGGGAAAATTATTAACCAAATGCAAAATTTGACACCTCAATCAATTGAGAGAGCTCCTTAAGAAACTATTGACCTAGTCAAAATCATGAACCAACTCCAAAATTAAACACCTCAATTGAATGATAGCTACAAAATTAGGTAGCATCGTAAATTTGAAGATTCCAGGCAAGGATGAACGTGTGAATCATGGCATCCTAATCAATGTGTCCAAACTTCATGTTCCCTTATGGTGGGCATCGAGAAATAAGAGATCCAGTCACTCCCGGGCTCTCTCAGGGTTTAGCAACTCTCGACCGTCGGATCGTTTCACTTGATGCGTTTGGGACCGTCGGATCGAGCCCTCAGTCGCCCCCAGCCGCCGGATTGAACTGAAAACACTATTGCAACGAATAGTTTGCTTCCCAGCTAAAATATCTTATGCCACCGCCGTTATTACAGGGCCCCGTCGAGGGTGTTTTCATCTTTTCACATGTTGGCCCATGACGCGTTGATCCCTGGTTGGCCCGTCAATGGATGAGACGAGGGAGGGCGTCTGCCTCGCCTCTTCATCCTCCCAGTCGCCCCAACCATCAGCGCACTCGCCGCTGCCGCCACCCTTCATCCCCCGTGCTCCGCCTCGTCCCCTCCCCTCCCGTCGCCCAAATCACATGCCCGCTGGTCGGGCCGCGGTGGCCGGATTCTAAGACGGCCGAGTGGCGACCATTCCCGTGAGGCCCGGCGGCGAGCAGCGCACGCCAAGGGGTGGAAGGGCGCTCTGGATCCGAGCGCGATGGCGGCCATGGCCGAGCTCGAGCCTAGGCGTGTGAGTGCGTTGGTGAGCGCGGCGGTGGTCGGGGCCGAGCTCTGAGCACGGCGGCGGCCATGGCCCCGTCCTCCAGCATCACAGCCTCACTAGCCCCAGCCCTCTCCCCGACCTCTCCCTCCACCAGACCTCTCCGCCCCGCCCACTTCGCCGCCACCAACGCCCAGCAGACCTCGCCGCCGCCGACGCCCCTCAGACCTCGCTAGCGTGGACCTCTCTCCTCGTCTCCCTCGCACCACGCCGCCCGCAGCCTCCCCCTCTTGTCATTAGAAGGGAAGGGAAGGGAAGAGAAGAGGGAGAGTGAGCAGGGCAGGCGGCGGCCAAGGTGCTCATAGATTCGCCGGCGATGTCGTCCGACCTTGGCCTCCGAGTGCCTGTTCCGGGCCCATGCAATGGCCTGCTCGGGATGCCACCCCCCTGCTCCAACCCTAATCCCCTCCCCTCCCCTCACGATGTTGCTGCTTTTGGTCATGCTGGTGCACGCATGCGTCCCTGCTCCTCTGGTGGACAAGGTCGGTTCCGATCTGGATGAGCAGCAACTGCTGCAGGTGGACGAGGCACGATCCCTCATGGCTCGTCCCTCTTCCTACTCCCCCTGAACGTGGTGAGCTCCACCCCCTCTTTGTACCCCTGCACATCTATCTTATCTAGCCAATTTGATTGCAATTTATCAGAAAGTGCCAAGCAGCAGGGCTCGAACATCCGCTAAACATCTATTTGGCATTTCTGCTTCTCTTATTGTTATACCTGAATGCTTATTGCCTTCCAGCTCTATGTTTCATGTGCCAATGGCCACTGGTGTTAATTGTTTGGTCAGTGTGCACTTTAATTTTCATAAATCGCGAAAATAATATATGTTTACCTTTTTTGGATTTTGTATCCTATCAGCATAAGGGATAATATTTGTCATCTGCTCTCATATTCTGATATACTTCCTATGTTAGTTTGCACTTCCTCCAGTCAAAGTGTTTAATGTATGCTTGGCTGCATGTTACTTGTTTTGAACATAGATGAATGGCTGCAAGGCGTAGTAGCAGTAGGTCGGTTCAGTCCTAGCCTTGGATCTAGCACGATTCATCCAAAGTAGTTTTTTGTTGTCTTCCTGGTTCTATTTCTCTGTCAAGAAAGGGACAAACTTTTGTTTCTTTCTATCCTGGACGAGCTTGGATCTAGCTACATCCTTGGAAGGATATATTTCTATCCTATGTTCTTTGGTTGGTATTTCTTTTTTCCTATCCTAGAGTGTAAAACACGAGTCTCGAATCTGTGCTATGATGGTTAGTGTGGCTCATGCCAATTGCTTTTTGGATAAACTAAGTGGATCTGGTCCAAGATTAAGGGTAAAATAATTTTAGAGATCTCAGGTTTGGTGTAATTGCAGACTCCACTATTTAGTCTTAGGTTAATGTTGGTGGGTGGTACCAAATTAGGTACACACTTGTGGCATGTTATATGGTCTAGGTAGGTTCTAAGGAAGGGGATTGTTGGACAGATGGTTGTGCAAGCTTGCTCTTACAAATAGGTTTACTTCATGTGTCTTGTTGTATGCTGGTGCCCCATTATGGCTTCAGGATGGATCTTCTTTTCATATTGGCCTACATTATACGCTGGCGCGGTGGCACCCCATTATGGCTTCAAGATGTGGATGCTTTCTTAGGATCAAATTTACTTCCAACTTTGTCTTGGCCTTTTCCTAAATCTTGTTCAATTGTTCATTGCAACGTGGGATATACCGTGTCTCTCTTCCAATGCAACCTGCAAATTTTTTTAGGAAAATTATTCTAATACTCTTTTTTCCATTTCTAATACTCTTTTTAGGCCCACATATGCTGGTTTCTAATACTCTTTTTTCCTTCTTTTCGTGTTCAAGGAAAAAAATCGAGTGCTGGAGTGAATCATCTAATTCAGGGACGAAACACAAATCAGATTGTGCTTATGTCGCTACCTCCTACGTCTACAACAGTACAATTTCAGGTCTGTATATATGGACCAACCTGTTATTTGTACCATGTCACTGATTCATATTGGTTGTTAGAATTTAGTTGCTTGTCAAATGTTCATTATATTAAGAAGTATGATGTAGCGTCTGTATCCAATGCAACTTGGCTATAGTTTATCCAAAGTAGATGTCTATTACTCTGGTTGATTTGAGACGGTGATATGGTTTTGGGGGTCCATGTGCACCTGAGCTTAGCTACTTTCTCTATTTTTCTTGTTCTGGGAACTCCATGTACACTGTATAAAATTAGTCTACAACATAATCAAATTAACCATCTCATAGCTGCACAATTTTCTTACCGGTCTTGGTAATAGGGGCCCACGAGGTACTTTTGTAAAGTACATACAAAGATGTACTATATATGTGCAAAGTATCAATTCAGTACACCGAATCCTATGACTTGTACCTCTAATTGAGGAGGGGGGAATGTCAAAGCAGTTAAAATAATCCTAAACAATCTGGAAACATATAGCTTTGAATAGACATGTATTATTTTTCTGAAGAGTTCAGTCCATGCATGTTTTGCCATCTAATTTTGTGTTTTGGGTTGTATGTCATTGATACTTTTAAGTCCTATGATGATTATAAAAACACCTCGCCCTGCTATTTTGTTATATTAGATGCTCTCCTGCTTTGGCTAAATCAGATAGAGGCTTTAAGCATATTCAATTTAGATAATGACAGTCTTAATTTGGATAAATGAAATAACAAGAGTCCAGACTAATGTGGAACAATTGGTCAAAATAGAAAAGTTTGGTTCCTATCGGTTTAGTTAGTGGCCTATATGAATCTTATTTGGACCACAATATTTTTGTACGGTTATTGATTTGCTAGCGTATATTCTAAACTTAATTTTGTTAGCTCCTATCTGGTGTTCTTTCTTATAATATCTTTTTATACGTCGCAAGCTTACTCTGTCACGAGAGTTTCTCCGTGTTTATGAAGAAACGATTTGCGTTCAGAGCACCTTCGGTATAAGAATTTGTTTTATAATTCTTGTTGGTCAGTCACAAAGCATTAATTTTGGTTTGCTTTATAATTTTTTCAGGAGTAATGGGAAATTATGAGCTCCTACTTGTTTTTATGCCAGCTCTATGTTGTAGTTAGCTGCGACCTTCTTCCCCGCGTGTTCGTGATAATCAGTTAACTTCCAGAGGGAATTGTGATTGTGATTAGTATCTTTAAGATCGACGGGGAACTCTTGACCAACATTTTGTGAGCAGACTAAGAAGTGACCTAATATTGGTATGCAGATCACAGTCATGCCAATTTCGGTATTGTCTAAATTGATCACGGTGAAACTACATCTGCTATTCTAGATTCAAGTTGAGTCTTGACCTCTACAGATATGTACTTGCTTTTCCTCTCCATAGGTTTCTAGCACTCTGAATGTATCCTATTGGCACATAATTACATCAATTTTCCTTGCAAATCAACTTAGAAATCCATTGCCCCCTGTACAAAATCAACTTTGAATGGATCATGGCCACGCATAACTTTAGTTTTGGCTGGGTTTTGGAACTGACAAACATCCGTTGTATATGTGTATTCAGGTTAAGAAAAGATATGGTATTCAAACTATTCTGATTTCTCTATTGACAACGACATCGACGAAGGTCTGTATGCTCCTGTTGTCAAGTCTGCTTGATTTTCTTCTTCTAATTTTAGCTAGCTCTGCCTGGTGAAAGCATTCTTCCATGCTAAGTAGCCAGTCATTATGCATTTAGTTTTGTCGTAATATTAATTCAGGTTCTACAGTCTGCTAGGTCATGTTTTTTATTTACTTAAGTTCCCATCTAATTGACTGAATTAGTCACGTATGGGAGAGCAGTCTGAAAGTTATAATAGGGTATGCAATAATAGTGTGATTTATGTTGCTGGAAGTACTGCCAATGCTTTTGTCATTTTTCAGGTTTGCTCTCGGTTCTGTAGGCAAGGGATCTTTGGTCATGCATCCATTGTAGAATGGCAATAGTTGAGCATCAAGGGACAACCGAAATTACTATGATGATATTTCAGGTAGTAATTACTCGAACATAAACTTTTCCCGTTCTTCTTTTTTTCTCCTTTATTTTGGTATGATGATGTGTTGATGCCCCCTGTCATGTAATTATTCCAAGATAGCCTGACTGTAATATTTCTGGGAGAAATATTATTACGAATAGAGAAAGCTTTATTTCAGGCATCTTAATATTTCATATCATCCTAATATTACAGTCAGGCTATCTTGGATGAAAGACATAGTTCGTGTGAATCATGACCTTCTATGCAATATTTCTTTCTGTGTAATCATTCATGTGTGTATATGTGGGTATGTTTGTTGGTATCTACTCACTATATTATATACCGTGTTATTCAGACATCCCGGGCCCTGCGGGGAGATCAGAGGCTGGCAGTGCATGCAACAGGGCATGTTAATCAGGCAAATTATCATTCAAAGACTGGGTCTATGATGCTTGGGGTGAAGGTCCTATTTCTCCCATTCCTCCCTTCCAACCCTCAACATTCTGGATCATGGATGTAAGCTGTGCACAGTCACATTTTTTTGGTAAATGCATATGAGCAATGAACTTGGGAGCATTTTTATTCTGGTGCTAGTTTGCTTGATCTAAATATATGATGTATTGATCTGTACGCTGATGAACAATTTGGCTGATGCATATTGTTCCTTAGCTGATCCGTCTGACCACTACAGTCATGTGGCTTGATTGGCTTTGTGACTTGATTACATATTGTGGTTCGACCAGATTGGCTTGTGAGATGCGATATTATGCAGGGTAGTCCTATTTTTATTTCAAAAGCTCAATATATTTTTTACAATGGATAGCACAACTTAGACACGCTTCACTTCTTTGCCAACCTGTTCCCAGAATCTTTATTTTAGTTCCTTCCTGCATCAGATCTTTTTTATCTTTAGGCTGAATGCTAGAGTGGAGATGTTAAACTCCTTCATGCTTAGAACATGGTGATAAGGAGAACATCTTTTTTTAGTTATGATTTATTTGAGATGTTTAAACAATGATTGCTACTTTCAAATAGATTTGATATTTTTCTCTAAAGTTTCATTCATTTCATGTGTATTCAGGTATATATACTAGAAGTTATTATGGCTCACTTACATTTATATCACGTCGACACAGCGGATCAACTGGTTAGAATTCTGTATATTTTTCTTCACCTCGTGAGAGGCACATCTTTCAACCAAGAATGTCATCAGCGATTATCCTGAGGACATGGTCAGAATACAATCTCAACACTTGCATTTTCATCTCCTTCTACCTTTTTTGTGTTTTGAGGTGTTAGAAATTGTGGGAAACAGTTCTGGATTGTGTGTGTATGGTAGTTTGCAAGTGAATTTGTGACTATTTTGGATATTGTCCCCAATTGAGGTTAATTTGAAATTGTGGATGCACAGATGGTTTGTGTTCTTTATCATGGGGTATCTGTTCTTTTGCACATAGGTAGAAAGTGCTTGGTGGGTTTTTTCTTTTAGTTCAATTGGCATGGCCTACTGATGTGTGTGTTGGTCCTACATGTCCTGTGTCATGCCAGTGGCGTCAGTTTGTGAGGATTGTTTGATAGAACATGCTCGTCATAGTGTGTTGTCAGGAAGGTGTGGATGCAATAAGACATGTGCCCTTTAGTTTAGTCTCGTTTTTTCTGGTACATTTGAATTAGTCTATTAGTCCGTGTCCATGTATTCTTTTGTTTTTGGTTGGCACTTTCAGGTTTGTTTGCCGAGAGACAGAGAGTTGTTTGTCCATTCACACATGATAAACAGAGGGTTGGATTTTTTTTGTATTGGATTGATGCTTGGGAAAGAGTGTGGAAACGATACGATGTTTATTGGGTTCTTTTGTTGGATTTGGTCTCCCGATGGTGCCATTGTTGGTCTGGTTTGGTTAATCCTTGCTTATTCATTTATCTTAGGGATTGGATCGCTCACATGGTTTGTTAGGAAGTAAATGGAGGTTGTACACCTATTGTGGTTGCAGTTCTGTTAATCAAAGTGCTGTTTAGTGGGGTTTTTGTCTGGTGCTAACTTTTTGGTAGGAATTTCACTTCTGCCCTGAAAAAGCAACCTGCAAATGCCCAACTAATAATAGTTCCAATGTGCATTTTCTTTCTCAGACCATGAAACCTCTTACAACAGCGACAACGTGAGAGATAATCGTAAAAATAAACAGAAATACCGGGTGAATCATGTATGTTCATACTATGGCAGTTATCTTCAGTCAGTGAGCGAGAATGGGCCTGAGCTGCAATCCTCGCTTTTCTCTATTCCTTTTATGAAATTTCATTCATGGTGAAAATGTTCTCTCTTAATACTGTTGTTGCATCACCGTCTGAGATAAGTTACTCCAGTTGTACATAGGTATCCATCCTTTTCCTGCTCAAGTATCAAGTGGATGATATGTTGCTCTCACCTACATCATCTTTTCTTGCAGGCACCTTCTTCTTTCAGCTGCAATATTTATTTGGATCTCTCGGTTGTGAAGTGCCATATTTTCTATTTATACTCTGCAGGCACAATGTTACAGATTTATTTTCAATCTCAATATGCCATCTATCCGAATTTTGTAGTGCCTAATATCATGAGCTAATGCTAATATTATTTATAGAGCGTTCATATTATCATGATGACACCTGTCAAGTATTGTCCACTACTAATTGCGCTGGCTTCGCCTCAGAACGTGGAAAGAGGAAGTAGAGTTATCAGTAGTGATCAGCTATAACGTACCGTAGATATCGATGTTTCTAGAGCATCGTTTCCAATTGTCTGTTATCTCATTGTGTTTATGAGCAGATACAACATCTCATGTAACACTTATTCTTACAGTTCCTGATATGAACTACTTGGCATTATTTTATATAATTTATGTCTTTATGTTTTGTACCACTCGATACAAATTAGTTGTCCTTGGCAAACATTTGGCTTGCTTTTGGTACAAATTTTTTCTTTATTATCTATAGTGAAATTGCGGTTATTCTTGGTAACAACTACACTTTGCTTTTGGTATATATTTAATCTGTATGCCCTATATTCAATTCAGTCATCATGGGCAGCAACTATACCTTGCTCTTGATATATCTTTGTAGTTTTAGTGATATATACTGAACACATTTATTGTGAGGTTATTTTAATTCCTTTGAATGTTCCGAACGCATTGTTATATTGAGGTTTTAGTCGCTGGGTCACCGTGGTGAGCCAAACAACAGCATTGCCTCCTTGACCAAAACATTTGGACCGGCACCCTCGCGCCAAGGCGCGATCCCGATCTAGTTAGTAGTATTACTCAATGCAGGTCTATGGTGACGAACAAAGAGCAGCCCATGTGGCCCATTAATTGTGCCCACGCCGATAGTCATGTGGAGTACATAACTGTAGTAAGAACCTTCTCAAAACAAAAGTAGTAAGAAACGGCAACACATGACATGTGGTTTAGTTCCACCTCACGCAGTGGCGGAGACAGAGCCCGACCACCTCGGGCACTTGCCCGGGCTCACCTAGTATCGTGTGGTAGCCACTCGACAAACCCATGAACATTTTGCCCAAGACTTGACTTGGCAAACATTGAGGACACACGCACTCTTCAGTTGTCCCGTCTTCGCCGAGTATGGTACCAAAGGTATTTGACAAACACAATGTGTCATGTGGCAAGCGTCGTATCCGTTGGCTGGCCGTCAACCTACTTTATTTTTCCTAGGACCTCATTTTGACACTCAAAGACCTTGCCAAGTATCTGGGGGAAGGAACTCGATGAATCTCTCTTAGTCGAAAGCTGGGTATGCCGAAGTTTGGTGAGATTGGATTATCTACTATAGGGTGCTCCTAAACCCTCCATGGACAGTAAATTAAGAAGAAAAAAACACAAAACTAAAATATCTGAAATTTTGGGACATCAAACATTATCAAAAGTTTTAGCTTCTTGCAAATTTTTGTCCACAAATAACATTCGAGGAGCACTCACTAAACATAACCAAATTAGTGTTCAAAGTTCCATGCACTTTTGAGCCGTTTTTTGTGAGGGCTCCATGAATGTTATTTGCTCATGAAATTTAGCAAAAAGCTAAAACATTTGATCTTGTTGCAAAAAAATAGTTTTTTCTAATTTTTTTCTGAATTTACTGTTCATGTGGGTACACCTACACCAGGGAGTAGCTATTTTATATATTGTGTATTGGACGATCGATTTTGATTTCCAAGTTATACATTTAGGCTCAAGCTTGCCCAGGATTCACAAAAGTTCTGACTCCGCCACTGACCTCGCCTAGGCAAGGAGGTGAGAGACCATTTTTATAAGCTTGAGCACATGTTGTGTTCTAAATACTAGAAACATACATAGCATTGAACCATGTGCATACCGCGTACGTTTGCATGAGTATGCCAGTCTTAACTGAACCGGATTTAAATTGGATGTCCAACAACAAGTGTAGGTACATATCACATGCACGACTTAAGACTGATGCAAATCTTAAATTTAAATTGGATGTCCAACAACAAATAGGTGCGAGGTGACTGAATGCTGAACGCTGACCGTCGCAGATTTGAGACGATAAAGATTATTTTTTCGCGTTATGGTCAAGATCGCTTAAGCTGGCGAGACGAGATGCATGGACAATTGTTCATGTCGATGGACAGAACAACATATTGTTCCTAAAGATAGAGACAAATGTACAACCAAGAATCGATGGGGTCATCTTATCCCATAGTTGATACCCCTTTTGCGCAGGAAG
>NC_041392.1:38122527-38123067 GCF_002162155.2 Triticum dicoccoides
AGTTCTGACTCCGCCACTGACCTCACGTAGGCAAGGAGGTGAGAGACCATTTTTATAAGCTTGAGCAGATGTTGTGTTCTAAATACTAGAAACATACATAGCATTGAACCATGTGCATACCGCGTACGTTTGCATGAGTATGCCAGTCTTAACTGAACCGGATTTAAATTGGATGTCCAACAACAAGTGTAGGTACGTATCACATGCACGACTTAAGACTGATGCAAATCTTAAATTTAAATTGGATGTCCAACAACAAAGAGGTGCGAGGTGGCTGAATGCTGAACGCTGACCGTCGCAGATTTGAGACGATAAAGATTATTTTTTTCGCGTTATGGTCAAGATCGCTTAAGCTGGCGAGACGAGATGCATGGACAATTGTTCATGTCGATGGACAGAACAACATATTGTTCCTAAAGATAGAGACAAATGTACAACCAAGAATCGATGGGGTCATCTTATCCCATAGTTGATACCCCTTTTGCGCAGGAAGCGAGTACTAGAAACACCTAGAGATGGTAGACCCGCAGGCAGAGGGAG
>NC_041392.1:38123349-38138954 GCF_002162155.2 Triticum dicoccoides
GGTTGAGGTCATTTTTATCTTGCAGAGGGTGAGGTGAGAGAATAAGATAGATGGAGCTTTTAGTTGTATGGAGTGTCCCGTGGTTTCCTTTTTATGTTGTCTAGCTATATATCCAAGCTTGTCGTTTTGGGACATTGTTGAATATGTGATGTTGTGGATCAACTTTCATGGGTGTTGCACTAATGTATCTTTGAATGTTGTGAATATCCGAGCTCCTCCCAAGTTGTGAATATCCGAGCTCCTCCCAAGTTCTTATTTTGTATTCCACTAATGTATCTTTGAATTGCTAGAGGAATTGCGGCCCCAAGCTAGCAATCGAGCCCAGTCATGGTCATCATCGCTAATCTCATGAGTTCTACTTGACGTCGATGACGACACCTTCGCTATCTCTTCAGCATGCTCTTGAACTCTCGATGACGTTGATTTGCAGGAGCAGATCACCATCTATACCTGTTGGCACCCTGTGGAGGATGGAAGA
This sequence comes from Triticum dicoccoides, assembly GCF_002162155.2. Taxonomy (NCBI): domain Eukaryota; kingdom Viridiplantae; phylum Streptophyta; class Magnoliopsida; order Poales; family Poaceae; genus Triticum; species Triticum dicoccoides. Next base: position 38,123,828 of record NC_041392.1, read on the forward strand.
AATAAGGGCAGAATAAGGAGGTTTATCTCTCTCTCTCTCTCTCGCATATTCTTGATGACGGCCGTTCACAGGAGTCAATCACCAAGGACCTATTCGCGTCCTGTGGAGGATGATAGAGAACAGTAAGAGAGGGATGCCTGTGCATATGAATGATGGGGGTAAGGTTGTGGTCGCGGCTCATATGAGAGATCGGAAGTGGGCATCAACACACGAGGGAACATGTGATCATGCACCATTGTTTTTTTGAACACAGTACAAACGCAAGCGCTCATATATACACGCATATACTCACCCCTATGAACGCACACACGCACACCCTACCCGTATGAGCACATTCGAGAGACTGAGCCGGCATATCATTTTCAGTACGAAGTCACCATAGGCGCCTCGTAGTCATCATGCACTCATTGTTAATTGTGCATGTAAGAGTATACCACATAGCACATGTGTCTCAACCTCCTAGCTGTCCATGGTTTAAACCGTATATATCTCACTAGTAGAAAAGGGGGCTTTGGTCCAGGCCGGGTAAGCCCATTAGTCCCGGTTCAGTCCAGAACCGGGACCAATGGGTGCATTTATCCCGGTTCGTGCGGCTAAGGCATTAGTCCTGGTTCACCTGGGCCCTTTAGTCCCGGTTCGTGCCACGAACCGGGACTAAAGGGTGCGATGCCCATTAGTCCCGGTTGGTGTCACCAACCGGGACTAATGGGCTTTGAGGCATTAGTACCGGTTCATGGCACGAACCGGTACTAAAGGTCCCATTTTCAAACTCTCCCCCCCCCCCTCCCGTGGACCGCCTTTTCAGTTTTAGAAAAAACAAAAGAAAATGATGGAAATGTCAAAAAATTAAAATAAAATAAGTTTCCCATGTGATATGTGGTCTAGTTGTTGGGAAAATTTACAAATATGAATTTCGACTTTATTTACAAAATCTCTCTGGAATTTGTAAAATGGGCATAACTTTTGCATACGAACTCGGAATAAAAAGTTTTTTATATGAAAAATCATCTACTCGAAAAGTTACATCCGATGCCTGTTTGCAAATTTATAGAATCCTCAAATTCCAAAAGGAAAAAAAGTTATGCTCAAATTTCAGTTTTTTTAAATTTTCATTAAATCTGGTCAAACTATGGTCAAACTGCTTATTCAAGAAGTATTAGTGTTACTAAATAATTATTCAAGAATATTAGTGTTATTAAATAATTATTTCAGTTTTTTTGAATTTTGGTCAAATCTGGTCAAACTATGGTTAAACTGTGGTCAAACAATGGTCAAACTACTTATTCAAGAAATATTAGTGTTACTAAAAACTTATTGTTTTTTAGAACAATAGTTTCAAACTCAAACAGTGAAATGTGTGACTTCATGCTCAAGCTAAACTCCTGAGGCTTAATAGGATTGACATCTTACTATTGTGAGGAAAACAACGAGTGCAGACTTGGAAACGAGGGAGAATAGAACACGAAAGTTAAGCGTGCTCAGGTTGGGGGAGTGGGAGGATGGGTGACGGTCCGGGAAGTTAGATGATTTGGAATGATGAGGGGTGATTAGAGATTAAATTGAGCAGTGATGAGGGGTGATTAGAGATTAGAGGTTAAAATAATTCAGAAATTTGAAAATAAAAAAATAAAAAAAATTCAAATTTTTTTTTCAAAAAAATCAGAAAATTTCCTTTAGTACGGGTTGGTGTTACCAACCGGGACTAAAGGTGGACCGGCCACGTGGAGGGCCTTTAGTCCCGGTTCTGGTTTGAACCGGGACTAAAGGGTTAGGGCATTAGTACCGACCCTTTAGTCCCGGTTTAGGAACCGGGACTAAAGGCCCTTACGAACCGGGACAACAGGCCATTTTTCTACCAGTGTCTGTAGCTTTGCCTTAAACCGTGGGATAGATTCTATAGTCGATTACCCCTTGTACAATTATGTGTGTTGTAACTTAGTTTAGCCTGAAACCATGTGTGGTGTGTGTGTGCTTGGATCCATCATTGCACAATTATGTACGACATCAATATTATACAATGTGCTTTTCTTAACAGTTATCTTGGGTTAAAGTGTGCCTTCCATGAAGGGACTACACACTTATAAGCTATAGTACGTTGAGGGCCTCCTATATGTATACCAACCGAATATCTATAGTCATTTATATCATGGACACAATGAATATTCAACCAAAATGTGTGAATCACAGTCTCCAATCTCTTTCTTATAAATATACCACCTCATCTTCACCACAAGATAGCAAGCTAAATTGGTATTCACATGAACAAAGGGGAAGGTGAGAAAAACACAGAGAGATTAGATGAAGAGACATTCACATGGGAGTTGGAGACATCAGATAATTAGCAAACTATCTTGTGTTGGGTACTTAGCAATGCACTCAAACAAGTTTTACATAGGTCACGTGATACGTCCCCCCAAGTGCTAATGGACTGTCAACCTAGAGGGATGCCACAACCTGACTCACACGATGATCTATCAGTCCATTTGAGCTAGAAAGTTTGCTCACGGATGATAATCACAAGTATAAACTTTCTGGCTACATCATCGACCATCTGAGTATGCAAGCAACAACTCATTCTTGAAGATGCTCTTATAGTATCGTATTCTATATCACGGCCTCAATATCAAGTGTATGTACATCATAGTAGAAACAAGCATATTGTGGGAGTTGGTAACTTGTGTTGACGTTTGATTAGCATTTGCTGCGGTATCAATAGAGAAGAGCACTCATAATCATGCTAGGCAAATGTATGCGAGTCCGACAAACACCTTCTAATAAATCAAAATGTCTTTCTAGTTGTTTGCCCTAAACAATATCACATGGCTCTTGTGTCGGGCAAGTGGTATTGAACTAAAGTGACTAGGTGAGACTTGGCCTATCATGCACACCTCCCTATTCCCTGCTCCATCCTCCTTCTTCGCCCCATCAACTGAATGTGATCGTCCACGGTTGTCAAAGTTGAGACATGATGTCAACGTTTATTTAGTCTTTCCTTTGAAAATATGCCAGCATTAGGGCATCTCCAACACCGATCCTCAAATCGTTTGCTACCATTTGTATAGGGTGGGGGGGGCGGATTTGCGGGCATCCGGACCGTTGTTATGCCCGCGTCCGACTACCCTCCCCCACCCAAAAACTATATATCCCTCGCCCGCGCATGCATGTTTCCACAAGAAAGGGGTCATCGCCACTACAAAGCACCAGTGCCACATTCATGCCAGCACAGAGCGACGCAACCTCTCACAACGTTCAGACATTGAAGCGGCACGCCGACCGAGAGCATTGCCCTCGTCAGTTCTATGTGCAGGTGGCTACCCCACATTCAAACAATAGCGCCCGTCTGTCCGCCTACCTTGCATTAAACATGTGTGCCGTTGACTAGAAATGGCAAGCTGACACCATCTGTTCGCCCGTCTGCCGCCCACCATTAATCACTTTGCTGGTTGAACTGCCATCCTCCGCTCCCTTTCTCCTATCTGCACCACACCTGCCATGGCATCCTCAAGCTCGAAAGCCGTATGGGACATCCTCTCCTCTGAGCAGTAATAGGAGCTCGCCGCCATTGCAGCCGGCTGGCAAGTAGGCGGGCAGAAGGATGCCAGCACTACCGCCGGCCCAATGGCAGAGGCGGCCGACGACAAGCCGGTGCCACCCTCCTCGAAGATCCATGCCTGCATCACAATCGGCATGGCCCATGCTCATTACACGGAAGTGGTGTTGGCCGAGTGGGAGGCTGCATTCCGGCAGCTGTAGGCCAACTAGGAGTACAATGTCCGCCTCTCGACGAGCACCGACACACAGAGGAGCAACTCATCGCCGGCACGGGCATCACGCTGAACGTGGACTTACCCGAGAGGAGGCGCTGCTCCAGTCCTATCGCACCGCTCATGAAATCTACCATGACCGTTGGCGGTACCGCCAACGTCAGGCAGAGTTAGAAGCCGCCTACAGGGACTTTGATCAGGTGGCACATGAGGTGTTCGGTGAGAGAGAGAGGACAAGGACGAAATCGCTAGATACGCCACGGTCCCGCCCCGCTGCTACGACAACGAAGTGGGCACGTCCGTGGGCGCCGCCGGCAACAAGGAAGAGTAGCACATGGGAGGTCACAGGTGTTTGTATCCTAGGTGGGCCACCGCTCCTCCCCTCCCGTTTAAACCAAGCTTGGAGGCTTCACCCTCGTCAGCCGATTAGCTGCAAGCAAGCTGCGGAGGCTGAGCTTCATTTTTCGGGACTCATGACTGGCTGGAGATGGGGAACGGGCGCCGATAGTCATATAGACTAGGTTTAGATGAAAAGCATATGGTTTTATGTAAAAATTATCCTGGTATGAATGAATACCATCTGGTGCGTATAAATATGCATCAAATTTGTTAATGTGTATTATATTTCTTCCAAATCTAACGAGACATATGTGGATAGCTTTGGATGGTCGGCTCGGGCATCTTTGTTCGTGGACCTTTAGAGCATCTCTAGCAGATCCCGCAAAAATGTGTCGTATATAAACAGTATACATACCCCCATAAAATCAATTTGCGATACCGCAATGCATCAGACAGAACAGACTCTGTAAACTCATACCGTGAAAGTTTTTTTTTCTCTTTTTCTCCCTGCGCTTCTTCTTTCCCGGGATGCACGCATGGATGAAGTCAAACTCCGTCCAGCCAGAACGGTGCCGCTGCAGCCCGCCGCCTGCACTAGTAGAAAAATGACCATTTGTCAAACATGGTTCTCGAACGGGGTGGGTAAAACAGATAATGCAATGCAGACTTGCTTTCACTATGATGAAAGTCTCTGATCTCCAAGACAGAACATTAACCTCTTAATTGACATTCATGATAAGAGGCTGGACTGATAAGATATTGCAATGCGGACTTGTTACAGAATTCTTTAATAAATGAGATGTTTTTTCATGTTGCTACCTTGTGGATACGTTTAATGACATGTTTTGAGTGTTTGACTATATCTAAACAGGATATTTAGGGTCATCGAAATGACATAGTTTAACAGAAAGTGGGTGTGCCAACTACCAGGATTATAAGCTCTTTCAGCTTTGTATTGCTATTAATTTTACATAATGCATGGTGGTTTTACAGATTTATGTTCTTCCCATACAATACTTATATTCAATAAATCTACAATAAATGTTTGGTAATTAATTGTGTAAATTAATCTAGTTCCTTTTTGTCTTTTTAATTTCTCACAAACTAAATCGATTCATCCACAAAGCATAGACACTACACAAGACAGTAGCAATATTTCTAGTGAACTGTCCCAGAGGTCTTGACGAATATCAGCTTGGCACTTGTAGTGAAATACTTTAGCGGGAACTTATTTCTAGTGAACTATTTCAGTGGGAACTTATTTATAAAAACGGCAAGCTCAGTTTCTTCATGCCTAGTAGAAGTCACATAGTTAGTATGAAATTTTAATCAATGGTTGTGTCAATTTTGATTATGTATCTTCTATTTTATCTTACCACAAGTTTGCTGCATGTAGCTATGCTATTGCATCTTGGAAATCCTACAGCCATATCCTCCAGTTCGCTGTATGTCTGGGTCAGCTCTACGGATGCTTGGTCTACTTCATTATGGCCTACTTGGATGGCTTCAACTTCTAGGCCAGTTCATTCTACTTCTGGGCATATTTCATCGGCGCAAACATTTCATGGGTTGTGATACCAACGGTGATCGCCACAAGGAGCTGGAAGAAGATCTGTGCAGCCATTCATCAAAGCGAAAGGTGAAGACTAAGTAAATCCTGCCATAGTTAGGGTTTGATTGCAAGCAAGACACTGCACTATGGAAAATATTGTTTGTTTGCCACACTGAAATTGTTGTTTTATTACTATAAATCTGCTTGCACGACATTGTCTCAAACAACTATGTAATACTTGATGCTGTTTTTCCCTATCAAGGAGGTTTCAACTTGTTTGCATTAAATGAAAAGGTTGTGCGACAATGAAAGCCCTTCCTATGCAATATAATCTCTGTTTTAGTCTTTCTACTCAACTCAATAACCTTTCTTTTGCTTTCAGCAAACAGAATTTTGAAGCCAATTCTAGTGTGATGAATGATAATACTTGTGAAGGTGATGATTACCTTGATTATTTTGTATATACTGTTTCTATTTCTCCCGTGAACCTTGTGCCTTTTTTTCTTCTTGTTATTCGGTTCTCTGATTTAGCAATTCCTGTTATTTAGGTTGGACACCACCCTTGATGTGATAACAAGTTGAAATACCAAAAATCGTATCTATGGTTAGTTCAAAAAGAGAGTTTTGTTTGGGAAAGCAGGAAAAGCCAAGTCGGAGCCCATGGAACGGCACGAGCTGCTGATGCCGACCAATGACGACAACACCACTATGTGCCTCCTGCCTCCTGCGCTGGAGACAAAATATACAGACCCAACTAAGAAAAGCGTAACATTTCGCAACACTTGCTATAAATGGATAAAGAGAACCGTCGGTGCAGTCTTACAAATCCACTCGTGCAGAGTACAGAATTAACAGGGAATTGTTTCATATAGAACATTTGGATCCTTCAACATAGCTTCGATTCTCATCGCTTGGTTAATCTCTCGTGAATTCCGCTAACTAACCAGTGGACTGAGACAGACATAACACATCTCAAGTTCTTTTTTTTCCTTGGCTTTTTAATAAAAGTTGGGGCAGGGGGTAACCCTTCTCATTTAAAAAAAATATTTCTTTTTTGCAATAATGGCCAAACGCTTTGTTGTGGACAATTTTTAGTGCGGATTGACCATTTTCTAGTGATTGCATAGAACGACATGAGTCGTCAATGCTAACAAGTATGTGCCTTATATACTGATGCAGGTCTTAGCAAAGGTTCAAGCCAGGTTCGATGGGAACACAAACAAACATTTAATGATATTACCAAGTTGCCAGGTTCAAGCCAGGTTTGATGAGAAAATACACTTGCATTTTACTCTATCTCTGTCACAGCCCACTTACATTTTACTCTATATATCTCTTTTCCTGCATGTAATGATACTACCAAGTTGGAAAGAAAGTCACGTTAAAGTCAGTTGATTTATGATGAAAAATACACTTGCATTTTGCTACAAAAAAATTCTTTTTTTCTTCCATCCACATTCGATTTTGTTGAACATTTTCGTTTTATGATGGAACCGGTGCCCTTGTTTGCTGGAACCAGCTGGTGGATGTGCTACATCCGGTGTCGATCGAGGGATGCTACAACCAACAAACTTTTTTGCTGGAGTTCGTTGTTGATATTTGTTTCCTGCAACTGACGTTTGGTTTTTCTACCACCGGTGACTTCATTTGCTACTGCCAGCGACGACATGTTTTTGCTAAATAATTCTTGTAGATGACATAACTTTGACGGTGGGCGACAATGTTCCTTTTGTTGAAATCGACGCAGCTTTTTGCATCCTCCGGCGACAGTTTTTGCAACCACCATATGTTGACATGATCGGCTCCCTTCTTAAATTTTTGCTACAATCACGCCGTTTTTGTTTTACTGCTACCGGCAACCACAAAAGCTTTTGCTACGATGGCGACCGCTTGTGGTACCGGCAAACATTTTTTGCTGGAACCGGCACATTTATTTACTATGATCAGCCGACATTTTTGCGACAACCGGCAACCCAAGGGTAGTTTTTTGCAAACTAATCGTCAGAAGTGCGGCGACCGGCGATCATGGCCGCCGGAGCTGTGGCCACCACCACCTGAGTTGCGACTGTCGTCACGCGGAGCTGCAGTCACGGGGACATGCTACTGCATGCGCGAAGCCGGTGAGAAATACAACAGACGAGCGCAGCGTTGACAGCGACCGGCGGCGAGGGGATGAGACCTAGCGGGCGATGACCGGCGACGAGGGGATAAGATGCGGCGGGCGGTGCTTTGAGGCCGGGCCGCATGCTCATCAATGGCGGTGCGATGGATTGCTTTCTTACAAAAGAAGGCACACAGGGGAGAAGAAAGGAGATCACACGGCTACATATCGCTACATCTTACGCTGCTGGCGGGTCGCTGCGTATCACTCCCCTTTCTTTTATGGGCTGGCCATTTATCGCTTTATTCTCCACCAATTTTTGGAACGTTCTAGAACCTTCCCTGAACTAGTTTTATTTGTTTTGCTTCCATTCTTTATTTATTTTTCCTTTTTTTGTTTTTTCTTTTTATCTTTCTTTTATTTTTCTTTTTTCTTTTTTATCTTTCCTTTTTATTTTTTTAACTATTTTCGTTTTTTATTTTTTTTCCTATTATTTTAATATATTTACAAACATCTTCTCAAATTCATAAATTATTTTTTAAATAGGCAGTCTTTCAAATCTTAAACATTTTATTTCAATTGTGAACATTTCTTAAATTCTTGAACATTTTTTTTACAAATACCTGAACAATTTTCGAATTCGTTATATGTGAAATTGCGTACATTTTTAGAAAATCTTGAACTATTGTTTTGAACTAGAAAACATTTTTAAAAATTTGGGAACAAATTTCCAATTTTGAAAACAATTTTTGAAACTCAAGAACATTTTTTGTGTTCATTAATTGTTTTGAATAAACGAACATATTTTGAATAATTTATAAAATTTTAGAACATCTATAAAATAAGTGAAACACTTTTTGAATATTTTGAACATTTTCTGAAAATTCGTGAACAAGTTTTTTAGTACACGAACATATTTTTTCAAATCACAAACAATTTTTGTCCATGAGATTTTATCATTTTCCGAACATCTTTCAAATCATGAACTGTTTTTTAAATTCATAAATATTTTTTACAGAATTCACAACTAGTTTTCAAATCAATAATCTTTAAAAAATGAAAAACTGAAAACTGAAAAAGGAATTAGTAGAGGTCCCCTAAAAAAGGCATAGGGAATACATATCTCTCGCGCTTCAGGGAGATTAGAGACCAATTGTGTTGATGAGAAGTTCTTATTATTTTATGGAATGTCAAAAAAACTCTCCTTATTTTTGAACGGACCATGATTACATGCACCAGCACTATTCTACAAGCTGTCTTGTGTTTTCTCAAGGGCAGCGTTTCTACGCGGTGAAGCTGTTAGCATGGATGCTCATCCCGTCTTTATTCAGTGGGCACAGCTACCAGCGGGGATCATATGATGTCGTGTTCACTTGGATCAACCACTACCGATCCAACTAGTCGGTAGATTGTCACCCGATACAGCAGCTCGATCTGCTATTTATAGCGTTGCCAACAAGATTTCTTGTGGTGAACTGATGCTTGAGGAACATGTAAGAAGTCATGCCTCAAATGTTTCTACCGAGTCTTAGTCTCTTTTCAAGATCTCATTAGCAACGTAAGGTCTGATTTGCACATCATGTCACGATAAACTTCCCAATGTCTTCCATGCCTACAGGTAATCAAATACTTGCTAGGAAGTGAATGCGAGATGCGATTTTTGTCTCACGATGACAGGATAGACCAGCAGCTGGGGAAGAGGAACTTGGTATTTATATATTGGAAAACGAATCGAGGATCTTGAGCCATCATGAAGCAATAAGCAAGTCAGATGACAAGGACTCTGTCAATAAATATACAAGGCCATTCGGTTGGCCATAAAGCAAACTAAATCAAGTAATCATGTGAATGTTTAACACGAGTACTTCACATGCACAATAACAACCATGCAAGTAGATGAATACAAGAAATAAACGCAGAACACACTTTCTCTTTCTCTCGCCTTCGTGCCGCCTTTGGGGGCGGGAGGGATCCGCAGCGCCGCTAACCCCGCCTGGCCTCCTCCCCCTCACCCCGCGCCGTCCCCATAGGAACCCGCCGGTGGCGCCTGGGCGGGCTCTCGGTGCAGTAGCGTCATGGAGCTTCGCTGGGATGCGCTGCTCATCCACTCCTACTACTCTGCGTGGAGTCGACCGCAGAGGTGTTTGTTTCATGCAGCGCAGAGGTGCACATGGCGACACAACACAATGGGCAACGCGAAGCTCGGTCCGGACGTCGTCGTCCGAAACTAGTGTCAGGATGTCCTGCTGTGCTATTGGTGGTCGTCTCAGATGCGCTTTGGCAGTGGCTGTGGGAGACAAGGTTGGAGCATGGATGGTGGCCAGATTCACCTATGGTGACAACGTGACTGTCTATGGCTATTTGTCAAGTTGGCGCATGACATATTGGTTGCGGCACGGGTGGGGTGGTGCAGTGGTGGGTAGCCTTGGACCTCGTTCTTTAGGCATGGTGGCATCCTCTAACGTTGTGTGTGCTTGTAGTTGCAGCGTGGTGGATGCAGTGGTGGTTTCATGTCGGTGATCTTGTCTCTTTGATCTCCCAGCCATGGTCCGCCACTGTTTGTGGTCCTCGCTGACAATGGTTGGGCCCCTTCCATAGGGCTCGATGAGCTGGAGGTTCAAAGGGATTGGTTACTGGGCATGATGGCACGGTGGCGCCTTTTCTGAGTCGTCTCGGAAGGTTGTGGTTTGTCGTTTCTTGGATTGATGTGGTGGTTGTTGGTGTGGCCGGATCCTTTCTCAGGTTTCTTCGTGGGTGCTTATTGGGTGAAAGCTATATAACTATATTGATCGACGATGGTTTATACTGGCTGCGACAGAGCCTGTGGGCGTTGCGTTTGCTTCTTGAAGCTGTCTCCGAAGAGGTTGTTCACTTCTCTCCAGGTTGTGGGCGAGTACAAGCTGCGGTGTGCCGGTTGTGTCTTTATTGTTTTCTTTTTCTTTTTTGTGTCGTGGTCGGAGTTTCTGTTTGATCGTTTCCAAATCAGGAAAGCATGTGTGCGATTTTCGGTAAAGTCTTCCTTATAAACCGGATCAACTATATTCTTCTTTCTGAAATTGAATGAGCACCTATACCCTCTTGTCGAGGTTCCTTCAAAAACAAGAAAAATGAAAAAAGCACCAAAGTCTCACATAACTTCACCAAATGTAGGGAACACTATTTGCATTTATAAGGTTCCTGCTAATCTCTTAATAAAAATTGAACATCAGCTATAACAAAGAATTGCCAATGGACAACAGAATTTCAATAACAAATCTCTTAATAATATTTTACCCTAAAAGTTTTCTCACTTGTCCAACTATTTTTCGGTTGCCTAGCAACAAACAATTGTAATTTGCACGGATCAAGTAGATGCTTTTTGTTGGAATTAATCCCGACGTGAACCAGGTACATGTGCGTATGCGAGTCCAACTATGGCAAGAAGTCATGACCGTGTAGTAGTACAAGTCGTGACCGAGTAGTATTGCTATAGCTGATCCTAGCGTGTATATACATGTAGCCTGCACCCCTTGTAACTTGTATCATCGAAAGCAATAAAGAAAACCAACAGGTACGATACGTACCTATGGCCATCAATCCAGCGAGTTCTCGCGTGCGTTTGTGTGTGTCCAGCTGGTCAACTCGATCAAGTAACATCGATCAGCCTGCTGTAGTGTACGTGCGTGAGTTGTACTGTTCTGGCCGGTGCACGTACGTGCGGCGTACGTAGCTATTTTTGCTAGCTTTGATTAATCGGGAATCCAGTGCTTTACTTCGTCGTTCGTCGTCGGTCGTCGCCGTCGTCAGAAAGTACTTGGCGTCTGATCTGGGCCAACATTTGGTATCAGAGCAAGGTTGATCTCCTAGTAACGGAAGGTCATGTCGGACGATGAGAAGACCAAGCAGCTGGCGGAGTACTCTGGTGCGGCTCAAGTAATTGCTGCTCCGGTGAGATCGGAGTATCCATGATTCGACCGTGGGAATTTCATGGTGTGGGCGACCATGATGGAGTGGGCGCTCGAGGCCAATGAGCTCTGGGAAGCCGTCGACCCCGGCGGTGACGAGTACCTGAAGGGTGGTGCCCTGTATCGGAAGGATCGCCAGGCTATCACGGCCATCTGCTCGGTGATGCCGGTGGACGTGCAGCAACATCTAATCTCGAAGAAATCAGCGAAGGAAGCATGGGACACGCTCAAGACATTGCATCTAGGGCACTCGCGTGTGCGCGAGGCGAACTTGCAAACTTTGCTGAAAAGTTACGAGAATCTGAGGATGGGAGAAGATGAGATGGTGGATGCCTTCGCAGCAAGGGTCGCCATGATGGTAAACGAGATTCGCGGTCTCGGGGAGAAGCTAGAGGACATCTCCGTGGTCCGGCGTTTTCTACGTGCCGCTCCACCGCGCTACATGCCGATTGTGTAAGCGATCGAGTAATGCGTTGATCTCAAGACTCTCACTTTGGATGATCTGGTTGGTCGCTTCAAGGCCCATGACGAGAGGATGAAACTGAGTTACGGTGATGCAAAATAGGATGAGTACCTGATGCTAACACGTGCTCAGTGGGAGGCAATGGTTTCCAAAGAGAACAATTTCGACAAGGCATCCGGTAGCGGCGGAAAGTACCGTCCCGCAAAGGACACCGACGAACAGTCGGAGAAGCCAAGGAAGAAAAAGTTCGACAAGAGGAAGATCCGCTGCCACAACTGTAATCTGCTCGGACACTTCAAAACGGAGTGTAAGAACCCCCCAAAGGAGAAGGCACTCATGGCTCAGTTTGGTGATGAAAGTGACATGATGTTGATGTGTGAACTCGTGGACGAGGGTCCAGTTCTTCAAACGTTGGCTAAAGAAATTGTCCCGCTCGATGAAGAAAGAATTCACTCTCATGATTATGATTCGGAAACTCGTGTCAATGCTACGGACACGGGAGGTGATTCCGAAAGTTATATCGATGCTACAGGCATAAGTGCTAACTTCGCTGGAGCGGATGCAGTGATTGCCGCGTGTGCTCGTCCGTGGAGAAGCAGCCTTGTTACAGACCTGAGGGGTATTTCCGAAACTCGTGTCGAAGCTACTGACACGGATGGTAGTCCTATTAATGCTGATGCAAAAGTAGACACGGGCGCAGCAGCTAGCAGTGGCACCTGTGCTACATTTGGGTGGCCCGAAGGCAGCAGCTCAAGAGATGGGCCAGACAGGCCGAAGAACAGCAGCAGCTGCGCAGTTCAGGAGGGAGCTGCTGGTGGCCTACGTGGAGGAGCCTTAAGTGGTGGAACAGATGGATTTGGCTCGTCAAGAGAAGTTCCACTAGGCTGCAACTCAGGCGTGAAGACTATTGAGCGTGGCCCAGAGGGAGAAGGAGGCTCAAGTGAAGGCGTGTCTGAAGGCCATGGAGGTGACGGGCTTGGCTCATTGGTTAGTGCTGGCAACCTGGCTAGCAGCAGTCTAAGCAAGCCACGAGGCCTACCAAAGGCCATGCATGCATGCCCACGTTCTATGTATGAGGATGCATCAGGAGCTCTGTTGTTTGCATGCTTGCACGCAGGAAAGGATGCCATGTTGGCACCTGCATCGCCTCCGACAGTATAGGAGGAGAGGACAACGCCACCTACACCCGTATTGCTACAACCGGTGTTACACCCATATTCGGAGAATTCTCTTCGGACGACTGACCCAGTAAAGGTGAAAAGGAGTGGAGGGCAGTGTCTAGCAAGCGCCGAGGAATCGGCGGATTTCGAGGACGCAAATATGAAGTGGTGTTGGCGTCAGACTATGGAAGAGGAGTTGAGGTCGATCCACGACAACAATGCATGGGAGCTTGTGGATCTTCCCAACAATGGAAAAGCCATGGACCTCAAGTGGGAATTTATGATCAAGAGAGATGCCGAAGGGTCCGTGAAGCACAAAGCGAGGCTAGTAGCCAAAGGGTACGTGCAAGAGGAAGGTGTGGACTTCGAAGAAGTGTTTGTTCCCGTTGCAAAGATGGAATCGGTGAGATTACTCATAGCTCTTGCGGCTCAAGAGTCATGGAGGATACATCACATGGATGTAAAATTTGTGTTTTTGAACGGAGAGTTAGCAGGAGACATTTATGTGAACCAGCCACCGGGGCTCATCAAAGAGGGAGAAGAACACAAGGTACTGAAGCTACACAAAGTCTTGTATGGGCTACAGCAAGGTACATGTGACGACGTCGTGATTAGGGGGTGATTGTTGGAATTAATCCCGACGTGAACTAGGTACATGTGCGTATGCGAGTCCAACTATGGCAAGAAGTCATGACCGTGTAGTAGTACAAGTCGTGACCGAGTAGTATTGCTATAGCTGATCCTAACGTGTATATATATGTAGCCTGCACCCCTTGTAACTTGTTTCATCGAAAGCAATAAAGAAAACGAACAGGTACGATACGTACCTGCAGCCATCAATCCAGCGAGTTCTCGTGTGCATTCGTGTGTGTCCAGCTGGTCAACTCGATCAAGTAACATCGATCAGCCTGCTGTTGTGTACGTGCGTGAGTTGTACTGTTCTGGCCGGTGCACGTACGTGCGGCGTACGTAGCTATTTTTGCTAGCTTTGATCAATCGGGAATCCAGTGCTTTACTTCGTCGTTCGTCGTCGGTCGTCGCCGTCGTCAGAAAGTACTTGGCATCTGGTCTGGGCCAACAATTTTTATACGAGGAGACCAATCGAGTAAATTAATGATCATGTGTCTGTTGCTTCTTTTCATGAATTATTACTTTAGAAAACTGATAAAAATGTTTTGAATCGGCTTATGATGATTGTGAATTGGTACTGTTAATTATGAGCAAACCAATGATAGTAAGACATTTTGTGACCATTTCGTGCAACAAAATATAACTTTTTAAATACAAACCATCATAAAATTTGAGGGTTGGGACCCTAGCTAATAGACACTCCCGGCTATCATTATAAATATCGGTGATATATTTATTACCTATTCTACCATCGTCATGATATTTTGGTCATAAATAGACATATTTCTTATAGCGTCTGCATTTTTCACCAATAGACACATAGCTGAAAAATGCAAAGGTGGAGAGCAAGTAAAGTAGTGAACTTTAACTGGACTTCCACAAACTCCTATATGTCTAGTTGAGGGATTTTGACTTGATGAGCAAAGTTAATTGATGTGTTAGAAACATGCACGATTAGTAGTAACTATCAAAGACCACACAATCCTCTTAATTTTTTTCTCACGAGCAAATGAAACTGACGAGGGCTTGCAAGCAAGCTCATGTGGCAACCGTCAACCGTGCAGACATGCAGTACTAGCTCGTTGTGGCGCAGATTAGTCATCTCCATATACAGCCATCTCCATATACAGCCATCAACCGTCAACCGTCAACCGTCAACCGTCAACCGTCAACC
>NC_041392.1:38532841-38535344 GCF_002162155.2 Triticum dicoccoides
GATGATCGCTGCATTATTACCAGGATTGTTGTCTCGACTACCTTTCAAGGTTCATTTTTTCTATTTTAAATTTGGTGTGGTTGGTACTAAAATAGTTTTGGCCTCAAAATTTTGGATTACTTTCCGAGCAAAATCAAATGAAATGAAATGTGGTAACAAACATCTAATGCTGATCAATTTTTTAAAAAATTACTCAGATGTAAATTTTGAAACTTTCCAATCAACAACAATGCAGATGGCTAGATGGCCAGTGACTACTGCCGCCGATAAAACATGCACTCATGAAGCTATTCGAGGCCTGAGTATATACGGATTCATGGATTCACTGGCAAAGAAGATATGCTCCAAGAACCAGGAACATGATTCTCGTGTGTTGAGCCTAACCAGATGTTGTCAAATATTCCAAATACGGATCATTTCTATTAGTACCTTATGAAATGCAAACATATGATGACAATATGTGCACTGTCAATTGGATGGGAACGCCAAACACGGTTAGTGGGATGCGGTATAGCTACATCTTCCCTTATAAGGAAGCAAAACGATGTAGGTAAGAACCAACTCCAACTGATGGAAAGCGAAGTCAACCATGTGTTGACTACGAAATGTGTCTACTGGTTTTTTTTTGTGTGCAAAACCTTCTTTTAAGGAAATTATGGATTTAGTAGTATTCATGCAATGTTCATAGTAATTGCTGGATTTTACATGTGAAGCCTGGCATTCATATTTTATATTCCTAGATCCGTTGATGCGACCCTTGCATTTTGTATTGGCGTGATAAGGTTGGTTTTCCATCAAGAATGGATTTGGCTCTGTCGCCAATGAATAGTGGATCTTTTCCCCATGTTAAATCATTGGCATCGACTATACATACGTAATGTTTACTTTTCAATTACGAATCCCACCACTCCAGGCTCCACCAAAACTGTGACACTCCAACTCCGACCTAACTGCTCAGGTTGAAATTTCCTATTTTTTTTCACTAGAGGCTCCATTTCTATCTTAGCCGCTCCCATTTTGTATGTGCTGAAATATACATATATAAGAAGTACATATTTCAGGTAAAAAATAACCTCTTTTCCCACAGGAAATCATCATCACGGTGCTAAATAGGCAAGCGCTGGTGCAATGGTACTATTTCAGATGGTGTAGATGAAGATGCTTTTATGGGGATCTAATGACGGTGTATAGGATGAGAAGTAATCCATTCGGAACTTATGAAATACTGCACACGTATTAGAATTAAGATGTTTGATTCCGTGGCATTAGTAGTTCTGTTGAATACTACACACGTTGGAGTTTTTTTTTTCAAAATTTCCAGCAAGTTTAACAACTCAACATAGACGAATATGAGAGACTATTAGATCATCACGGAAGATATAATAAGACATAAAAAGCGGTGTGCACACAATCCTCCTTCATCGACTATGTATGAAGATTTAGCCTCTCAGCAGCTCCAGGAGTAGCACGCCACAATCACTTCACACTAACTTTTCTTGGTATTGCGTAAGAAGATAGGACGGTGTAAATATTCTTTCCATCGACCATTGCTCAAAAATATGCCCATGCCACCGATCGGGGAACAAAGGGTCATAAGAGATTGTGGTGCAAGAAAGATACTAGATTTTATTTTCCTGACTAGATGTCTACTTGTGAAACGAGAGGATGGTAAAGATAAACCGATGGTGGGTGAAGGTTCAGTTAATATAAGTAATTTTGTGTCAGTATGTGTGGTTGAGATATGATTTTGTCTTGACAGTCCAACTAAATTGATTTTTTAGAACTTAGAACTGTGAATTCAAGCCTATAAAACACCATTCACTCTCTCTCGTAATGTCCCCCAAAAAGTAAGCTGGCATTCTCACTTCTCATGTACCAACCAGGCAAGCTCCCACAGCTAGCTGTAACTCCTCGTGGTTGATATCTGCTATGAGCAAATGCGTCCGCCCACCATGCCCCTCTTCCAATATGAGTAAACCACCAACAACACCGGTGCCGTTAAGCGGAGACAATCTACCCGTGGTAGCCAATGCATTTCAGTTATCAAATGTTTTTGTACCGAAAAAGGGTTCCCCGCTTTGTATTCCAAAGCAAACCATCATTGTACACATTCCAATGCTGGGGCGAGCAGCACATCAAGCCTAAAGAAAAAGAAAAAGAAATAAATGTCAACAGCGACAGCTCGACAAAGCTTGGCAGACCCGCGAACGTTGCGCCCTCCGGATACAAACCACTACAGCCCTAGGCTCCGATCTACCGAGAACTAAGCAGCACCTCCAAGAAGGGATGCGACGCCAACGACGCTGCTGCCCGAACAAGACCTAGGGTTTCCCCCAGTACGCGGAGGGAGGTGGGGGATAGCTACTCCCGACATCCACCAAGAAGGCATAGTGGCACCCGTCGGTGTCACCGCATCGGAGCCGGACGAACTGGCAAGGATTTCTCCCGCACGCCAAACCCCACCAGCCAATCGGAGCTGACCAGCCAAACCACCGCCCAACCA
>NC_041392.1:38536581-38549604 GCF_002162155.2 Triticum dicoccoides
GCGCCACCCCGTTTGCGCCACCACCAACACCGTCTCGCTACGAGCACCACCACGAGGCCAAGAAGACCGGAGAGAAGATCCAAATGACGGGAGCAGTAGCACCGAGGCCGAGCGGGAGGGAACCACCTCCACCGCCGCCGTACGGGAGGCTCGCGCCTCCGGCACCGTCGCGGTAGCCGTCCGGACACTGCAGCGGGGCATACCAGGCCACCCCTGGCCCGGCCAGGCCCGAAATAGGCCCGCTAAGCCCCGCCGGCCACGCTGCAGCAGGCTGGCGTCTACGCCACCAGCCCCCGCCGATCATCGCTGTTGGACTTCAGCTCTCAGGATCGATCACATCAAATCACGATGAACACGCAAACGAAAAAACATTTGCCAAAGGCACCTGTCGTGCCTTGTTCTTTTTTCTTTATTTCTCCTTTTTCTTACGATGTAACAAAAGCTACGCCCTGGCTGCATATATATATATATATATATATATATATATATATATATATATGCAAACCAACCATACCAACACGTACTTTATACTACTTGGATCAGGACTCCTAGCCGAAGCTGATTACTACTAAACCTATGACACGCAATTGACCAAATACAATTCCTAGACGAACTATGACACCTAGACCAGACTTGTAACCGGACTAGGTTTAGATGAAAAGCATATGGTTTTATGTAAAAATTATCCTGGTATGAATGAATACCATCTGGTGCGTATAAATATGCATCAAATTTGTTAATGTGTATTATATTTCTTCCAAATCTAACCAGACATATGTAGATAGCTTTGGATGGTCGGCTCGGGCATCTTTGTCCGTGGACCTTTAGAGCATCTCTAGCAGATCCCGCAAAAATGTGTCGTATATAAACAGTATACATACCCCCATAAAATGAATTTGCGATACCGCAATGCATCAGACAGAACAGACTCCGTAAACTCATACCGTGGAAGTTTTTTTTTCTCTTTTTCTCCCTGCGCTTCTTCTTTCCCGGGATGCACGCATGGATGAAGTCAAACTCCGTCCAGCCAGAACGGTGCCGCTGCAGCCTGCCGCCTGCACTAGTAGAAAAATGGCCATTTGTCAAACATGGTTCTCGAACGGGGTGGGTAAAACAGATAATGCAATGCAGACTTGCTTTCACTATGATGAAAGTCTCTGATCTCCAAGACAGAACATTAACCTCTTAATTGACATTCATGATAAGAGGCTGGACTGATAAGATATTGCAATGCGGACTTGTTACAGAATTCTTTAATAAATGAGATGTTTTTTCATGTTGCTACCTTGTGGATACGTTTAATGACATGTTTTGAGTGTTTGACTATATCTAAACAGGATATTTAGGGTCATCGAAATGACATAGTTTAACAGAAAGTGGGTGTGCCAACTACCAGGATTATAAGCTCTTTCAGCTTTGTATTGCTATTAATTTTACATAATGCATGGTGGTTTTACAGATTTATGTTCTTCCCAGACAATACTTATATTCAATAAATCTACAATAAATGTTTGGTAATTAATTGTGTAAATTAATCTAGTTCCTTTTTGTATTTTTAATTTCTCACAAACTAAATCGATTCAGCCACAAAGCATAGACACACAACTACACAAGACAGTAGCAATATTTCTAGTGAACTGTCCCAGAGGTCTGACGAATATCAGCTTGGCACTTGTAGTGAAATACTTTAGCGGGAACTTATTTCTAGTGAACTATTTTAGTGGGAACTTATTTATAAAAATGGCAAGCTCAGTTTCTTCATGCCTAGTAGAAGTCACATAGTTAGTACGAAATTTTAATCAATGGCTGTTACAATTTTGATTATGTATATTCTATTTTATCTTACCACAAGTTTGTTGCATGTAGCTATGCTATTGCATCTCGGAAATCCTACAGCCATATCCTCCAGTTCGCTGTATGTCTGGGTCAGCTCTACGGATGCTTGGTCTACTTCATTATGGCCTACTTGGATGGCTTCAACTTCTGGGCCAGTTCATTCTACTTCTGGGCATATTTCATCGGCGCAAACAGTTCATGGGTTGTGATACCAACGGTGATCGCCACAAGGAGCTGGAAGAAGATCTGCGCAGCCATTCATCAAAGCGAAAGGTGAAGACTAAGTAAAGCCTGCCATAGTCAGGGTTTGATTGCAACCAGGACACTGCACTATGGAAAATATTGTTTGTTTGCCACACTGAAATTGTTGTTTTATTACTATAAATCTGCTTGCATGACATTGTCTCAAACAACTATGTAATACTTGATGGTGTTTTTCCCTATCAAGGAGGTTGCTACTTGTTTGCATTAAATGAAAAGGTTGTGCGACAATGAAAGCCCTTCCTATGCAATATAATCTCTGTTTTAGTCTTTCTACTCAACTCAATAACCTTTTTTTTGCTTTCAGCAAACAGAATTTTGAAGCCAATTCTAGTGTGATGAATGATAATACTTGTGAAGGTGATGATTACCGTGATTATTTTTTATATACTGTTTCTATTTCTCCCGTGAACCTTGTGCCTTTTTTTCTTCTTGTTATTCAGTTCTCTGATTTAGCAATTCCTGTTATTCAGGTTGGACACCACCCTTGATGTGATAACAAGTTGAAATAGCAAAAATCGTATCTATGGTTAGTTCAAAAAGAGAGTTTTGTTTGGGAAAGCAGGAAAAGCCAAGTCGGAGCCCATGGAACGGCACGAGCTGCTGATGCCGACCAATGACGACAACACCACTATGTGCCTCCTGCGCTGGAGACAAAATATATAGACCCAACTAAGAAAAGCGTAACATTTCGCAACACTTGCTACAAATGGATGAAGAGCACCGTCGGTGCAGTCTTACAAATCCACTGGTGCAGAGTACAGAATTAACAGGGAATTGTTTCATATAGAACATTTGGATCCTTCAACATAGCTTAGATTCTCATCGCTTGGTTAATCTCTCGTGAATTCTGCTAACTAACCAGAGGACTGAGACAGACATAACACATCTCAAGTTCTTTTTTTGCCTTGACTTTTTAATAAAAGTTGGGGCAGGGGGGTAACCCTTCTCATTTAAAAAAATATTTCTTTTTTGCACTAATGGCCAAACCCTTTGTTGTAGACAATTTTTAGTGCGGATTGACCATTTTCTAGTGATTGCATAGAACGACATGAGTCGTCAATGCTAACAAGTATGTGCCTTATATACTGATGCAGGTCTTAGCAAAGGTTCAAGCCAGGTTTGATGGGAACACAAACAAACATTTAATGATATTACCAAGTTGCCAGGTTCAAGCGAGGTTTGATGAGAAAATACACTTGCATTTTACTCTATCTCTGCCACAGCCCACTTACATTTTACTCTATATATCTCTTTTCCTGCATATAATGATACTACCAAGTTGGAAAGTAAGTCACGTTAAAGTCAGTTGATTTATTATGAGAAAATACACTTGCATTTTGCTACAAAAAAAATTCTTTTTTTCTTCCATCCACATTCGATTTTGTTGAACATTTTCGTTTTATGATGGAACCGGTGCCCTTGTTTGCTGGAACCAGCTGGTGGATGTGCTACATCCGGTGTCGATCGAGGGATGCTACAACCAACAAACTTTTTTGCTGGAGTTCGTTGTTGATTTTTGTTTCCTGCAACTGACGTTTGGTTTTGCTACCACCGGTGACTTCATTTGCTACTGCCAGCGACAACATGTTTTTGCTAAATAATTCTTGTAGATGACATAACTTTGACGGTGGGCGACAATGTTCCTTTTGTTGAAATCGACGCAGCTTTTTGCATCCTCCGGCGACAGTTTTTGCAACCACCATATGTTGACATGATCGGCTCCCTTCTTAAATTTTTGCTACAATCACGCCGTTTTTGTTTTACTGCTACCGGCAACCACAAAAGCTTTTGCTACGATGGCGACCGCTTGTGGTACCGGCAAACATTTTTTGCTGGAACCGGCACATTTATTTACTATGATCAGCCGACATTTTTGCGACAACCGGCAACCCGAGGGTAGTTTTTTGCAAACTCATTGTCAGAAGTGGGGCGACCGGCGATCATGGCCGCCAGAGCTGTGGCCACCACCACCTGAGTTGCGACTGTCGTCACGTGGAGCTGCAGTCACGGCGACATGCTACTGCATGCGCGAAGCCGGTGAGAAATACAACAGACAAGCGCAGCGTTGACAGCGACCGGCGGCGAGGGGATGAGACCTGGCGGGCGATGACCGGCGGCGAGGGGATAAGATGCGGCGGGCGGTGCTTTGAGGCCGGGCCGCATGCTCATCAATGGCGGTTCGATGGATTGCTTTCTTACAAAAGAAGGCACACAGGGGAGAAGAAAGGAGATCACATGGCTACATATCGCTACATCTTACGCTGCTGGCGGGTCGCTGCGTATCACTCCCCTTTCTTTTATGGGCTGGCCATTTATTGCTTTATTCTCCACCAATTTTTGGAACGTTTTAGAACCTTCCCTGAACCAGTTTTATTTGTTTTCCTTCCATTCTTTATTTATTTTTCCTTTTTTCTTTTTATCTTTCTTTTATTTTTCTTTTTTCTTTTTTATCTTTCCTTTTTATTTTTTTTAACTATTTTTGTTTTTTATTTTTTTTCTATTATTTTAATATATTTACAAACATCTTCTCAAATTCATAAATTATTTTTGAAATAAGCAGTCTTTCAAATCTTAAACATTTTATTTCAATTGTGAACATTTCTTAAATTCTTGAACATTTTTTTACAAATACCTGAACAATTTTCAAATTCGTTATATATGAAATTGCATACATTTTTAGAAAATCCTGAACTATTGTTTTGAACTAGAAAACATTTTTTAAAATTTGGGAACAAATTTCCAATTTTGAGAACAAATTTCCAATTTTGAAAACAAATTTTGAAACTCAAGAACATTTTTGTGTTCATTAATTGTTTTGAATAAACGAACATATTTTGAATAATTTATTAAATTTCAGAACATCTATAAAATAAGTGAAACACTTTTTGAATATTTTGAACATTTCAGAACATATTTTTTCAAATCACAAACAATTTTTGTCCATGAGATTTTATCATTTTCCGAACATCTTTCAAATCATGAACTGTTTTTTAAATTCATAAATATTTTTTACAGAATTCACGACTAGTTTTCAAATCAATAATCTTTAAAAAAAATGTAAAACTGAAAACTGAAAAAGGAATTAGTAGAGGTCCCCTAAAAAAGGCATAGGGAATACATATCTCTCGCGCTTCAGGGAGATTAGAGACCAATTGTGTTGATGAGAAGTTCTTATTATTTTATGGAATGTCAAAAAAACTCTCCTTATTTTTGAACGGACCATGATTACATGCACCAGCACTATTCTACAAGCTGTCTTGTGTTTTCTCAAGGGCAGCGTTTCTACGCGGTGAAGCTGTTAGCATGGATGCTCATCCCGTCTTGATTCAGTGGTCACAGCTACCAGCGGGGATCATATGATGTTGTGTTCACCTGGATCAACCACTACCGATCCAACTAGTCGGTAGATTGTCACCCGATACAGCAGCTCGATCTGCTGTTTATAGCGTTGCCAACAAGATTTCTTGTGGTGAACTGATGCTTGAGGAACATGTAAGAAGTCATGCCTCAAATGTTTCTACCGAGTCTTAGTCTCTTTTCAAGATCTCATTAGCAACGTAAGGTCTGATTTGCACATCATGTCACGATAAACTTCCCAATGTCTTCCATGCCTACAAGTAATCAAATACTTGCTAGGAAGTGAATGCGAGATGCGATTTTTGTCTCACGATGACAGGATAGACCAACGGCTGGGGAAGAGGAACTTGGTATTTATATATTGGAAAACGGATCGAGGATCTTGAGCCATCATGAAGCAATAAGCAAGTCAGATGACAAGGACTCTGTCAACAAATATACAAGGCCATTCGGTTGGCCATAAAGCAAACTAAATCAAGTAATCATGTGAATGTTTAACACGAGTACTTCACACGCACAATAACAACCATGCAAGTAGATGAATACAAGAAATAAACGCAGAACACACTTTCTCTTTCTCTCGCCTCCGTGGCGCCTTTGGGGGCGGGAGGGACCCGCAGCGCCGCTAACCCCGCCTGGCCTCCTCCCCCTCACTCCGCGCCGTCCCCATAGGAACCCGCCGGTGGCGCCTGGGCAGGCTCTTGGTGCAGTGGCGTCATGGAGCTTCGCTGGGATGCGTTGCTCATCCACTCCTACTGCTCTGCGTGGAGTCGACCACAGAGGTGTTTGTTTCATGCAGAGGTTGTGGTTTGTCGTTTCTTGGATTGATGTGGTGGTTGTTGGTGTGACCGGATCCTTTCTCAGGTTTCTTCGTGGGTGCTTATTGGGTGAAAGCTATATAACTATATTGATCGACGATGGTTTATACTGGCTGTGACAGAGCCTGTGGGCGTTGCGTTTGCTTCTTGAAGCTGTCTCCGAAGAGGTTGTTCACTTCTCTCCAGGTTGTAGGCGAGTACAAGCTGCGGTGTGCCGGTTGTGTCTTTATTGTTTTCTTTTTCTTTTTTGTGTCGTGGTCGGAGTTTCCGTTTGATCATTTCCAAATCAGGAAAGCATGTGTGCGATTTTCGGTAAAGTTTTCCTTATAAACCGGATCAACTATATTCTTCTTTCTGAAATTGAATGAGCACCTATACCCTCTTGTTGAGCTTCCCTGAAAAACAAGAAAAATGAAAAAAGCACCAAAGTCTCACATAACTTCACCAAATGTAGGGAACACTATTTGCATTTATAAGGTTCCTGCTAATCTCTTAATAAAAATTGAACATCAGCTATAACAAAGAATTGCCAATGGACAACAAAATTTCAATAACAAATCTCTTAATAATATTTTACCCTAAAAGTTTTCTCACTTGTCCAACTATTTTTCGGTTGCCTAGCAACGAACATTTGTAATTTGCACGGATCAAGTAGATGCTTTTTGTTGGAATTAATCCCGACGTGAACTAGGTACATGTGCGTATGCGAGTCCAACTATGGCAAGAAGTCATGACCGTGTAGTAGTACAAGTCGTGACCGAGTAGTATTGCTATAGCTGATCCTAGCGTGTATATATATGTAGCCTGCACCCCTTGTAACTTGTATCATCGAAAGCAATACAGAAAACCAACAGGTACGATACGTACCTACGGCCATCAATCCAGCGAGTTCTTGCGTGCGTTCGTGTGTGTCTAGCTGGTCAACTCGATCAAGTAACATCGATCAGCATGCTGTTGTGTACGTGCGTGAGTTGTACTGTTCTGGCCGGTGCACGTACGTGCGGCGTACATAGCTATTTTTGCTAGCTTTGATCAATCGGGAATCCAGTGCTTTACTTCGTCGTTCGTCGTCGGTCGTCGCCGTCGTCAGAAAGTACTTGGCGTCTGATCTGGGTCAACAATTGGTATCAGAGCAAGGTTGATCTCCTAGTAACGGAAGGTCATGTCGGGCGATGAGAAGACCAAGCAGCTGGCGGAGTACTCTGGTGCGGCTCAAGTAATTGCTGCTCCGGTGAGATCGGAGTATCCATGATTCGACCGTGGGAACTTCGTGGTGTGGGCAACCATGATGGAGTGGGCGCTCGAGGCCAATGAGCTCTGGGAAGCCGTCGACCCCGGCGGTGACGAGTACCTGAAGGGTGGTGCTCTGTATCGGAAGGATCGCCAGGCTATCACGGCCATCTGGTCGGTGATGCCGGTGGACGTGCAGCAACATCTAATCTCGAAGAAATCAGCGAAGGAAGCATGGGACACGCTCAAGACATTGCATCTAGGGCACTCGCGTGTGCGCGAGGCGAACTTGCAAACTTTGCTGAAAAGTTACGAGAATCTGAGGATGGGAGAAGATGAGACGGTGGATGCCTTCGCAGCAAGGGTCGCCATGATGGTAAACGGGATTCGCGGTCTCGGGGAGAAGCTAGAGGACATCTTCGTGGTCCGGCATTTTCTACGTGCCGCTCCACCGCGCTACATGCCGATTGTGTCAGCGATCGAGCAATGCGTTGATCTCAAGACTCTCACTTTGGATGATCTGGTTGGTCGCTTCAAGGCCCATGACGAGAGGATGAAACTGAGTTACGATGATGCAAAACAGGATGAGTACCTGATGCTAACACGTGCTCAGTGGGAGGCAATGGTTTCCAAAGAGAACAATTTCGACAAGGCGTCCGGTAGCGGCGGAAAGTACCGTCCCGCAAAGGACACCGACGAACAGTCGGAGAAGCCAAGGAAGAAAAAGTTCGACAAGAGGAAGATCCGCTGCCACAACTGTAATCTGCTCGGACACTTCAAGTCGGAGTGTAAGAACCCCCCCAAAGGAGAAGGCACTCATGGCTCAGTTTGGTGATGAAAGTGACATGATGTTGATGTGTGAACTCGTGGACAAGGGTCCAGTTCTTGAAACGTTGGCTAAAGAAATTGTCGCGCTCGATGAAGAAAGAATTCACTCTCATGATTATGATTCGGAAACTCGTGTCAATGCTATGGACGCGGGAGGTGATTCCGAAAGTTATATCGATGCTACAGGCATAAGTGCTAACTTCGCTGGAGCGGATGCAGCGATTGCCGCGTGTGCTCAGCCGTGGAGAAGCAGCCTTGTTACAGACCTGAGGGGTATTTCCAAAACTCGTGTCGAAGCTACTGACACGGATGGTAGTCCTATTAATGCTGATGCAAAAGTAGACACGGGTGCAACAGCTAGCAGTGGCACCTATGCTACATTTGGGTGGCCCGAAGGCAGCAGCTCAAGAGATGGGCCAGACAGGCCGAAGAACAGCAGCAGCTGCCCGGTTCAGGAGGGAGCTGCTGGTGGCCTGCGTGGAGGAGCCTTAAGTGGTGGAACAGATGGATTTGGCTCGTCAAGAGAAGTTCCACTAGGCTGCAACTCAGGCGTGAAGACTGTTGAGCGTGGCCCAGAGGGAGAAGGAGGCTCAAGTGAAAGCGTGTCTGAAGGCCATGGAGGTGACGGGCTTGGCTCATTGGTTAGTGCTGGCAACCTGGCCAGCAGCAGTCTAAGCAAGCCACGAGGCCTACCAAAGGCCATACATGCATGCCCACGTTCTATGTATGAGGATGCATCAGGAGCTCTGTTGTTTGCATGCTTGCACGCAGGAAAGGATGCCATGTTGGCACCTGCATCGCCTCCGACAGTACAGGAGGAGAGGACAACGCCACCTACACCCATATTGCTACAACCGGTGTTACACCCATATTCGGAGAATTCTCTTCGGACGACTGACCCAGTAAAGGTGAAAAGGAGTGGAGGGCGGTGTCTAGCAAGCGCCGAGGAATCGGCGGATTTCGAGGACGCGAATATGAAGTGGTGTTGGCGTCAGACTATGGAAGAGGAGTTGAGGTCGATCCACGACAACAATGCATGGGAGCTTGTGGATCTTCCCAACAATGGAAAAGCCATGGACCTCAAGTGGGAATTTATGATCAAGAGAGATGCCGAAGGGTCCGTGAAGCACAAAGCGAGGCTAGTAGCCAAAGGGTACGTGCAAGAGGAAGGTGTGGACTTCGAAGAAGTGTTTGTTCCCGTTGCAAAGATGGAATCGGTGAGATTACTCATAGCTCTTGCGGCTCAAGAGTCATGGAGGATACATCACATGGATGTAAAATTTGTGTTTTTGAACGGAGAGTTAGCAGGAGACATTTATGTGAACCAGCCACCGGGGCTCATCAAAGAGGGAGAAGAACACAAGATACTGAAGCTACACAAAGTCTTGTATGGGCTACAGCAAGGCCCTCGGGCGTGGAGCATCAAACTTGATCGGACGATGATTAGGGGATGATTGTTGGAATTAATCCCGACATGAACTAGGTACATGTGCGTACGCGAGTCCAACTATGGCAAGAAGTCATGACCGTGTAGTAGTACAAGTCGTGACCGAGTAGTATTGCTATAGCTGATCCTAGCGTGTATATATATGTAGCCTGCACCCCTTGTAACTTGTATCATCGAAAGCAATAAAGAAAACCAACAGGTACCATACGTTCCTGCGGCCATCAATCCAGCGAGTTTTCGCGTGCGTTCGTGTGTGTCCAGCTGGTCAACTCGATCAAGTAACATCGATCAGCCTGCTGTTGTGTATGTGCGTGAGTTGTACTGTTCTGGCCGGTGCACGTACGTGGGCGTACGTAGCTATTTTTGCTAGCTTTGATCAATCGGGAATCCAATGCTTTACTTCGTCGTTCGTCGTCGGTCGTCGCTGTCGTCAGAAAGTACTTGGCATGTCTGGGCCAACAACTTTTATACAAGGAGACCAATCGAGTAAATTAACGATCATGTGTCTGTTGCTTCTTTTCATGAATTATTACTTTAGAAAACTGATAAAAATGTTTGAATCGGCTTATGATGATTGTGAATCGGTACTGTTAATTATGAGCAAACCAATGATAGTAAGACATTTTGTGACCATTTCGTGCAACGAGATATAACTTTTTAAATACAAACCATCATAAAATTTGAGGGTTGGGACCCTAGCTAACAGACACTCCCGGCTATCTTTGTAAATATCGGTGATATATTTATTACCTATTCTACCATTGTCATGATATTTTGGTCATAAATAGACATATTTCTTATAGCGTCTGCATTTTTCACCAATAGACACATAGCTGAAAAATGCAAAGGCGGAGAGCAAGTAAAGTAGTGAACTTTAACTGGACTTCCACAAACTCCTATATGTCTAGTTGAGGGATTTTGACTTGATGACCAAAGTTAATTGATGTGTTAGAAACATGCATGATTAGTAGTAACTATCAAAGACCACACAATCCTCTCAATTTTTTTCTCATGAGCAAATGAAACTGACGAGGGCTTGCAAGCAAGCTCATGTGGCAACCGTCAACCGTGCAGGCATGCAGTACTAGCTCGTTGTGGCGCAGATTAGTGCATGTGATGTGCGTGATGCCGCCCTGCTCCTCCACAGAATGATCTCCACGGTGGGCAACAACTAGTGTTGGGCTAGCCACCCTTCTTGTGTTGGGCTAGGCCCGCTTACTCTTCTAGCCCAAACGGCTTCTCTGTGTATGTGAGTCAGGGCTGTCACTTCGTAACTGAAGACGATCGAGCTAGCTTTGCAAGATGAACCTCACTGCTCTGTATGCAACAGGTTGGGCATGCGCCAACAATGCGTACACGTCTCTACCTGCGGCTTGACAACAACGAGATGAATGGCTAGCGACTACTCCACCCATATAAAAAATGCACTAATGTGGCTATTTGAGGTGCCACAACAGAAGGACTCATGGATCCAGTGGCCAAGCAGGTGTGCCTGATGAAACCATCAAGACGGTTCTCAGTACTTGAGCTTGGCTTGGTGTCATCAAAAAATTTCCCAATACCTTCCATCTCCATGAGTAGTTTTCAAGCCACCAAAATAATGACAAAACACATGGTAGTGGATCACATGGTTAGCGGCAAACGAGGAGGAGGAAGGTATATATGGACGTCTTCCATCATATGGTACTCCAGGTCTCTCGTTGAGCAGGCTCCGCTCTATATGTGAAATAAAATGGTGGAACTGATGGTCTGATGGTAGGTAGCCTTAAACTGGGTTATGAACTGATGATCTGATGGATCACATGGTTAGCGGCAAACGAGGAGGAGGAAGTTTTATCTTTTGGGGAAAAATCGATAAATTGTGGTTATGTTTTGTAGCGAAATAAATTATGGTTATATGAAACCGGAACCACGGTAGTTATGAAATTTATTCTTTTGACATAAAAGATATTTATACTAAAATCGTCATTTGAGCTGAAAGTAGAAAAAAAAAAGCATCATTTGATCAACTTAACGTGCGCCATATATGGCACATATGTTTTTTTAG
This sequence comes from Triticum dicoccoides, assembly GCF_002162155.2. NCBI lineage: Eukaryota > Viridiplantae > Streptophyta > Magnoliopsida > Poales > Poaceae > Triticum > Triticum dicoccoides. The sequence goes on from NC_041392.1 coordinate 38,548,409, forward strand.
TGGATTATGGTACATATGAAATTTTCTTTCTTCTGGCAGACCGCAGAATATAGGTGCATGTCTGATATCTCCGGATCAGGTTCTTCTCCTGGTAAGCAAGTCCGTTCAATCAAAATCAGGATTAGGTTCTTCGGGGATTAGTAGAGAGCTATTGTGACGATGACCCATTTTCACTCTGCTTGATGTTTAGCGGCCCATTTTCCTTCATCCACCAGCGGATGCGTCTACATCTCGCTTATTGCAAGACGGACAATTGCCCTGCCTCAAAGGGTCAGTAGTGGGCCTGCCGATTAATTGTTAAATGGTTTGTTACATTCTTTATTTATTTTTACTTTATTTTCCAAATATTACTTTACATAAATTTTAGAGAAACTTTTACTGCCCATTAAAAATATAATAATGAAATGTAAAAGCATTGTTCAAGCAATTTCAAAACTATTCATAGTATTGAAAAAATACATCGTGTCATTCAAAATTGTTCAACTTTTAAATATGTTCATGACATTTCTTAAAATTGTTCATTAAAATGTTAAAATTTGATTGCAAATCCGTAAAAAAAATCTATTACCATTAAAATATGCATTTTGGAAAAATTCGAGATTTCCTGGCCCCTACAGAAAAACATTTTCTTCTGGTACAGAGTGATAGGTGCTCAAATGCATTTCTTAAAATTGTATATTAAAATAGTTTATACTAGTTACGGAAAAACCAAATAATAAGAATCTTTGTATTTTACTTATATGCAAAATGAGGGCACCGACGTGGCATCGAACCCGGGTGGACACGACGCATGTGCGGTGGGTAGGCAAGGAAGTCAGCGTGTTCGTGGATACCTCGGTGGAACATGGCACAAGATGACGCGTATAAACACGGTTATTCTTAACCACTCGTGCGAGACATTGTGAACATCTCACACTGTTGGTTATGGTAAACCATGTGCGGCACTTCCACATGATGCACTGCAAAGAATTGTGTGGCTGTTTCCCTTCATCCCACACAATTGTTTAATTTAATTGTGAACCCACTAGAGCACGGAGCCAGATCCCTTGACGTACGGCCCCTGCCGTTGGGCCGCTGACGGGTGGGTCCGGGCCCACACGTTAGTGTGTGGGCCGTATGTCAGACGAGCCGCGTCCCTAGAGCACATATATCTTCCCATATAATCAAGTGTGCTGTCACCAGTGGTGGAGTCAGGA
>NC_041392.1:38549614-38553615 GCF_002162155.2 Triticum dicoccoides
TATATTAAAATAGTTTATACTAGTTACGGAAAAACCAAATAATAATATTCTTTTTATTTTACTTATATGCAAAATGAGGGCACCGACGTGGCATCGAACCCGGGTGGACACGACGCATGTGCGGTGGGTAGGCAAGGAAGTCAGCGTGTTCGTGGATACCTAGGTGGAACATGGCACAAGATGACGCGTATAAACACGGTTATTCTTAACCACACATGCGAGACATTGTGAACATCTCACACTGTTGGTTATGGTAAACCATGTGCGGCACTTCCACATGATGCACTGCAAAGAATTGTGTGGCTGTTTCCCTTCAACCCACACAATTGTTTAATTTAATTGTGAACCCACTAAAGCACGGAGCCAGATCCCCTGACGTACGGCCCCCTGCCGTTGGGCCGCTGACGGGTGGGTCCGGCCCACACGTTAGTGTGTGAGCCGTATGTCAGACGAGCCGCGTCCCTAGAGCACATATATCTTCCCATATAATCAAGTGTGTTGTCACCAGTGGTGGAGCCAGGATTCGAGTATAGGAGGGGAAGGGGGGTACGTATATTGATCTAATCTCGTTGGTAATTACTCGTCGCTCCTGCTAAAATTGTCGATCGTTGTGGGGGGGAGGCCCCTGCTCGTCCGCCCCTGGCTGTCACAATTTATCACACACGGGTTGGTTTTAGCAAAGCGTGTGCAGTGTTTTCCTTCATCGAGCAGAACTCATTTATCTCAACTGTGTTCCAAATAATGCTCACAATTCTCCCAGAAAAATCATGTTAGTTGTCATTACTTAACGCCCGTGGGTTTGTCAAAGGAAGTGTTTGCCTGGTCTCGCAGACTGTTCGCTTTTCTTAATCGTGCACAATGGGTTAGCAATGGCACACATTTTGCATTCCGGCAGACGCTGGCAATCACGTCTGCCGTCGACCCCACCTTGAGGTCGAAGTACTCCACGTCCTGCCGCAGCACCGCTGCCAGGTAGCGTGCACGCATCCGTGACGCCTGCTGCTCCGCCGTCCGTGACCAGCAATACCCCTCTGCCGTGCACACACATCACATTCACATGTATAGTATAGTTACGGATTTTTCTCCGCCAGCATCCAAATAAAATGAAATATTCTCAGTCTCACACTCACACTCCGTCACTCACCTAGGAACGCCATGATCCAGCTGCCCAACGCCAAGAAGACAAGGTTCCTCGCGTTCTGTTAGTTGCTCGTCAAAGCTGCTACGGTTTAACAATGGGCACAGGTGTGTAGAATTTGTTGATGCGTACCTCGTCCATCTTGGAGCTCAACTCCTGGAGGTGGTCGGGGCCGCTGCTGCCGAGGTCGTTGATGATGAAGCCAGTGATGAGCAGCTTCACAGGTGTCGAGAAGCCATCGCCGATGGCACCCACCAGGCCCAGTGCCATCAGCACCATGTCCACGGCATTCGCGTGCATGAACACTGACATGACCGCCGCCTTCTTGGCTTGCTTTCTTTCTTTCTGTTGATCGAGCCATAACAGAGTTAATTTACTCGATAGTTAGTACATCAAGAGCCGTCCAAATTTTAAACTCGAAGCTTTGCTGAATGATTGCAAGAGCACATTAGTTAGTAGTTAGTACAAATTAAGCAGTCCACCTAACGACTTGCTGTCCGCATATATATAGCCTTTCTATCCCAGCTAGTCTTAAAGACTTGCGGTCCGCATATAAATACTACGAGTGGGGAGCTAGCCCTGAAGACTTGAGCTAAGCAAGAGGTCTTTTCTATTACTCTAGTAGCTGTAATAAATTTGAACTATTATTGGTGTTTCTATACTACGACTGAGTAGTGATCGCTGTGAGGGGCACTAGGTGACTTAATTTCCTGTTTTTAATGTCATTCATTTTGCCAGTATACCGATAGTAACTGCAGGGCCAGTGGTTCATCTTGGATGCCATCTCCTAAGAAAACAGAAAGAAACCCTAATGCTTTCCTGGCTCCATCCACAAGCAGCAGCAGGCCAACCTGCCGCTTTCCATCCATGTTATCCGGCAAGCTCCAACCAGATGATGATGCCCACACGAGGTAGTGCCTGTCCAAGGCTATGTGATTTGGACTCCCAATCAAGATTCGCAGGCAGCGAGGCAAAACCACATACAGCCATCTCCATATGATGCAACAGCGAAAGGATCCGAGGAAGAAAATTGAATGTCATCCAGAGATTATTTGAGTATGATGTGCAGATGCGGTGAACAGAATGCATGGCTAACATACCTCCAGTCTCATGCTCTGTGGCTGCGATGTCCTTGTATGCCCGCTAACTATGGAAACATGCTTGGACACTAAAACGTTGATCACCAGACACTATGCTTGGGCCTCTTGTGATCAAAGCTTCAATTGATGTCTCTATTTTTTATGCAATATAGAACCATCAATGTAATTTCTAGATGTCAATGATTTTGCAACAGCTGATGTATTTATTTTTTCTAGCGAAGTTAGCTTTTGCGTTGTTTTGATGTCGTCAAGGCACCATACTATTAATAGGAATTCATTCTCTCATGGGGATTCGTTTGCATTAAACTGTTTTATTAGTTTATTTGCATTATATTATTATTTGTATGATACAAGGGTCACGATTGTGTATCATATTTTGTTCTGTTAATTGCATGATAAGAAGGGCCAGGTATTCCTTCTGCTGGATGAACTGAAAGCTCAAAACAGTGGTGTGCAGGCTGCTTTTTATCTGGAGTGTTAGCCTGTTAGAGGATGTGTGATATTGTTGCCCTCTAGCAACTACAGAAGTTCTTCAGCAGGTGTGTCAGTTTCCTGTTCCAACGCTTGTAGAATATGAGCAGACTTTCCAAGATTGGATCTATGTTGTCTGCTCCATGGTTCTCTAGAGTACTAACAAATATCTGGAGCTCTAAGACTATCTAGTGGCTGGTTTCTGTCAATGTGTTGTTGGATACGACCTGCATGTTCGGTGTTGCTGCAATGTGCGAATAAGGTCTCTGTCTAACTGTGTTGGAAGAGCTAGTACTCTAGCAGCTGCTGCTTTTTCATACATAAACTTTTGCATGCGGAGTGAGTAGTATGTTTACATAGTACTTGTTGGTTTCTATACACAAATATCAGTTTGATACTCCCTCGTTTCACTTAACTTTATGGTGTGTGCAAGTTTTTTGCCCATATTCTGAATTGTAGTGCCTACTTACTTGTTTGGACAAAAATAGCCGTGTGGCTGGACATGGGCGTGAAACAACCTCCTCTGCATGCGGGAGTGTGTGTGGCTGAGACGCTTTGCACATGGATCTGGACAGACTTGGTGGAGGGGTATAATGATCCAAAGGACATGCGCGAGCGCATGCATTGGTATTGCAGCTCAACAAAGTGCGCACTAGAATTTGGAACGAAGGGAGTATAACAATTTCGACCTCTAAGGAAACAACTCATGTGGCAATCCTCCTGCAGAAAAAGAGCGTGATCTCTTTTAACTAGAGAAACACAATTATCACACATATTCTTGTATTCATCCACGGAAGAGGTTTATTGTACTGAATAGAAGTGTTTTTCCTAACCTCTAGTATAGGCCATCTAGCACATAGAAGTTAATGTATATATATGAACAAGTAGCACCGAAAATGCATTTGGTAAATACCAACAGACCTCAATGCAAATTACACATAAAATTAGAAAGGAGATTGAAACATTATGAAGCCTAGAAAAATAAGTTTAATCCTTGTTGTTTTTTGACTTATTCTTTTTTGAAAAAAAGTCTTAGTTGGATTGTGGATGATGTTGGCTGGTCGGGTCACCGGTCTGTGGAAGGTCGACGTGAGGCTAGAGCACAACGTCGCCACGTCAGGCCTCAGTTGTTGTCTGTGGTTGGTTGATTGAGGGCCAAGTAGCGTCTTGCATCTATCTTGCTATAAATCATCATCCATCCATCTACCTGATCAATACAAACTTGACAGAGACGAGCATCTTCGACAAGTCGCATAAAAAAGAAAAACTCCTCCTACATGTCGACGCCCCCC
>NC_041392.1:38553838-38617262 GCF_002162155.2 Triticum dicoccoides
ATGTGCACCACGGAAGAAGATATCGATGGAGCTCCAACCAGTGTCATGTAGGTGGTTGGTAGTGCTGTTGGGTGGGGCCCGGTGCATATGGTATGACAGAGCAGGGGCGCAGGTAAAATGGGGTGGTCGGTGGCATGCTAGGGTCCGACAAGATGGCACATGCAAAAATTATGCACCCTGGCGCACAACAATTAACATAACACGGGAAACATTCGACCCTAGTGCATGTGCACTGAGGACCCTCCATGCAGCTCCACCCCTGTAAATTAACTCCCCAACGATGGCTCTTCGGATCAGAGCCGTTCCATGGACTTTGCATCATTTTCTCTGAACGACTGATCCATAGGACGACTGGCGGGCTCCGGCCAAAAGGGACTCGTGATCGCGATCTAGTGCCGTGACCGGATCCCTCCTTCGCTGCCACCTCATCCCGACGCCGCTTCCTCCCCTGCCGCACCTTCCTCCCCTCGCCGCCGCCTGAGGCGCCCTCTGGCAAAGTCCAGATGGCTCCGAGGAAGGCGGTAGCGGGGCCCTTCTAAGGCTGCCCGGTGTTGGTACGACGGCTGCGATCCATGGATCAGGGACGACGGTCCTTTGGTGAGGCTTGCCCATTCGGTGACACATAGACCAGTTGGTGCTCTCAGCTTGTCAGGCGGATGGCTTCTTGAGGCCAGCGGATTAGATGAAGTCCGTTGAGACGGTCATTTAGTACTTGTAGGTGTGTCAACTTGGTTTTCCTAGAAGGTGGCCTTGGGTGGATCTATTTATTTATTTTGTCACTCTGTTGAGTAATAATTTAATAAAGATGACTGTATGCATCAGTTTTTATGCAGAGTCCAAGGTAACCTTTTTTTTATAGAAAAGACAGGCCTATGCATGTAGCTCCCACTTGCGCAGGGTTTAGAGATTGGACACTAACGGATTCCGCGACACCTACCCCCTTCGAGGTTGAAGTCCGAATCTTGTATCACCACAAAATTCAAAGCCGAGACAATATGATTTGACCGAAAAGTCAGTATACATCAGCAAAGGAATATCTAATCCAACGGTGATGTGCTTCTCAACCTCACGTCACGCTACGGATCGGATGAGGTCAAACCCGGGTGTCCTGGTCCGCACGCGCAGGCATGGAGACAGAGTAGACTCCATCTAATCCAACCCCACACGGCACGGTCGCAATCCTCTAGACTCCGGCTCGTGCGTACTCTGCTTCCGCGTGCCCTCCGAATTCCAACCGGAGACCGGCACGCACGGGGTGACCCTATAAAATCCCCACCCCCACGTCTAGCTCGATCACTAAGCAAACAAGAATCTCCTCCTTCGCTCGAGGAGCAGCAGCAGCAAGGAATCCTTCTTTCCAGACTGCCTGATTCAAGCATCCGTCAGTAGAGGATCCATGGCTATGGAGAGGTTCTTCACGGCGCTCGTCTTCTGCGAGGCACCGCTGGACGGCTACGGCACGTCGGTGCTCACCGCCGGCACGGTCAAAAGGCTGGTCTCAGGTGGTGGTGACGCGACGAAGCCGTTGGTGGCTATCAAGCCGGACGCTGAGAAGGGGCAGGGTTTCTTCACTGGCAAGCAGATGGCGCAGCGGCGTGCTGGGTTCGAGCTCGCGTTCGACGGCCTCAATTGCTTTGACACCGTCGTCATGCACTGAGCATGTCATTGTCATGTCGCTTTCTTGATTTTAATCTGTATAGAACTTGGATCAGTTAGAATGTTTGAGACGTTGGTGGGGTTGTGATGTTTCGTTCATTCTAGTCTAGTATTTGACCGGTGCACAAGCTTGTTTACAAACGAAAGGAATTTAAAGGGGACATCTCCTAGTATCATTTTATGTCTTCGATTCCATGTCATGTAGATCATTCAGTCAGACTACTGTTTGACTATCTGTGGCACGCGCTTGTTGTACAATTAAGAGGTGTGGCTGGTAATACGACGTCGAAAATTTCCCTCCGGCTCTGCTTTCCTGTGCATGTACCATCTCTTCCTGAAAAGTAGTAAGAATATAAGAGGAAGATAATGACACATGTACCATCTCTTCCTGAAAAGTAGTAAGAATATAAGAGGAAGATAATGACACTGAGGAGAGAACAAAACTAGTCTCTGCGTGTGTGTAGAATTGAAGTAGGAGTTGGACCTTACAGGCCAAGCTTGCCATATGGCAAAAGAATAGCGCAACTTTGCTTAGCAATGCTTGACAGAAACAGAGCGAGCGTACATTAGAGATATATCGATCATGATTTCAGATATCACTGTCTGTTAGATAGTTCCTTACAGTGAGAATGTGTTCGAGTGCTAAACGTAAGCAACCCCCTTCTGGATCCCTAGAAGAAAAGGGGAGCAAACCATACAATAATTGCATTTCGATCTTAGCAGTCATGTTATCAGGTGTTGCCAAAAAGGTTCCCGATACCTTCCATTTCTTGCAGTAATTTATCAGAATATGTTGTGACATGGTAAATATGTATTGTACGTACATACTAAATTAACTTCAGATTTTTTTTTAATAACTTGTAGAGTGTGGTTTCATCAATTGGTTCAATGGTAACACCATAAAGATGGTTGCATTGGATACGTCCTTCTATTAAGGTAGTGGACTTCTGAAAGGTAAGCACACAGACACTCATATTTCTTTCAAAAGGAAGCTTGCCCTCAGCCTCTGCGTCAAAAAAATGCATACAACAAAATTTATAACGAGGTTTTTAGTTATTTATAGAAAAAAAATAAAGGAATGTACGTCCAGCCAAAGCATCGACAAATATAGATTACAGGGAATGCTCATGTGTTACCAATCCTATTACATGAGGCAATACAAATTATGAAGCAAGAGGGTTCCTGAAAAGGACTTAAGAGCATCTACAACAAGGCCGATATGCCGATAAACTAGCCGATTTACCCCTTATCATGGGTCAAACGATAAGTTCTCGATAAGTGATGTCCCCAGCATTGCTATAAACTTTGTTAAAGTTTACAAAATTAGACTTTGGCCAAAGCCAATATGCGAAGTAAATAAAAATGAAGGGTGTATATTATAGACTCCATCTAACCTCTAGACTCCGGCGACCGGGCACGCAGAGGGCGACCATTAAAATTCTCACCCCCGACGTCCAGCTCGATGAGCAAACAAACAAGAATTTCGAACGACGAGCAGCAGCAAGAAATCCGTCCTGACAGACTGCCTGATCAAATCTCATCTTCATCATAGAATACATGGCCATGGAGAGGTTCTTCCGGGTCAAAAGGCTGGTCTCAGGTGGCGATGACGCGACGAAGCAGGCGGTGGCTACCAAGCCATACGCTGAGAAGGAGAAGGGCTGTTTCTCCGGCAAGCCGATGGCGGAAAGGCGCGCTGGTTTCGAGCTTGCCTTCGACGGTCTCGATTGCCTTGACACCGTCGTGATGCACTAAGCATGTCGTATTCACGATTTTGATCTGTATAAAACTCGGATCAATTAGAAATAATAATGCTTGACGCAGGCGTAGGCTTTTGATGTTTTTTTGTTCATTCGATTGTACTACTATTAGACATATGGCGTTGAAGATCTTCTTCCAGGTCTGCTTCCGTCAGCCTCTGCCTCAAAAGTACAAGAGTAAGAGAATAGTAGCTACTAGGAGAGAACAAAATTAGGGCCTCTGTACGTGTGCCAAACTTGCCATCTGGCAAAACAATAGCCCGACCTTGCTTTGCAATGTTGTACAGAAAAACAGTGTGGATTACAACTAACTCGAACTTGATTTCAGATATCACCATGTCTGTCAGAATGATTGTTCCTTGCGGTAGGGGTGGAAACATGATTAGGAGAAGCGGTCTCTGCTTCAGTCACGGTATGGCAGATAAGCATGAGTAATTAAGTATGTCCACCGCCAGAAACAAACTCTTTTCTTTGACGGGGAGACAGTGTTTTTTCCGCGGGTCGACGTGGAGATGACGTAACCCCACACGGCACAGTCGCAATCCACATGCTCCTGCACGTGCGTACTCAGCTTCCGCGTGCCCTCCCAGTTCGAACCAGGCACCGGCATGCACAGGGCCAGGCCTCGAGCCTCCAAAATCCCTGGCCCCGACGTGCAGTTCGGTCACCAAAAAAGAATCCAGTGGCCAAGCAGAAATGCTTGATGAAACCAAGAACCTGATACTCGTAGCTTGAGCTTAGCGTGATGTTGTCAAATTTGTTCCCAATACCTTCCATTTCCATGAGTGTTTTTCAAGCAAGACATTCAAAGACAAAATGCACAGTAATGGATCACATGGTTATTGACACACGAGGAAGAAGGTATGTATGGGTATCTTCCATCATATGGACTCTAGGTCTCCAGCACGGTAGGTGAGCAGTTTCTAAAATAAATGGCTGACTTGATGATCTGATGGTACGTAGCCACAAACTAGCATAGTATTAGAAATCGGGTGCAGACATGTGCGGATTACAATATGCGGACGACACTTTGCTACTCTTCGAGCCCGATGACCATAGTATAGCCTCGATTAAGCTCATCCTCCTCGCTTTCGAGATCATCTCCGGCCTGAAGATAAACTTTTTGAAGAGTGAGGTGATTGCCATTGGGATGGACAATCCCTGTGCCACTCGCATTGCCAACCTTCTTAACTGCAAACTAGGGAGTTTTCCAATTAAGTACCTAGGCCTTCCCATCTCGGACAAACACATCTCGATTCTTGAATGGGAACCCTTATACGGTAAGGTGGCGAACCGGGTTAGTCCCTGGCGCGGCAGGTTTTTATCTTCTGCGGCTAGGCTGATTCTGACAAACTCTAGCTTGTCCTCCCAGCCCCTGTTTACTATGGGCATGTTCCTGCTGGCTGATGGAGTCCACGCCAAGCTCGACACCCCTAGGTCTAAGTTCTTTTGGGAAGGAACTGGGACAAAAAAGAAATACCACCCGATCAAGTGGGCGGCGCTCTGCCGCCCCAAGAAATTCGGTGGCCTTGCGATCCTTAACTCCAAACTCATGAATGTAGCGCTCCTTGTCAAGTGGATCTGGAAACTTTCCCAGAACGAACAAGGACTTTGGGCCGATATCCTTCGCGCCAAATATTTCCCTGATGGGAATTTCCTCACCTCAAAGGCGAAGGGATCGCCTTTCTGGAACGGGATTCAGGCTGTTAAACCTGCCTTCACGCTAGGGGCCAAGTTCTGCATTAAGAACGGGAACTCCACGAGGTTCTGGCTCGACCAATGGCTTGGGTCGGAACCTCTTTGGCGTAGCCACTTTGTTATCTATCAACTTGCCACTAACATCGACATTTTGGTGGCCGACGCGCTCAGAACTAACCCACCAGCCATATCTCTCAAAAGACCACTCCTCGCCCATGAACGGGCAAGTTGGGATGGGCTCCTAACTGCCTTTCAAGGTGCATCTCTCTGCCCTGAGGCCGACACGGTCTCGTGGTCCCTCTCGAGCTCCGGGAAGTTCACGGTCCAGTCGCTTTACAATAAGCTGACCGAGGGACCGACTCTTGACATAGCTAGGGGGCTATGGAAAGCGACTATTCCTCTGAATATCAAAGTTTTTCTTTGCCAATTATTCCGTGACCGCCTTCCCTCTTCTAACAATATTGCCATTAGACACGGCCCTTCGGATGGGTCTTGCACGTTATGTGGAGCGCATGAAGATGCTAACCACATCTTCTTCAAATGCCACCTAGCTCGTTTTGCTTGGAGTGTCGTCCGTGAGGCGTTTGCGCAGAACTAGAATCCCCATACGGCGTCGGACCTACGTGGGATCCTTCTCGCTCATAGGGGTAGCTTCGGGCGCGTGCTGTGGAGATGCGTAGGGGCGTTGTGCTGGTCACTATGGACCACCCGTAATAAGATGACTATCGAACACAAGTTCCCTAACCATCCTGCTAATATTATTTTCAAATGCCACTTGTTTCTCCAGACATGGACACCGTTGGGGAAACGGCGTGATGAAGATCGGATGATGGAGGCCATGGAGCGGATCCACACGATACAGTTTGAAGCCCGTCACTAAGATGTTGCTCGTGGTGCTACTGGCTGCTTGTGTGCTAGTGTTGCTGTTTCTCTTTATCAGGCTGAGGCCGGTTGCATGTTCCGTACTTTTGGCTTCGGCCACTTACCTTCTGTTGTAGTTTCTGTGTTGAACTTGTTGGATGCTGCCTGTCGGTGGACTTTATTAATTTAAGGCCGGACGCATCGTGCGTCTTCGTTCTAAAAAAACATGTGCGGATGTTATTGGAAAAACTTGTTAAATTATGTGAAACAAAGAGTGCCAAGAAAATAGATGAATATATGTGCAATGCCAATTTCTGCTAAATGTTACTTTTTTTTAAGAAGTGCCACATTTATGTTAATAACATCAGCAAATTACACCACACGGAGAAATCCAGAGAGATAGCACACCAAGACAAATTACACGGAACAACCCCAATGAAAGAAAATTGTAGAAAACTCCTCCTTGGTCGCTGGAACCGACAACATAATAACTGAACGTTTCAATTACCACCGTGGCTGGCAGGGAAAACCTATCAGCAAAGTTGTGTTGTAAGCCATGGTGTCTCTCGTGAATGGCATCACACTGGTTGTTGTTCATTGTCAGGGGGAGAAACTATTCATGAAATTACAACACACGTGGCATCTCGGTGAAGAAATCCAAAGAGATGGCACACCAAGAGAAATTACAAGATACATCCCCACCAAAGGAACTTTGTAGAAAAATCCTTGGCATGCCGCCACAAACTAGCTTAATATTGGAAATCATGTGCCTGACATGTGGGTATGTTATTGAAAAAACAAATTAAAGTAGTGAAACAAATAGTGACAAGAAAATAGATGAATACCTATTTACTGCCTATTTCTATTGAACATGACTTGTGAACTGTTTATTTTATCTTATTCTTCAGAGGATATATCTCAAACTCTTGTTTGCGATGATCGCTGCATTATTACCAGGATTGTTGTCTCGACTACCTTTCAAGGTTCATTTTTTCTATTTTAAATTTGGTGTGGTTGGTACTAAAATAGTTTTGGCCTCAAAATTTTGGATTACTTTCCGAGCAAAATCAAATGAAATGAAATGTGGTAACAAACATCTAATGCTGATCAATTTTTTAAAAAATTACTCAGATGTAAATTTTGAAACTTTTCAATCAACAACAATGCAGATGGCTAGATGGCCAGTGACTACTGCCGCCGATAAAACATGCACTCATGAAGCTATTCGAGGCCTGAGTATATACGGATTCATGGATTCACTGGCAAAGAAGATATGCTCCAAGAACCAGGAACATGATTCTCGTGTGTTGAGCCTAACCAGATGTTGTCAAATATTCCAAATACGGATCATTTCTATTAGTACCTTATGAAATGCAAACATATGATGACAATATGTGCACTGTCAATTGGATGGGAACGCCAAACACGGTTAGTGGGATGCGGTATAGCTACATCTTCCCTTATAAGGAAGCACAACGATGTAGGTAAGAACCAACTCCAACTGATGGAAAGCGAAGTCAACCATGTGTTGACTACGAAATGTGTCTACTGGTTTTTTTTTTGTGTGCAAAACCTTCTTTTAAGGAAATTATGGATTTAGTAGTATTCATGCAATGTTCATAGTAATTGCTGGATTTTACATGTGAAGCCTGGCATTCATATTTTATATTCCTAGATCCGTTGATGCGACCCTTGCATTTTGTATTGGCGTGATAAGGTTGGTTTTCCATCAAGAACGGATTTGGCTCTGTCGCCAATGAATAGTGGATCTTTTCCCCATGTTAAATCATTGGCATCGACTATACATACGTAATGTTTACTTTTCAATTACGAATCCCACCACTCCAGGCTCCACCAAAACTGTGACACTCCAACTCCGACCTAACTGCTCAGGTTGAAATTTCCTATTTTTTTTTCACTAGAGGCTCCGTTTCTATCTTAGCCGCTCCCATTTTGTATGTGCTGAAATATACATATATAAGAAGTACATATTTCAGGTAAAAAATAACCTCTTTTCCCACAGGAAATCATCATCACGGTGCTAAATAGGCAAGCGCTGGTGCAATGGTACTATTTCAGATGGTGTAGATGAAGATGCTTTTATGGGGATCTAATGACGTGTATAGGATGAGAAGTAATCCATTCGGAACTTATGAAATACTGCACACGTATTAGAATTAAGATGTTTGATTCCGTGGCATTAGTAGTTCTGTTGAATACTACACACGTTGGAGTTTTTTTTTTCAAAATTTCCAGCAAGTTTAACAACTCAACATAGACGAATATGAGAGACTATTAGATCATCACGGAAGATATAATAAGACATAAAAAGCGGTGTGCACACAATCCTCCTTCATCGACTATGTATGAAGATTTAGCCTCTCAGCAGCTCCAGGAGTAGCACGCCACAATCACTTCACACTAATTTTTCTTGGTATTGCGTAAGAAGATAGGACGGTGTAAATATTCTTTCCATCGACCATTGCTCAAAAATATGCCCATGCCACCGATCGGGGAACAAAGGGTCATAAGAGATTGTGGTGCAAGAAAGATACTAGATTTTATTTTCCTGACTAGATGTCTACTTGTGAAACGAGAGGATGGTAAAGATAAACCGATGGTGGGTGAAGGTTTAGTTAATATAAGTAATTTTGTGTCAGTATGTGTGGTTGAGATATGATTTTGTCTTGACAGTCCAACTAAATTGATTTTTTAGAACTTAGAACTGTGAATTCAAGCCTATAAAACACCATTCACTCTCTCTCGTAATTTCCCCCAAAAAGTAAGCTGGCATTCTCACTTCTCATGTACCAACCAGGCAAGCTCCCACAGCTAGCTGTAACTCCTCGTGGCTGATATCTGCTATGAGCAAATGCGTCCGCCCACCATGCCCCTCTTCCAATATGAGTAAACCACCAACAACACCGGTGCCGTTAAGCGGAGACAATCTACCCGTAGTAGCCAATGCATTTCAGTTATCAAATGTTTTTGTACCGAAAAAGGGTTCCCCGCTTTGTATTCCAAAGCAAACCATCATTGTACACATTCCAATGCTGGGGCGAGCAGCACATCAAGCCTAAAGAAAAAGAAAAAGAAATAAATGCCAACAGCGACAGCTCGACAAAGCTTGGCAGACCCGCGACCGTTGCGCCCTCCGGATACAAACCACTACAGCCCTAGGCTCCGATCTACCGCGAACTAAGCAGCACCTCCAAGAAGAGATGTGACGCCGACGACGCTGCTGCCCGAACAAGACCTAGGGTTTCCCCCAGTACGCGGAGGGAGGTGGGGGATAGCTACTCCTGACATCCACCAAGAAGGGATAGTGGCACCTGTCGGTGTCACCGCATCGGAGCCGGACGAACTGGCAAGGATTTTTCTCCCGCACGCCAAACCCCACCAGCCAATCGGAGCTGACCAGCCAAACCACCGCCCAACCATGCGCCACCCCGGTTGCGCCACCACCAACACCGTCTCGCTACGAGCACCACCATGAGCCCAAGAAGACCGGAGAGAAGATCCAAATGACGGGAGCAGTAGCACCGAGGCCGAGCGGGAGGGAACCACCTCCACCGCCGTCGTACGGGAGGCTCGCGCCTCCGGCACCGTCGCGGTAGCCGTCCGGACACTGCAGCGGGGCATACCAGGCCACCCCTGGCCTGGCCAAGCCCGAAATAGGCCCGCTAAACCCCGCCGGCCACGCTGCAGCAGGCTGGCGTCTACGCCACCAGCCCCCGCCGATCATCGCTGTTGGACTTCAGCCCTCAGGATCGATCACATCAAATCACGATGAACACGCAAACGAAAAAACTTTTGCCAAAGGCACCTGTCATGCCTTGTTCTTTTTTCTTTATTTCTCCTTTTTCTCACGATGTTACAAAAGCTACGCCCTGGCTGCACACACACATATATATATATATATATATATACTAGCACAAATGCCCGTGCGTTGCAACGGGGTAGATCGATTTAAAAAAAAGCTAGTTTCGCCATTCACCAAAACGCCCATCAGGGCGGCATATGCGTCCTGCATGTATGCTTTTATCATGTCATTATTTCCTTTAGTTAGAGTCATGCATGTCCTTCCTCTCATTTAATTAATTAGATCCAATCAGGTCATGCCAAGCCCACAAATCCTTCTAATTAGATCCAATACAGCATGCTTGCGCCGTGCATGTCCCCTCCTTTATGGAATTTTCTCTCCTTTGGCAATGCTGTTTCCTCTCTTTCTTGGTTTTGGAGGTGACTTGCTGATATTTAAGACAACATGCAAATCCATATAATTTGGTGGGATTTGATATTAAAAAATCAAGATGGGACTATTAGACGGGGAACCATTTAGTATGGCAGAAAAGTATGCTAGGTCGGTTGGCATTGGCCTTTTGTGTGGCCGGTGAGGTTCTGAGTTCGAACCTTCAATGGACATTTTTTTTTTCTCCTCCCAAAACGCCAGAAAACTGCAGATTAGTCTCAGGTCGGCCCGTGCGATGGATGGACGGAAAATATGGTAATCTAGGCGGCGGCCCAAGTAGAGAGGAACGCAGGCCTGCCCAATACGAACCTTTTTGACTCTACGAATTAGTACCACCTCGTGTATTTCACGTAAGGTAGGATCATATGCGGGACGAAACTAAAAATATCACCTTGCTTTATTAGTAGGTATAGAGGTATAAATATAGATATAGATATAGATATAGAAAAACGCCAGAAAACTGCAGATTAGTCTCAGGTCGGCCCGTGCGATGGATGGACGGAAAATATGGTAATCTAGGCGGCGGCCCAAGTAGAGAGGAACGCAGGCCTGCCCAATACGAACCTTTTTGACTCTACGAATTAGTACCACCTCGTGTATTTCACGTAACGTAGGATCATATGCGGGACGAAACTAAGAATATCACCTTGCTTTATTAGTAGGTATAGAGGTATAGAGGTATAGATATAGATATAGATATAGATATGTGTGTATGTGCGCAAACCAACCATACCAACACATACTCTATACTACTTGGATCAGGACTCCTAGCCGAAGCTGATTACTACTAAACCTATGACACGCAATTGGCCAAATACAATTCCTAGATGACCTATGACACCTAGACCAGACTTGTAACCGGACTCAACTCTAACTGCTTAAACCAACTATTCCTGCATATACACGTATACTACCAGGACAACAACTAAACTAAGACAAGATTATTCTAACAATCTCTCCTTAATCTTGACTTGTCATCTCCTCGTGCTCTTCTTCATCTTCACTCGCTGGAGGTCCACGACTTGATGATCCAAACTCCGACGTATGATCCGGACTACCAGCCCACACGGTCACATCTACGCGTGCTACGTGCAAGACTGGACGCAACATCAGTCTTCACGTCGTACGACTTAACTGGTCACTGTCTCACGTAGAGCTTGATCTTCAACTTGTCATATCCGTACACTAAGTATGACCCGCCTGGAAACATGCAACACATCTCCTTTGCTGCCATGTTGTGCCACCGCCATTGCTTGGCCACTGCCTTGCACTCGGTCCGCACCATACTCCTTGTACTTGCTTGCAGTAGATCCACTCTCCATTGGTCGCACACCTCCTCGCTTTACGATGGCTTCGCCTACCACCGTCCGCCTCCGACATCACAACGAATCCACACTGGCCGCAACCAGGACGCTCCACGAGGACGTGGACATGACTCACGGAACACCGTGCACACTGCATCCACTCCAACGAATCATCACCAAGACGAGCACTTGGACACGACGACGACTCACAGACGCAACGACAACTGACCGTGCAAACTCGCACGACTCCTTGACTCATCTGACTCCCCCGGACGATGATCTTGATGAGCTCCAGCACCACACACTGGCACCACCTCTCCCATCAACGATCTCTTTCCACCGTCTTCCCGACGACAGTCTGCCGTCTCCCTCCATGTCGCTCCACAGAACGACGGTTGCTTGATCCTCTGCGTCGCTGCATCACCCAGCAACTTCATCGCCCGCCCTTCCTCGTCGCCGCACCACCCAGCAACTATATCGCCCGCCCCAAGGCGCTAGTCGGGTCGCTACCCCGGGGCAAGCACTCGACTCCTGAACCTTGCTCTGATACCAATTGTTGGACTTCAGCCCTCAGGATCGATCATATCAAATCACGATGAACACGCAGACGAAAAAACTTTTGCCAAAGGCATCTGTCGTGCCTTGTTCTTTTTTCTTTATTTCTCCTTTTTCTCACGATGTTACAAAAGCTACGCCCTGCCTGCATATATATATATACTACTTGGATCAGGACTCCTAGCCGAAGCTGATTACTACTAAACCTATGACACGCAATTGACCAAATACAATTCCTAGACGAACTATGACACCTAGACCAGACTTGTAACCGGCCGCAACTCTAACTGCTTAAACCAACTACTCCTGCATATCCACGTATACTATCAGGACAACACCTAAACTAAGACAAGATTATTCTAACAATCACCGCTCACCACCGCCTCATGATGGCCACGCCAACGCCATGCCTGTCACCGGCCCGCCCAGGCACAGATGGGGCCCGAAGGGCCTAGATCTGGGTTGGGCGGGCGCCGCCAGCCCGCGCCGTCGCGCAGCCCCGCCGCCGCCGACGGCGCTGCCGCCGCTCAGAACTCGCCCCTGCCGCAGCACAGGAAACCCCGCCGGCGCACAGGACCGCCGCCGCCTGAAGACACCGCCCGGAGCGCTCCGTCCCGCGCCGGAGAAACCCTAGATGTGTAAGGGCCGGGGGCCGCCGCCGCCAACGTCGCCCGGGACAGGCCCACGGCGGGCGCCGGCGCCGGCGGCAGGGAGGAGGAGGAGAGAGGGGGAGGGCTTGCGGGGAGGGAGGGGAGGCGCGGCCGGCCGCCCGCGGGGGCGGTGCAGTCGTGGTTGGCGTATCCAAGTCAAGTTTTTTTAACAGTCTATCAAATGTTTTTGAGTAAAACAAATGACTTCCCAAGTATCAATTTGGTCATTAAACTCTGTGTATGATTTGGACTTCTACATATCACTGGTTTATTTCGGGATTTGGTCATTGTTGCGTGTGACTTACAAGTATCAATCAAGCCATATTCAGAGAGGACTCTTTGCTAGTCGCACCTGGGCTGGAAGTACTCGGATTGGGCCTAGCCAACAATGGCTTGACGTATCTATTGGCAGCTTGAAAGCAAGAAGGGCGATGCACTGCAGATAGAAAAGTAACTCAAGAAGCTCTTGGAGGCCCCAAAAAAGAAGGAGACATTTTTCAAGTAGCAGAGCAAATATGCTTGATAAAACCACAAACATGATTCTCTTAACAAGAACTTGACCGGTTGCGGTCAAAAGAGTTCCCAAAACCTTCCATTTCTATGAGTAATTTGTCAAAATGAGACATGCAAAGACAAAATGGATAATAATTGGTCACGAGGTTAGCGGCACACGAGAAGGTGGAAGATATATATGGGCAACCTCCAATATTTGGTACACCATGTTCCCACACGGTTGGTTAGCTGGCACTATATCCCAGATAAAAGAGTGGAATTGTGATGACCTAATAGCAGGTAGTCATAAACTAGCTAGTACAATTAGAACTGAGGTGCCCCGACATGTGGGAATGTTATTGGGAAAAAACATGTTAACTTATGTGAAACAAATAGTGCGAAGAAAATAGATGAATATTTACCTAATGCCTATTTCTAATGAATGTGACTTACGAGCAACAACACAACAGTCCATCTGTCTGCTGCTTTTCCCTCCCAATGAGGTTTGAAATATGAAACATTTGAATTACAATCCACTTCCCGCTCTCCTATCTAGCCCAACTTAACAAGTGGAACCATCGATCCCTGGACGATTTTTGGAAAACTAGTCCCACAACTGGAGTAAAATTAACGTGCTGACAGGTAGCATAATAAGAAAACAGGACAGTTTGCATTCCCATTTTTTTCTCCAAAATTACCAGGCAACATTTTTTTTTCTAAATTTTCATTTGCAAACACACAATTTTCTAAATGTGCCGTTATCGACAGAACAGTTTTTTCTTAAAGTTGCCATTGGACCATGCCAATTTCTATAATGCATGTGTCTTTTGGCATTGTACCATGGCAACTTAAAAATATATCACCATGGAAACTTAAATCACATGCTAGTTAGTACTTTAGAGCATTACATTTTTATGTTTTGAAGCATACTCATCCGTTCCATAATTTGAACTAAGACCACGACAAGAATTATGGAATGGAGGGAGTATCAATTTTGCTATTTATGGCACGGCAATTGTATTGTTTAGCGACAACTTTTTCACTTTACTACATTTTTCAATTTTGCCTGATTTTTAGCGACAACTTTATAACTTCAGTGCCATGGCAACTTGACTTCTATTGCCATAGTACTTAAATTATACAGCCATGTTAACTTAACATACGTTGCCTTGAACTGGACCATGGCAACTTCGTGTAATTTTATTCTAGACTACTATGCGATGTTTGCCGTGTAGGTTATTTATTCCGTCCTGGACCATGTCAAATTCATGTAGTGTTCTACTTCTTTAATTACTATGCGAATTTGTCATATACAAATTCTCATTTTTTTTCTGTGGTGGACCATCGCAAATTCATGTAGAGTTCTTATTTTTTTTAATTACTATGCGAATTTTTCATATAGAAATTCTCATTCTGGCTTGGCACATGCTGGTCGCAGGAACAATGCAAATAAGAGGCGTGGCTGGTAATATTCTGACTTTGCCTAAATAGTGCAAGCGGAAGAGAATGACAGTGCGGAGAGAGCAAAGTTACTGTCTCTGCATGTGTGCAGAGTTGTAGTGGGAGTTCGATCTTATAACAAACAACAACAACAACAAAGCCTGTAGTCCCAAACAAATTGGGGTAGGCTAGAGTCTGTTTAGATGATGAACTTGAGTTTAGATGATGAATTTCAATCATGATGTTCGGCGGCCGAGGAGAGGATCACAGTTTGGCCGCATACACATCAACCATGATAGAGCGGAGGGTCATGCGAAGATCATGAGAGACTACTTTGACCCAAAGCCAACCTACCCGAAGAAGTACTTTCGCTGGCGCTTTCGGATGCACACAAGTCTTTTTCTGACCATTGCAGAAGCCGTTGAAAGATATGATGATTGGTTCAAGCTTTAGAGAAATGCACGTGGAGAGATAAGTGCAAGCCCTCTGATGAAATGCATTGCTGCCGTTTGAGTCTTGGCATATGGTTGTTCGGCTGATGCATAGATGACTATATATGTCCGCATTAGTGAAGACACTATCTTGAAGGCTGTTCGGAGATTCACTAAACTAGTGATCGCTGTCTTTGGCCCGGAGTACTTAAGGGCACCAACCGAGGAAGACACCTAGAGGCCGATGACTGAGAGTAAAGCAAGAGGATGGCCAAGGATGCTTGGATCACTTGACTATATGCATTGGAGATGAAAGAATTGTCCTGCGGGGTGGAAGGGCTAGTACAAAGGCCACTGCAATGATCCAACGATCATTATTGAGGCAGTTGCATTGAAGGTTCTTTGGATATGAATTTCATTCTTTGGTTTGCCTGATTCTCACAATGACTTGAATGTGCTGTCGTGATCACCGATGTTTTCTAGGATTATTAAAGGTGAAGCTCCCGCTTGCAACTACTCAATGGGTTACTACCTTGCGGATGACATCTATCCACCATGGGCCACCTTGACCAAAAGGTAACAACATCATTCACTTTGCCTAATGTCAGTAAGCTGCTAGAAAAGATGTTGAGAGAGACTTCGGTGTGCTTCAGAAGCGCTTTGCAATTGTTCGTGAACTTGCCGAGTATTGAAATTCCGAGGTTCTATGATGGATCATGACTTGTTGCGTCATCTTGCATAACATGATATGATCATTGAAGACGAGAGAGATATGTCTGAGAACTTTCGATGCATCACCAAGCCAGAGTATGGTAGTGACATGATCCTCACACTCCTTGAGGAGCATCGCAAGATTGAGAACAGCCAAATTCATGCTCAGCTCCAACAAGATCTTGCTGAGCATCATTGGCAGCGTTTTAGTGAGTCCTAATTGTTCCATCACATGCTATTGGCTACATTTGATCCATTCGGCGTGTTTAAATTTGAATAATTCGTTTTGTAACTATATTCGTGAGTTGCTTGGACATTCAAATTTATGTTTAGTTTATATGTATGTGCTAATATGTAGTTGCAATTTATACTAGAATTGCATAGTTTAGAAACAACAAAAAAAATCCTTCGTTAAATATAGGGGATCAACTAGATCAGGCAAAAACTTAGTGAAATAAATATACTACACTAAACTTTTACCTCACCGGATAGTCCACTATTTTTAGAGGATAGATTAGAAATGCCATGAGCCAAGCACACCCAGCAAGTACTGCAGTCTTCATCTCACGGATAAGCATGGGTCCTGGTACAGTGGTACATATCCACCGGCCGGTTCCGTCTTGTCAAAGACAAGGGCTATCGCCCACGTCAAGAGCGGCAGCGGAGATCTGTACAGCCTGCACACACGGCTTGATGGTAGCAGTTGACCGTGTGCTTTGTTTTCCTTCTCACTGTGGACAAAATTACTGTTCTGACCTAAAAGGCTAACAAAATCCTTATTTAACCTTGTTTCAAAAAAAATTCGATTTTGACCTCTTTAGATGACGCCAACATCCCTGGCGTCTGGGTTGCGAACCAGACGCCAGGAACCCTGGCGTCTGGCCCCTGGCCCGCACTGCCCGCCTGCCCGTTGACCTGCTGACGTGGCAAAGGGGCCAGACGCCAAGAACCCTGGCGTCTGGCCCTGGTAAATGGATAACCCACGGGAAAGTGTGGGACCCACTCCACACACTTTCCCCAATCCACAACCCGAGCTTGAAGAACACTTGGAGTTCCCACACTCTCTCCCACCCCTCAAGCTCCCCCTCAAATCCTCTCCAAAAGGTGCATCCCTTAGATGGATCTTTCCATCACTTTGTTGCTCTTGGTAATCTCCCCCAAATCATCCAATTATTTTTTGTTAAATCTTGTTATTTTGGTTGCATTTTATACATGTTGGTGGAACCCTAGTTTTTGTTTTCTCCCTTATGTTAGTGTGAATGGCTTGGTTAACTTTGATAATATAGTGATATGCATGGTGTGTAGTAGGAATATATGCTTGTTGAGTAGAAAGATTGGGGGTTAGGGTTAGTTAGTGATTAGGGTTAACTTTGCTTAGTGTGTGTTAATTAGTGATACTTTTTTGACCATGGCAATAATTTAGTGTTGATATGATTTGGATATAATGAGATGTATTTGGATAAACATCAATTCTCATTGAAGTCTTAAATGCATTCATACTATTTTTAGATGGAGAGACTTGTTAATGTTCATTACATGGACAAGGAGGCATTCTTGAGTAACAATGCCGACACGGATGAGGAACCATTGGTTTTTGGTACAAGCCCTAGCTATAAGGATGTTGTTGCAAAAGTGAGACAAGTCTTAAAGTGGATGGACACCAATGTTGATGTTAAGTTAATAGGAAGGTATGATGTTGGAGTTGGAGCCAAATCTCGCTTGAAAAGTATGCCTATCACCTCGGATTTGCATTGGGATGTATACAAGGAAAGAGTTTCCCAATCGGAAGACAAGGCACTTGAATTGTTTGCCACCAAGGTTGAATCTCCTCGGTTTACCTTTGATTTGAACTGGCATGTCTCTTCCCCAATGGATGACATGAGCGAGAGGACAATGGTGCCACTTGTTGAGCATAGGGTTGTGGTTGATGCCCCCAATGCTTATCGCCAACCACGTCCCTGTGTACCATCTATTAAAGCAAATGAGGTTGAGTTGTATGCCTCCAATGCTTCTAGCCAACCACCAACTAGCCAAGCAAATGAATTTGAGGTGATTGCTAGTGACGAAGTAATTCAAGAGGATGAAGATGCTTATGATGACGACGAAGAGCAAGAGGAAGGGTTTCATGGTAATGATGTTGGTGACTTGGATGCATACATAGCGCAAAAGGACATGGATCGTGACTTGCATTTTAGTCGTCAATATGCGTATGACTCGGATGACGAGGGTCGAGTTGAATAGTTGGACGAGGATGGATTCACAAAGGAGGAAAATCAAATCCACTTTGAGCTGACGGGCTTAGAAAAAAGAACTCACTTGTTTAAAGATCTCAGCCTTGCCCATAAAGCTATTGTTGACGGTGGAATGAGAATGACGGCGATTGAGCGAACACCATGCCCGGATCCAGGAGAACCAAGGGTGGAGAATGAGGACGAGAATGCTTATTTGAAGAAAGGAGTGAAGTTTCTGAGCTTGCCTATGCTGAAGTTTTGGTTGGCTGACTATGCCATTCGAAACTATAGGCCAATTTATGTTGAGCACTCCGACATGAAGTTGCGTTACACCGTGGTGTGTGAGCAAGAAGGATGTCCATGGAAGGTTCGTGCAAGAAAGCTTAAAGAAACCGAAGAATGGGTGTTAAAAAGTTGTGTTTCCACTCATAGATGCAAACCGCCATCGAAACGACTTAGAAAGACACCCCGTCAACTCACATATGAGTATCTCGGATACAAATGGATGAAAGACATAGGATTTGATCCCACTGTGAAAGTGAGGTTTCTCATGCGGACGGTGAAAAAACAATTTGGTTATGAAGTCAAGTATGGGAAGGCATGGAAGGCAAAGGCAAATGCTATTAGGATGTTGTATGGTGGTTATGAAGAAGCATACAACCAACTCCCAAGGTTGTTGGCCGCGATTGCACATAGGAACCCAGGCATGTTTCATGTGGTCGAGGATCACGAGGGAGTGTTCCACTGTGCCTTCTGGAGTTATGGACAATGCGTGGAGGCGTTTCAGCATTGTCGTCCGGTCTTGTCTATAGATGGCACGTTCTTGACCGGTAGATACAAGGGCACACTAATGGTAGCAATGGCGCACTCATCAAACGACAACGTGTTACCGTGTGCATTTGCTTTGGTGCCTTCCGAGCACCAAGACAACTGGGAGTGGTTCATGGGTCATGTTAGGCACAACGTGATTGGGGCTAGGGAGGTATGCATCATATCGGACAGGCATCATGGCATACTCAAGGCAATGGACATTGTTATTCCAGGATTTCCAAAGCTTCACCACAGATGGTGCATGAGGCATTTCGTGGCCAACTTTTACCGGGCATGTAAGAGTAAGGAGCTCAGCAAAGACCTTACCCATGTATGTGTGGCCTTCACCACCCAAGGTTTCGATGCTCGGTACAACAAACTCTTTGCAGCGGTGAACGAAGGGGGAAAAGAGTTCTTAACTAGGAATTTAAGCGAGAAGCACAAGTGGGCACGCGCTTATGACGATGGTGGTAGGCGATATGGCAACATGACGAGCAATCTGGTAGAATGTTTCAATAATGTGCTGAAGGGTGCTCGTGCATTGCCGGTGACTGCAATAGTGGAGTACAAATTCTTCAAGCTTAATGAGTACTTTCAGAGGCACTCTGAAGAGACTGCAAAATGGATAGGTGAAAAAAAGGATTGTCCGGAAAAGGTTGATGAATGGTTGCAGTTACAAGCAAGCAAGTCTTCACGGCAACAAGTTATCATATTCAACAGAACTGAAATGATCTATCAAATTGATGAGCCAGGTGGCACAACACGAGACGGTAGACAATATGGTGGTGCTGCATTTGAGGTGCGTCCGAAGACTCGGTGGTGCCAGTGCGAGAGGCCTAGTAAGTATCATTGGCCATGCTCGCATTTGACAACGGCGACGAAGGCGAGAAACATACATGTTTGTGATGGAAAAACCGTGCGGATGCAAGAGTTCCATGTGGAAGCTACTAGGTTGACATGGGCATCAAGATTTCACCCTTTCTTGGACCAATCACAGTGGCCTGAGTACCATGGCCCTCATATTAGGCCAGACCCTCTTCTGAAGGTGGAGACCAAGGGTAGAAGGAGAACTAAGAGGTTCAGCGGTGATATGGATGACCTGGCCGGATACACTGGCATAAAACAATTTGGTAGCAGTCATTTCATGGAGGCTCCTGACACTATCAACTGTGGGGTGTGCGGTGAAGGGGGACACAATGAGCGGACATGCAAGAATAGGAAAAGCAAAAAAAGAAAAACAAGTCGTGGAGGTGGCACCGATGGTGAACAAGGTGGAAGAGGTGACGGTGGTGGTGGTCGAGGAAGCACAAGTGCTAGAGGTGGTGGTCGAGCAGGCACAAGTGCTAGAGGTGGTGGTCGAGCAAGCACAAGTGCTAGAGGTTGTGGTCGAGCAAGCACAAGTGCTAGAGGTGGTGGTGGTCGAAGAGGAAGCACAAGTGCTAGAGGTGGTGGTGGTCGGAGAGGAAGCACAAATGCTAGAGATGGTGGTGGTCGGAGAGGAAGCACAAGTGCTAGAGGTGGTGGTGGTCGGAGAGGAATGGTTGATAATGAATCGGCCTTTGGTTATTTGCTTAATCCAGATGGTTGATCTAATAATAATGGTATATTATTTGTTCTTAAAATTCCTAGCATTTATTGATTTACTGTATTTACACATGTATCTCTTTATGTCTTGTGCTAACAATTGTTCTTTTTGTAGGCATGGCTTCATCCGGTTCCAGGACGAGGCCGGCGTGCGCGGACCAAGAGGACATGCCGAAGACGTGGATGGAGGCCACATTGGACAAGGAGAAGGAGAAGGATGTGCCCACACCACCATGTTGGTGTGGTGATGTTTGCAAGCTGAAGGTGTCCACGGACCGCAAGAAGTCATGGACAGAAGGTAGAAGGTTTTTCGTGTGTCCCAACTATGCACATGATTGTCGAATGCCAACTAACGCATATGACATACCACCGGTATGTTGGGTGTACATACAAAAAACCTCATCAAGTTGGACTCATATTACTAACAAAAACATGACTTTCATGTAGTCGCCTCCTCCACTTTGCAAGTACTTCACTTGGATAGATCACGAGGTACCAAAAGATGTCTAAGAGGACCAACATCGAGATTACTTACGGAAGCAGCGCCTGTTCGAGGAGTCCTTTGCATGGGGATTGGAGCATGAGCGTCGTGATAAGGAGAAGAACGAACGCAACAAGCGTGATCAAGAGAGGACACGCAAAGAGAAGGAGGCTCGCCAAGAAGAGAGGGCAAGAAAACTTGCAAGGGCTCGCGATGCACGAGAGGAGGACGAGGTACGTGACAAGAAGGGAAAGTGGCCCCGTACTATTTAGTTGACAAATGGAAAGGCACCGGCGTCGATGATGGAACATCAAGACTTTGTTTAATGTATGAACTTGTCATTCGAGACCGTGTGTGGTCATGAACTACTTATGTCATTTGAGACATCATCTGTGAACTTGTTATTCGAGACCTATTTAAAATTATGTGCAAACTATGCTTTGTTCATATTTTTGTTTGACTTCCAATGTTTAAAAGTGTGTGCAACCTATTTGAAATTATGTGCAAACTATCCAGAGAGCATTTTGCCCATCCGAAAAGCGACAAGAACTTGACCAGAGAGCATTTTGCCTATCCAAAGAGCCAGACGCCAGGAACTCTGGCGTCTGGCTCCATATCCAGACCAGACAAGACCAGACGCCAAGGTCCCTGGCGTCTGGCTCGTTTTGGTCACGCAGGAGACCAGACAGCTGTCTGATCATCCAGAAAGCCAGGCGCCAAGGACTAGACACCAAGGTTCCTTGTCACACCCTAGCTAGTCATGCATTAGAGTGTTGCATCATGCTTACTCTTTCATCTGAAACTTGAAATGGGGATCTGTGAAATCCTCAGAACCATTTTGAAAATGACCCAAATAAAATTTCTCCAAAAGGGTCCAAGAAAATGCTCATGTTGCTCTCTGAAAATATTGGACAGAGATAAAAATCAAACCAATATTTTTAGTGGCTCATGGACATTTATTTTGGGCATTTGGAATTAATGCATAAATATTTGCATTGGAAATATATTAATTATATATATTAATATATGCCCAAATATTATGCCAATTATAAAAGAGCTCTGGAATAATATAAATAGCTCCTGCAAAAATTGGCATAAGTTAAATAAATGATTTAATATATTATTTAAATCAAAACAAATGTCAGAAATTAAAAAACAGAAAAATATATAACAGGAGGAGCTTACCTGGGCTCCTCCACTGTGCGGCCCAGCCAGCTGGCTGGCCCAGCCGGCAGCCGGCCCAGCCCACCTCCCTCCTCTGTCATCTTCGTCCCGACAGAGGGAGGGGAGTGTGGCCGGCGCGCGCGCGCGCCACCGCGCCACGCCACCTGCTCGCCTGCTTGCCTGCCCTCCCCTCCTCGCTCGATGCCCTGGACGACGCCACGCCTCTCCCCCTGCTCTCTCTCACTCTCCCCCGGCTCTCCTCTCCTCTCCCTCGCTCTCTCTCTCACACGGCCGAACACCACCGTCGCCGCCGTTCGCCACAGCAGCCGTCTCCGGCCACCCCTCGCTCCCCCGACTAGCTCAGAAGCTCCGCCACGACCCCCTCTTCCTCCCCACCGCTCCACAGCTCCCCGGAAGCCCTGCATCGCCGCCACGTCGCCGTTCCCCTCTTCGGGCTCCCATCATCGTCGCCGTCGAATTCGTCGTCTCCGGCGCGTCCCCGAGCCCGCTTCGACGCCCACTGCAACCGCGGTGAGCCCCCGGATCGTTTCCCCCTTCTCCCCTGGTCTCCTTCGACCTCTAGGCCCTAGCCCCACCTTGGCCGAGAGCTCCACGCCGCCGGCGATGTCGCCGTCGTGGCCACGGTCGCCGTAGCGCCCAACCGAGCACACCATCGTGCTCCACACCTCACCAGGAGCACGTAGCACGCACCAACACCTCTTCTAACGCCCTGCAACACCGATTCCGACCGCACCCGAACTCCGGCCGCCGCAGCCGAGCTCGCCGCCGTCAACTCCGGCCACCCCGAGCCCAACCACCACCACCAATAGTCGCGGCTCAACCTCAGCAACACGTAGATGCCTTCCGCCGTCCATTTGGTTGCCGGAATGGCAAAAAGCACTTTCGCCGCCGTCTCGGACCTCGCCGGCGTCAAGTCGCCGGTGGGGTTTGACTTGTCCGACCTGGGGTTTGACCTCCCAGGGTCACTGACGCGTGGGCCCTGTCGGCCAGGTGGTTAGATTAGCGCTAAACTACTGTTAGTCAACCCCCCCTGACACTGACAGTGGGCCCCAGCGCCACTAATCCCTAATTAGGATTAATTTAATCCTGTTTAACCCCCCCTGTCACTGACGTGTGGGCCCCACACGTCAGGTTTGACCTCAGCCAGCCGCAGTTGACCACTGACGTCATGCTGACGTCATGCTGGCGCAATAATTATATTTCCGGATTTAATTTAAATCAGGAAATTCCAGAATATTATTTAAACTTCAAAAATTCATAACTTTTATTCTGTAACTCCAAATTGGACAAATTATATATGAAAAATGATCAGAAAAATCCAATCTACCCATCTGTACTATTTTCATGCATGATCAAACAAGTTAAATTGATGTTTTAAGCAGAACAAGGAAAAGCACTTTTAAAAGGCCATGTTTGAATTTGAAATTTGAATCTTTGATTCAAATTTGTTCAAACCCTTCTGGTTCTAGTTGCATTAGCCCAACACACTCATATTGCCATGTTTCATGCATGCATCATATTGTTGCACATTGTTTGGTGATGCTTGTGTATCGATGTCCTTTGCGACAGGTTCTGTCCCCGAGGAGTACCGTGATTACCCTAACGAAGAACCATATCAGTGCATCGAACCATCAGGCAAGCAACCAACCATTTGATCATATCGATACAATCCCATGTTCTCACTCCTGCTCTCTTTTACTGCATTAAGACAACGCGATTCAAACTGCTGTGTGCTACGGTAGTTGAACCCATTTCCTCTGCATGACCTGTCATTGCCACAGTAACTAGATGAAACCCACTAGCATGTGTAGGAGTTGCTTGAGCCATATGTATGTGTTGTTCCTACCTTGCTATGCCTGCTATGCTTAGAGTCGTGTCAGGTCTGGTTCATCTGGGTGATGGGCTGGAGTGAAATGATTATGTCGGTAATGGGAGTGGTGTGGTGAACACGATTTGGTAAAGGTATCGATGAGAGGCCATGTAGGAGTACATGGTGGGTTGTTTCATTGAAGCCGACCTTAAGCACTGAGATCTGTATGTGTGATTTAAGAATCAGCTACTACCATGCATTGGGCCCAAAACCAATGGACCCTCTCGGCTTCTTATTCACCCTAGTTCTCCGTCCAGGAGTTGCAAGTAGTTTCTGGTGTTTGTAGCCTACTGGAGGCCGTGGACAGCGCTGACCGTAGGGGTGGGCTGTGATGCGGTAGGTACGTGGCACGGTGTACCGAATACCCGTTAGGTATCTCGGGAACCCTGTTCACATCGTTCGGGGCCGTATGGGAAACCTCGGCCGGACTCCCTGCGGATGGAACCTGAATAGGCGATAAACCTGGACTAGAGGCTTAAGTGTTTAGGTAGGTCGTGGTCTACACCCACGTCGGCTTTCGCTTGAAGTCTGCCGAGCACATGTCGTGTGCAGACGCTAAGTGGTGGAAACATGTATGAAGAAGTACACCCCTGCAGGGTTATCATAATCTATTCGAATAGCCGCGTCCGCGGTAAAGGACTACTTGGTTGCCTATACAGTTCATAGACAAGTAAATGGAAACTGTTAAAAGCATCAAGATAAGTGTGAGTGCCGAGGATGGCTCTTCCGTAGGAAGACGGAGGTGGATCCTCGGTAGTGTATTGAATTGGTGAGTAGTGGACTCGTGTGCGCAAAACCATTTCAAGTTGGAGTATCGTAGGATAGCCTAGCCAAGAGTCAAAGCTGGCTTGCTGCAAAAACTCCACCAACCCTTCTTGATACTATGCATGTATGTAGGATCTGATGTAAGTCTTGCTGAGTACCTTTGTACTCATGTTGCTATAATCTACATTTTTACAGAAGACGCTGCAACCCCTTCTGATGGGTTCTATGTAGACGTTGACATCAACGAGTAGGCTAAAGACCCAGGTGGTGACCCTGAGCTTGTGATGGACCACGTAGTATAGCTAGGCTTTCCAAGCCTCTTTTATTTTATTAGTTGTCTGTACTCAGACAAGTTACTTCCGCTGCTGGTTTGTATGACTGTATGACTTTTGAATGTGGGGTCGTGAGACCCGTACCTTTGTGTATGCTATGTATGGCTCCCTGAGCCTTAAATAAAGTACTTGTGTCGTAGAGTCATGTTGTGATGCTTCGTTGTATTTACACATATCGAGCATATTGTGTGTATGATTGAAATGCTTGGTATGTGTGGGATTTGACTATCTAGTTGTTTATCTTTAGTAGCCTCTCTTACCGGGAAATGTCTCCTAGTGTTACCGCTGAGCCATGGTAGCTTGCTACTGCTCTGGAACACCTAGGCTGGCCGGCATGTGTCCTTCTTCGTTCCTGTGTCTGTCCCTTCAGGGAAATGTCACGCTTTGAGTACCGGAGTCCTGTTAGCCCGCTACAGCCCGGTTTACCGGAGTCCTGCTAGCCCAGTGCTACAGCCCGGACCCACTTGCTGATGACCGACACGTTCGAAGCTGGGTCATGGATGCCTGTCCCTGTAAGTCTGTGCCACTTTGGGTTTACGACTAGTCATGTCAGCCCGGGCTCTTTATCATATGGATGCTAGCGACACTATCATATACGTGAGCCAAAAGGCGCAAACGGTCCCGGGAAAAGGTAAGACGACACCCGTGGGGATACCGTGCGTGAGGCCGCAAAGTGATATGAGGTGTTACCAGCTAGATCGATGTGACATCGAGTCAGGGTCCTGACAGCGTTGGCATCAGAGCCGGACTGCCTGTAGGTTCTCCAAGCCAAACTGGTCGATGTTGAGTCTAGAAATTCTTTAGTTATATGTAGGGGAATTGTTTGTGGGATGGAACGTAAGGCTCTTTTTACTCCTTATACCTTATGACTTTCTGATCTGAGTCAGTCCATTCTTCCACCGGGGGTTAAGGAGTTAGGATCTGTTCTCTCTATCAGGATCACGAGTTACTAATCAGTAGTACCTTATAAGTTTGATGGTTACAAGCCTAGTTCAGATCTACTACCACATTATGTTGCCAGAATGGTTTTAGAACTTTGATATAATGATGATGAGTGTGTACGAAATCCTTTGTCAAATGTCTCAAATCCTTTTTGAGCATTTACAGCTGTTATGCTGCCGAAATTTTGCTAGAAATTCTAATGCCTTTGCATTATGATTGTGCTTTCAGATGGCCACTCGCGACCTCAATCAAGTGGTTCGCCTGACTCGATGCCTAGATGTACCCGGCCATACTGCTAAGTTGGTCAGAGTAATGACTGAGGCTGGATACCGCTGGTATCCCGAGTACACGGTCGAAGAGCAATTCCGAGATTTCAATCAAAGCCAGTATCTCTGCACTGTCAGGATATTTCCATCTTATCCTGGATCCACCGAGCCTCTTCACTGCTCCTATGGACTCGGGGTTACTATTGAGATGGCTGTGCAGGACGCCGCCTACTCTATGATGACCATTATGCGAGTCAGATCTGGGTTATTTCGGGACTCTGATTTCCGGTATATGCCAGGATCACTTCCGGGAGCACAAGGGTATCTCCAGGCTATCTATGCTGACTCCACTCAGGAGGATTCACGGACTCGCACCACTGCTGAGATGCTCGAGGATAAGGACCGTGAAAATCGGGCCTTAAGGTTAGAGCTCTTCAACACCCGTGCTGATCACTGGGCTACTTTGACTCGGTTCGCACCGGCGGTGCAAGCTGGATGTTCAGATATGCGCGATCTCTATCCTGTGAGATCTGCTCTGCCAGACGTGATGGTTTGGCGTGATGTAGGAGGCATCACCCCACCTCGCGGTCCCCGCAGGCCACCGTTTGTCGGTCCACGACCTCATCCTAGCCCCTATGGTCCACAAGCTCCGCGAGACCGTCTGTTTCCGGATGATCATGTTGAACTTCCAGGCTATGGAGGTGACTTTTACGAGGACTACTACGGATCGGTCTGAGTTAGTGGTAGTATCACTAGTTTGCACTAGCTGTGTCGTCTATCGTCCTGCGTGACTCGTGGGATATGACCTAGTTGTACTCTTTCCGGAGATGTAGAAAAATAATGTATAGGAGCTTGGAATGTCTCCGATGAGATGTAATCCTCTTTTCACCGTAATAGTACTTTGTTTGGTCTTGTACTAAACCCTGTATGGTGTGTATGACAATGGAATAAAGAAGCAGTTTCTGTATCTACCATGTCATACGGATGATCATCTTGCATTTCGAGACATTCCTTGCATTTTTATCCTATGTCGGAATTTTATCATCCTGACTAAATCATTGTCTTGTTTACCTAGGATGGTCAACACGCGCGCTAACCCTGCTTCTCAAGAGCAGGCCGAAGGCAGTGAAGCCAGGAATGAAAATCTGCCTCATCCTCCTTCACTAGCCGAGGTTATGATGGAAGCTGAGAGAAACAAGCGGGAGACAAACCGTTTGTTGGAGCGTATTGAACAGAATACAGCACACCATCAGAGGGCTAACGTGGTGTCACTCAGTGATTTTATCAAATTGCATCCACCCACGTTCCACCACTCCGTCGAGCCTCTTGACGCTGATGATTGGCTTCGCAGTATCTCTCACAAGCTGCGTTCCGCGCTAGTAGCTGAGGTTGACAAGGTCACCTTTGCTGCATATCATCTTGAAGGCCCCGCCAGTCTATGGTGGGAGAATTATGGAGCTATGCGCCCAGCGGGCCATGTCACTACTTGGGCTGAGTTCAGCGAGGCTTTCCGTGAACATCACATTCCGGAGGGTCTCATGGACCGTAAACGTGAAGAATTTTGCAGTTTCACCCAAGGCCGACTTTCTGTGGATGCCTATAGCAGGGAGTTTGGTAATCTCGCACGATATGCAACCGAGGAAGTGTCTACTGACGCCAAGAAGCAAGCAAGGTTCCGTAAGGGCCTTAGTCCTGAGCTTCACCGCGACCTCCGTCTGCATGAGTGCACATCTTTTTCGAAACTTGTCAACAAAGCCATCAGTGCTGAAACTGGTCAGACTGACTATGACGCAACACGCAAGCATGGACGTGATATGGGTTCCTCATCCGGTGCTGGTCCTCAGAAGCGCCGCGTGTGGGTACCCAACACCGCCCTGCCACCCAGGTTCACACCGAGGCCATCTTTCCAGGCGCCTCGCCCCGTTCAACAGTCTGCACCGGCCAAGCCCTATGGAGGTCCAACCAATAATGCTCCTCCACGTACCAGTTCCGTGACTTGTTTCAAGTGTGGGGAATCTGGTCACTATATGCGTGAATGTCCCCAGACCAACCCCAATCAATCTGCTAAAGCTGTTGGCCGTGGCAAGCCGACAGGGAAAGTGTTTCATGCTAAACCGGTCACCGCTTCACGTGGCCATGTCAACTGTATCTCTGCCGAAGAAGCTCAAGAGGATCCCAACGTCGTTCTCGGTACGCTTCTTGTTAATTGCCACCCGGCATCTGTTCTTTTCGATACAGGAGCCTCTCATTCTTTTATATCTGAAAATTATGCTCGCTTGCATAACATCGCATTCGGTGATATGCCAACCTCTATGGTAATCCAAACTCCGGGATCCAAATGGCAAACTTCTAGAGTAAGCCATGGAAACGAAATCCAAGTCGACAGACTTGTTTTCCTCGCATCTTTGATAGCCCTTAAATCTTCAGATATTAATATCATTCTGGGTATGGACTGGATGTCAGCTCATCATGCCCAAATTGATTGCTTCTCTAGGACTGTTCAACTCACCCATCCTTCGGGGAAGATAGTCAATGTCTTGACCCGAATAGCCAAGAGACAATTATATTCTCTTAACGCCAGCCCTTTGCCAGACCTTGAGGACGTTCCGGTAGTCCGTGACTTCCCGGATGTCTTTCCAGAGGAATTGCCAGGTGTTCCACCTGACAGGGATGTTGAGTTCGTAATAGACCTCATTCCAGGAACCGTTCCGATTGCTAGAAGACCCTATAAGATGGCACCCCTAGAACTAGCCGAGCTTAAGAAACAACTCGATGAATCCTTGAAAAAGGGTTTCATCCGCCCTAGTTCATCTCCGTGGGCTTGCCCCGTCCTATTCGTCAAGAAGAAGGATGGTACGGACCGGATGGTTGTAGATTACCGACCTGTCAATTTGGTCACAATCAAGAACAAATATCCGCTTCCCAGGATCAACGACCTGTATGATCAGCTCGCTGGATCCTCAGTCTTCTCCAAGATGGATTTGAGGTTGGGCTACCATCAAATCAAAATCAAAAACGGGGACATTCCTAAGACGGCCTTTGTTACTCGTTATGGCCAATACGAGTACACCGTCATGTCCTTCGGTTTAACCAACGCTCCAGCCACCTTTTCTCGGTTAATGAACTCAATCTTCATGGAGTATTTGGATAAATTCGTCGTGGTTTACCTCGATGATATACTCATCTACTCCAAGAACGAGGAAGAACATGCCGAACATCTAAGGCTAGTGTTGCAGAAACTTCGAGAGCATCGCCTTTATGCCAAATTTTCTAAATGTGAATTCTGGTTATCAGAAGTGACCTATCTGGGTCATGTAATATCTGGTAAAGGTATTGCTGTTAACCCTGAGCGAGTTCAAGCCGTCCTTAACTGGACTCCACCTGAATCGGTCAAGCAAGTTCGGAGTTTTCTAGGCTTAGCGAGCTATTGTCGTCGCTTTGTCGAGAACTTCTCCAAAGTTGCCAAACCTCTAACCGAACTCCTCAAGAAAGATAAGAAGTTCGAACGGACTCCACAATGTGAGCACAACTTTCAGGAACTGAAAAGACGCCTGACTTCTGCTCCCGTACTGGTACCGCCAGACTTCTCCAAGGACTTTGTTATCTACTGCGACGCCTCGCGACAAGGACTAGGTTGCATTCTCATGCAAGATCGACACGTAATTGCCTACGCTTCACGGCAATTGCACCCACATGAGGAGAATTATCCTACTCATGATCTAGAGCTTGCAGCCGTAGTCTATGCACTTAAGACCTGGCGACATTACCTCCTCGGTAATCGTTGCGAAATATTCACTGATCACCAAAGTCTGAAGTATATTTTCACCCAACCGGATTTGAATCTCAGGCAGAGACGTTGGGTTGAATTGATCACCGACTTCGACTTAGGAATAACCTACACCCCAGGGAAAGCCAACGTCATGGCTGATGCGCTAAGTCGTAAATCTTATTGCAACAATCTGATGTTACAACAAAGTCAACCGCTTCTCCATGAGGAATTTCGGAAGCTTAACCTTCACCTTGTTCCTCAAGGTTTTATCTCCACCTTGGTGGCAAAACCTACCCTTATGGATCAAATTATCAAAGCACAGAAGGTAGATCCGGGAATCTCCCGCATCAAGAGAAACATCCAGAAAGGAATTGCGAATTGCTTCTCCATTAATGATCAAGGGGTCGTATACTTCGGGAATCGACTAGTGGTTCCCAAAGTGCGAAACCTGAGGCGATTGATCCTTAAGGAAGCTCATGAATCTCCTCTCACCATTCATCCCGGTAGTACTAAAATGTATCAGGACCTACGCCAGAGGTTCTGGTGGACTAGGATGAAGAGAGAAATTGCTCAGTATATTGCAAATTGCGACGTCTGTCGTCGTGTAAAAGCAGAGCATCAACAGCCTGCTGGCACCCTTCAACCCTTAGCTATTCCTGAATGAAAATGGGATAAAATTGGTATGGATTTCATTACCGGTTTTCCCAGGACCAAGAGAGGGAATAATGCTATTTTCGTCGTGGTCGATCGTCTTTCCAAAGTAGCCCATTTCCTACCTGTTCGAGAGAGTATAACCGCTAGTCAACTGGCAGACTTATACATCTCCCGAATAGTGTCCCTCCATGGTGTTCCTTTGGAAATTAACTCGGATCGAGGAAGTCTTTTCACCTCTCGATTTTGGGAAAGTTTCCAAAATGCTATGGGAACCCGTCTCTCCTTTAGCACCGCTTTCCACCCTCAGTCGAGCGGTCAAGTGGAACGCGTCAACCAAATTCTAGAAGACATGCTTCGAGCCTCCGTTATCTCGTTCGGAATGGACTGGGAGAAGTGCCTTCCATTTGCCGAATTCGCTTACAACAACAGCTATCAATCTAGCTTGGGTAAAGCCCCTTTTGAAGTTCTCTATGAACGACGGTGTCGAACACCCCTTAACTGGTCAGAGACCGGGGAAAGACAATTCTTTGGCCCGGATATGATTCAGGAAGCAGAAGAGCAAGTTCGTATCGTTCGTGAAAAGTTGAAAACAGCCCAATCTCGTCAAAAGAGTCAATATGACCGAAAACATAAGGCTATGACTTTCGAGGTTGACGAGAAGGCTTATCTTCGGGTCACCCCTCTGAAGGGAACCCATCGTTTCGGTATCAAAGGCAAATTGGCTCCTCGTTACATTGGACCTTTTCGCATCCTTGCCAAACGAGGAGAAGTTGCCTACCAGTTGGAACTACCTCCGCACCTCTCCAGAGTTCACGATGTCTTCCACGTTTCTCAACTCAGGCGTTGCTTCTCGGATCCTATCCGTGAAGTGGACCACGAAACGCTTGATCTTCAAGATGATCTTACATATCGAGAGTACCCCATTCGTATCCTCGATCAAGCCGAACGTACCACCCGGCGTCATAATATCAAATTTCTCAAAGTTCAATGGTCGCACCATTCTGAGGATGAAGCAACCTGGGAAAGGGAGGATCGTCTTCGACTCGACTATCCCGCCTTCTTCCCGGAGGAACCCAAATCTCGGGACGAGATTCTTTTGAGTGGGGGTGAGTTGTCACACCCTAGCTAGTCATGCATTAGAGTGTTGCATCATGTTTACTCTTTCATCAGAAACTTGAAATGGGGATCTGTGAAACCCTCAGAACCATTTTGAAAATGACCCAAATAAAAATTTCTCCAAAAGGGTCCAAGAAAATGCTCATGTTGCTCTCTGAAAATATTGGACAGAGATAAAAATCAAACCAATATTTTTAGTGGCTCATGGACATTTATTTTGGGCATTTGGAATTAATGCATAAATATTTGCATTGGAAATATATTAATTATATATATTAATATATGCCCAAATATTATGCCAATTATAAAAGAGCTCTGGAATAATATAAATAGCTCCTGCAAAAATTGGCATAAGTTAAATAAATGATTTAATATATTATTTAAATCAAAACAAATGTCAGAAATTAAAAAAAACAGAAAAATATATAACAGGAGGAGCTTACCTGGGCTCCTCCACTGTGCGGCCCAGCCAGCTGGCTGGCCCAGCCCGCAGCCGGCCCAGCCCACCTCCCTCCTCTGTCGTCTTCGTCCCGACAGAGGGAGGGGAGTGTGGCCGGCGCGCGCGCGCGCCACCGCGCCACGCCACCTGCTCGCCTGCTTGCCTGCCCTCCCCTCCTCGCTCGATGCCCTGGACGACGCCACGCCTCTCCCCCTGCTCTCTCTCACTCTCCCCCGGCTCTCCTCTCCTCTCCCTCGCTCTCTCTCTCACACGGCCGAACACCACCGTCGCCGCCGTTCGCCACAGCAGCCGTCTCCGGCCACCCCTCGCTCCCCCGACTAGCTCAGAAGCTCCGCCACGACCCCCTCTTCCTCCCCACCGCTCCACAGCTCCCCGGAAGCCCTGCATCGCCGCCACGTCGCCGTTCCCCTCTTCGGGCTCCCATCATCGTCGCCGTCGAATTCGTCGTCTCCGGCGCGTCCCCGAGCCCGCTTCGACGCCCACTGCAACCGCGGTGAGCCCCCGGATCGTTTCCCCCTTCTCCCCTGGTCTCCTTCGACCTCTAGGCCCTAGCCCCACCTTGGCCGAGAGCTCCACGCCGCCGGCGATGTCGCCGTCGTGGCCACGGTCGCCGTAGCGCCCAACCGAGCACACCATCGTGCTCCACACCTCACCAGGAGCACGTAGCACGCACCAACACCTCTTCTAACGCCCTGCAACACCGATTCCGACCGCACCCGAACTCCAGCCGCCGCAGCCGAGCTCGCCGCCGTCAACTCCGGCCACCCCGAGCCCAACCACCACCACCAATAGTCGCGGCTCAACCTCAGCAACACGTAGATGCCTTCCGCCGTCCATTTGGTTGCCGGAATGGCAAAAAGCACTTTCGCCGCCGTCTCGGACCTCGCCGGCGTCAAGTCGCCGGTGGGGTTTGACTTGTCCGACCTGGGGTTTGACCTCCCAGGGTCACTGACGCGTGGGCCCTGTCGGCCAGGTGGTTAGATTAGCGCTAAACTACTGTTAGTCAACCCCCCCTGACACTGACAGTGGGCCCCAGCGCCACTAATCCCTAATTAGGATTAATTTAATCCTGTTTAACCCCCCTGTCACTGACGTGTGGGCCCCACACGTCAGGTTTGACCTCAGCCAGCCGCAGTTGACCACTGACGTCATACTGACGTCATGCTGGCGCAATAATTATATTTCTGGATTTAATTTAAATCAGGAAATTCCAGAATATTATTTAAACTTCAAAAATTCATAACTTTTATTCTGTAACTCCAAATTGGACAAATTATATATGAAAAATGATCAGAAAAATCCAATCTACCCATCTGTACTATTTTCATGCATGATCAAACAAGTTAAATTGATGTTTTAAGAAGAACAAGGAAAAGCACTTTTAAAAGGCCATGTTTGAATTTGAAATTTGAATCTTTGATTCAAATTTGTTCAAACCCTTCTGGTTCTAGTTGCATTAGCCCAACACACTCATATTGCCATGTTTCATGCATGCATCATATTGTTGCACATTGTTTGGTGATGCTTGTGTATCGATGTCCTTTGCGACAGGTTCTGTCCCCGAGGAGTACCGTGATTACCCTAACGAAGAACCATATCAGTGCATCGAACCATCAGGCAAGCAACCAACCATTTGATCATATCGATACAATCCCATGTTCTCGCTCCTGCTCTCCTTTACTGCATTAAGACAACGCGTTTCAAACTGCTGTGTGCTACGGTAGTTGAACCCATTTCCTCTGCATGACCTGTCATTGCCACGGTAACTAGATGAAACCCACTAGCATGTGTAGGAGTTGATTGAGCCATATGTATGTGTTGTTCCTACCTTGCTATGCCTGCTATGCTTAGAGTCGTGTCAGGTCTGGTTCATCTGGGTGATGGGCTAGAGTGAAATGTTTATGTCGGTAATAAGAGTGGTGTGGTGAACACGATTTGGTAAAGGTATCGATGAGAGGCCATGTAGGAGTACATGGTGGGTTGTTTCATTGAAGCCGACCTTAAGCACTGAGATCTGTATGTGTGATTTAAGAATCAGCTACTACCATGCATTGGGCCCGAAACCAATGGACCCTCTCGGCTTCTTATTCACCCTAGTTCTCCGTGCAGGAGTTGCAAGTAGTTTCTGGTGTTTGTAGCCTACTGGAGGCCGTGGACAGCGCTGACCGTAGGGGTGGGCTGTGATGCGGTAGGTACGTGGCACGGTGTACCGAATACCCGTTAGGTATCTCGGGAACCCTGTTCACATCGTTCGGGGCCGTATGGGAAACCTCGGCCGGACTCCCTGCGGATGGAACCTGAATAGGCGATAAACCTGGACTGGAGGCTTAGGTGATTAGGTAGGTCGTGGCCGACACCCACGTTGGGCTTCCGCTTGAAGGTTGCCGAGTACATGTCGTGTAAACGACGGTAAGTGGTGAGAGCGTGTATGAAGAAGTACCCCCTGCAGGGTTAACATGATCTATTCGAATAGCCGCGTCCGCGGTAAAGGACTACTTGGTTGCCTATACAGTTCATAGACAAGTAAATGGAAACTACTAAAATCCTCAAGATAAGTGTGAGTGCCGAGGATGGCTCCTCCGTAGGAGGACGGAGGTGGATCCTCGGTAGTGTATTGAAGTGGTGAATAGTGGACTCGTGTGCGCAAAACTATTTCAAGTTGAAGTATCGTAGGATAGCCTAGCCAAGAGTCAAAGCTGGCTTGCTGCAATAACTCCACCAACCCTTCTTGATACTATGCATGTATGTAGGATCTGATGTAAGTCTTGCTGAGTACCTTTGTACTCATGTTGCTATAATCTACATTTTTACAGAAGACGCTGCAACCCCTTCTGATGGGTTCTATGTAGACGTTGACATCAACGAGTAGGCTAAAGACCCAGGTGGTGACCCTGAGCTTGTGAAGGACCACATAGTATAGCCAGAGGCTTTCCAAGCCTCTTTTATTTTACTAGTTGTCTGTACTCAGACAAGTTACTTTCGCTGCTGGCTTGTATGATTGTATGACTTGTATGTTGGGTCGTGAGACCCGTACCTTTGTGTGTATGTTATGTATGGCTCACTGAGCCTTAAATAAAGTACTTGTGTCATAGAGTCATGTTGTGATGCTTCGTTGTATTTGCACATATCGAGCATATTGTGTGTATGATTGAAATGCTTGGTATGTGTGGGATCTGGCTATCTAGTTGTTTATCTTTAGTAGCCTCTCTTACCGGGAAATGTCTCCTAGTGTTACCGCTGAGCCATGGTAGCTTGCTACTGCTCTGGAACACTTAGGCTGGCCGGCATGTGTCCTTCTTCGTTCCTGTGTCTGTCCCTTCGGGGAAATGTCACGCTTTGAGTACCGGAGTCCTGTTAGCCCGCTACAGCCCGGTTTACCGGAGTCCTGCTAGCCCAGTGCTACAGCCTGGACCCACTTGCTGATGACCGACACGTTCGAAGCTGGGTCATGGATGCCTGTCCCTGTAAGTCTGTGCCACTTTGGGTTTACGACTAGTCATGTCAGCCCGGGCTCTTTATCATATGGATGCTAGCGACACTTTCATATACGCGAGCCAAAAGGCGCAAACGGTCCCGGGAAAAGGTAAGACGACACCCGTGGGGATACCGTGCGTGAGGCCGCAAAGTGATATGAGGTGTTACCAGCTAGATCGATGTGACATCGAGTCGGGGTCCTGACAGCGTTGGTAGCTTTAGTTGCATTAGCCCAACACACTCATATTGCCATGTTTCATGCATGCATCATATTGTTGCACATTGTTTGGTGATGCCTGTGTATCGTTATCCTTTACGACAGGATCTGTCCCCGAGGAGTACCGTGACTACCCTAACGAAGAACCGTATCCGTGCATCGAACCATCAGGCAAGCAACCAACCATTTGATCATATCGATACAATCCCATGTTCTCGCTCCTGCTCTCTTTTACTGCATTAAGACAACGCGATTCAAACTGCTGTGTGCTACGGTAGTTGAACCCATTTCCTCTGCATGACCTGTCATTGCCACAGTAACTAGATGAAACCCACTAGCATGTGTAGGAGTTGATTGAGCCATATGTATGTGTTGTTCCTACCTTGCTATGCCTGCTATGCTTAGAGTCGTGTCAGGTCTGGTTCATCTAGGTGATGGGCTAGAGTGAAACGATTATGTCGGTAATGAGAGTGGTGTGGTGAACACGATTTGGTAAAGGTATCGATGAGAGGCCATGTAGGAGTACATGGTGGGTTGTTTCATTGAAGCCGACCTTAAGCACTGAGATCTGTATGTGTGATTTAAGAATCAGCTACTACCATGCATTGGGCCCGAAACCAATGGACCCTCTCGACTTCTTATTCACCCTAGTTCTCCGTCCAGGAGTTGCAAGTAGTTTCTGGTGTTTGTAGCCTACTGGAGGCCGTGGACAGCGCTGACCGTAGGGGTGGGCTGTGATGCGGTAGGTACGTGGCCGGGTGTACCGAATACCCGTTAGGTATCTCGGGAACCCTGTTCACATCGTTCGGGGCCGTATGGGAAACCTCGGCCGGACTCCCTGCGGATGGAACCTGAATAGGCGATAAACCTGGACTAGAGGCTTAAGTGTTTAGGTAGGTCGTGGTCTACACCCACATCGGCTTTCGCTTGAAGTCTGCCGAGCACATGTCGTGTGCAGACGCTAAGTGGTGGAAACATGTATGAAGAAGTACACCCCTGCAGGGTTATCATGATCTATTCGAATAGCCGCGTCCGCGGTAAAGGACTACTTGGTTGCCTATACAGTTCATAGACAAGTAAATGGAAACTGTTAAAAGCCTCAAGATAAGTGTGAGTGCCGAGGATGGCTCTTCCGTAGGAAGACGGAGGTGGATCCTCGGTAGTGTATTGAATTGGTGAGTAGTGGACTCGTGTGCGCAAAACCATTTCAAGTTGGAGTATCGTAGGATAGTCTAGCCAAGAGTCAAAGCTGGCTTGCTGCAATAACTCCACCAACCCTTCTTGATACTATGCATGTATGTAGGATCTGATGTAAGTCTTGCTGAGTACCTTTGTACTCATGTTGCTATAATCTACATTTTTACAGAAGACGCCGCAACCCCTTCTGATGGGTTCTATGTAGACGTTGACATCAACGAGTAGGCTAAAGACCCAGGTGGTGACCCTGAGCTTGTGATGGACCACGTAGTATAGCTAGGCTTTCCAAGCCTCTTTTATTTTATTAGTTGTCTGTACTCAGACAAGTTACTTCCGCTGCTGGTTTGTATGACTGTATGACTTGTATGTGG
Source organism: Triticum dicoccoides (assembly GCF_002162155.2). Classification (NCBI taxonomy): domain Eukaryota; kingdom Viridiplantae; phylum Streptophyta; class Magnoliopsida; order Poales; family Poaceae; genus Triticum; species Triticum dicoccoides. The sequence goes on from NC_041392.1 coordinate 38,591,373, forward strand.
GGTCGTGAGACCCGTACCTTTGTGTATGTTATGTATGGCTCACTGAGCCTTAAATAAAGTACTTGTGTCATAGAGTCATGTTGTGATGCTTCGTTGTATTTGCACATATCGAGCATATTGTGTGTATGATTGAAATGCTTGGTATGTGTGGGATCTGACTATCTAGTTGTTTATCTTTGGTAGCCTCTCTTACCGGGAAATGTCTCCTAGTGTTACCGCTGAGCCATGGTAGCTTGCTACTGCTCTGGAACACTTAGGCTGGTCGGCATGTGTCCTTCTTCGTTCCTGTGTCTGTCCCTTCGGGGAAATGTCACGCTTTGAGTACCGGAGTCCTGTTAGCCCGCTACAGCCCGGTTTACCGGAGTCCTGCTAGCTCAGTGCTACAGCCCGGACCCACTTGCTGATGACCGACACGTTCGAAGCTGGGTCATGGATGCCTGTCCCTGTAAGTCTGTGCCACTTTGGGTTTACGACTAGTCATGTCAGCCCGGGCTCTTTATCATATGGATGCTAGCGACACTATCATATACGTGAGCCAAAAGGCGCAAACGGTCCCGGGAAAAGGTAAGACGACACCGGTGGGGATACCGTGCGTGAGGCCGCAAAGTGATATGAGGTGTTACCAGCTAGATCGATGTGACATCGAGTCGGGGTCCTGACATTCCTGGCGTCTGGTCCATATCCAGACCAGACGCCAGGGTGCCTATCCAGAGAGCAAGTTTCTGACCAGATGCCAAAGTCCCTGGCGTCTGGCTCCCTATCCAGAGAGCAAGTTTCGAGTGGATAAGATTCTTTGGGCCCACCGCTAGCCCTCTCATCCATTCATCTCCACCTCTACCCCTCTCATTCCTTTCATCTCCACTCACTCTCACCTCTAGCCCTCTCATCCTCTCACTCTCATCCAGTACCCTAACCCCCCCCCCCTCAAATCTCTCACGAATCGGTCCGGTTTCACCGTTGAATCTTCAGTATTTCGAAACTAGAAGGTAAATCAACTCCACCCCTATCTTTTGGTTGGTTTAATGCATCATAGTTTTGTGTAAACCCTAGTTTGTTTTCCTCATGGTTTAATGTATCATAGGTTAGATACTAAGAGATTTGTGTGTTGTAGATGGTTAAGGGTACTCAGTGGGTTCTTAGCCCTGTTGTTCATGTCCTAGGCTTGTCTCCATGTGTTGTGCAAGTTAGTGAAGTGGACCTCACTTTCGATTGGTTGAAGACTAAATTCATGTTGAAGCAAGGGTTGAAGGAAGAGGATTTTGTGTACTATGTCAGCAGGAAGCAGTCAGATGGCCCCGGCGAAAGAAAATTGGTTGACATAACTGATGATGACAAGATTCAAGAAATGCTGCAAGAATGGGGATGTAAAAGGGTTGTTGACTTGCATTGCTACATGAAACCGAGTTATATATATGATGTTCATGTCATTTCAATTATCGTGGACCATCGTGGTTATGAACTACTTATGTCATTCGAGACTTTGTATGTGATGAACTTCTCATTCGAGACTATTTGAATAATTTGAGATTATGTGATAACTATGTTTGTCATTTGCTATTATGTGAACACTAATGTTTGTCATTTGCTATTATGTGATACTATAGGTGTTTGATAGAACAAAATATCTATGTGAACACTAATGATTGTCATTCAATACAATAGGTGTTTGATAGAAAAAACTACTACACCAGGGTCAGACGCCATGGACCCTGGCGTCTGGCTGCCCTGTTTCTGCTGTCCCATGCCTTTGCTTTTGCTTCCAGTCAACCACCAGACGCCTGGGACCTTGGCGTCTGGTCCCCTGACTTCATACCAGACGCCATGGACCCTGGCGTCTGGTCCCCTGACTTCATACCAGACACCACGGACGCTGGCGCCTGGTCCCCTGACTTCATACCAGACGCCAAGGACCCTGGCGTATGGGGCCCTGTATTAATTTTTGTACTTATTTCACACAAGAAGATAGCACATATATAATAATATGACAGGTTCATAAAACACAGAAGATAACACATTTCACAAAACTTTCACCACGACAAATTCTTGCATACAAACGACAACAAGTTCACAGATTTTTCATCACGATAAATTCATGCATACATAAGACACCAAGTGCATACATAAGGCACCAAATTCAAGACAACCTTAAAAGTTTTTACCACAACACCAAGTTCATGCATACAAACGCCACCTAGTTCATACACTTCCAAACAAGAAGCTCACTTCCTCCTTCCTCTCTTCACGAGTGCTGCAAGTGTAGGCTCCTCCTCTTCGCTAGCCTCCTCCTCCTCTTCGTTGTATGCCTCCTCCTCCGCCTCAATGTTGGCCTTATATCTTTGCATTCCTGTTGGGATAAACTGATGAGGATACTCCGGACTATGGAATTGTGTGTTCCATGTCTTCTTTCTACCTTTCTTGACTGGTGCCTTAGCTATGGCTTTGCCTTTCCTAGAGCGAGCATCGCCTTGTGTCGGTTGTGTAACCTGTGATGGTTGTGGAGCATCAACATCATACTCATGATCCTCTTGATGTATTGCATCATACTCATGCTCCTCATCTTGCGTTGGCTCCTCTTGATGTGATGGCTCCTCTTCATGGACCTCCTCCTTCATGTCCTCATCGTTCTGGATATAACGCCGTCTATTAGCTCTGGCGCGGGTATCAGGTGCATACACGTCACTGGACTGAGCACCATGGCAAGAAAGCATTGTTGCCATCTTATGGAACCGCTTCTTGAACTTCTGCAACAACACAAAATATGCTATGATATGAGATACAAATAAATAATCCGCGAAAAGAAACTTTTATAATATATTGGTCACACCTCCATCGTGCTCCTAAGAGTCCTCTTAGATAATACACCACCGGGTGGATGACTCAGTGCAACATTGGCATCGTTGACGCACAGAAGCAACGATCTGCCCTGCAATTCATGAACAAACCAAACTTATGTATTTTAAATAAGACAACATGATGCATGCAAGTTTGTTAGAATAGGTCAAACAGACTACCATTTCATCATGCATCGGTGCATAGTCAACGTGAGCCCCTCTGGTGTCTCTCACAGCCGTGTTGAAGGTATGATAACCTTCTGCAGTCTCCGGGTCTTCAGACACCAACTCCGACCACTCCTCGTGAGTCCAACCAGGCTTTAGCTTTAACCGGTAACGATCTGCATACCACACTTGATACTTCTGATATGCTGACTGATTGTGAGGTCTATTCTCTGATTGCACTAACGTGTCTCTTTGATTCCAAATTTCTATCCACGCACGGTGTTTGTTTGCCCAATCCGATATATCCTGATTGTTTCTTCGATCGAACCTACAAATGATGCACGGGACAAAGCATTAGCAAACATGGACTTATTCAATGCTCTACTACATATTCAAGGCATGCTTGCTCACTGATGCAGAGATAACATTTCCTTGTTGCTCTCCTCAATTGGAATACCTTGTCTTCTTCCAAATTGTCTTGCCACACGGTCTACAAAGTGCCACTCGACTGCGAAGAAGCATATCATTGGGCACCTCGCCCGCCAAAGATGGCTATCACGCGTGCACATCTCATTAAGATCATAGTCACGATCTTCCATATAAGGCAACCAATGTTCCTGCAAAACAAAGAGATACATTGTTAGATACAAGTTTCATTCTTGACTAAATTTGGTCTCATTGAACTTCTCTATACCTGCTCAGTAGTCAAGGTGTCCAACTCATTCATATAGCACTTGTATTGCACATGCGAGCTTCCTGTGTACACTGTCACCTGTTCCCAATAGTAAGCAAGCGTAGGGCGCCGATATGGATCATCATCATGCAGCCCGTCTGGATTACCCCGTGGGTTTGCCATGTTGGGGTCCTTGATATCGGGCCGTCCAACCGGGATCCGCTCCCACATCCACACGGATAGGCTCCAAACAAACCCAGCCAATGAGGATGTATCTCCCTTCCTGCGATACGCCAAGTCAAGTTGCAATCAAACAAACATGTTAGATATGGAGGCGCATGACAAATGCAAATTAAATGGTTGCAAATATCTCTTACCTGACGATACAAATATGCTAGCGCGGCCGAACCCCAGCTATACTGGGTATCCCAGTTATTGAGTAGCTCCAGGAATATCCAGAGGGCCGAGTTCCTGGTTGCATCTGAGAAGACTACCTTGGTTAGCACATACCAAAGATAGGCCCGCGCGTACTGCTGCACAACCACGTCATTAGCACCCTGAGGACACGGATTGGTGCTTCCTCTAACCGCTTTTAGCCAAGAATGCCTCACTCTCGCGGTATCGGCCTTGCCTTCCTCAGGGGCGTCGGGCTGAACACCAATTAAAATGTCAGTCCGTTCTCGCCAATTAACGGCACTGACACGACCAATAACAGCTTGTCCGTTGATAGGAAGGCCGCTTATCATAGCCATGTCCTCAAGGGTCATCGTCATCTCCCCAAATGGAAGGTGGAACGAGTGAGTCTCCGGCCTCCAACGATCCACAAGTGCGGTCAGCGCCGCGCGGTTCACCGGCGGAGCGCGTCGCTTAAACTGCAACACGAATGGGAGAAAACCCAATCTCCGAATGTAAGGCTCGTACCGCGGGTCGTAAGTAAAGTATTTAGACGAATGTCCCCTCATGCGCATAGCAACTACAAGCTGCAAATAAAGTGATGTTTTAATCAATAGGAAAACACAAATGAGAAACAACAAAAATTGATAAGTCTTGCTTCTTACATGTCTGTTCTCAATGGCACGAGCACGATGCTCCTTATCCCACTCATCGATTAATCCGTCATACCAAGGTCCATCACCATCCGCCATCCTACAAAACAAATCACAAACATCTATGAATACATGAACAATATCAAACAATACAATTTTCTTCTCCAAGTTATGCCATATGAACACACCATTCTTCTCAAACATAACCACATCATTTTTTTTCTTCTTCATATGCACACATAATTCTTCTTAAACATACCAACATCATCTCAAGCAAATAAATTTGTCAAATAATATGGTGTCACATATGCAAATACATATCATCTAGAGTACCGAATTTCACCATGTCTTTTGCAACTAAAGTATGCCAACAATAGGATTATCTACACATAGAGACATCATATTTAAGTTCAACTGTATTGTTATATCACATACACATATCATCTATCAAACCAAATTATCAAACAAGTCTATTTTACATACAAAAATCATGTATTCATCACCCCTCTTAGTTCAAAAAAAATTCCTATGGACAACATATTCACAAAACGGAATTGATTTTGCCTACATGTTCAACTACACATCATCTACTGCCTACCAAATCATCTATCAACTACAAGCAATTTCCTAAAACAAAGAAACCATCTACTCATCTAACATCACCTAGTGTTAAATAATGCATCAAAAAGAAGAGGACTCAACCCAAATAAAATGGAGGGGATGGGGGAGAATACCTCAAGGATGCTTGGGGGCCTCAGATCCACAAATTTAGATGGAGGATGGAGTAGATCAAGTAGGATTTGGTGTGAGGGAGAAGAGGGGCGAAGGAGAGAATCCCCTCTGTTTCTTGCCTTCGGCCGCCGCAGGGAGAGGTTGGGGATGGGTGGGCTGGGCCCGCGCGTGGTGTTATCCACATTCCAGGGCCAGACGCCAGGGTCCTTGGCGCCTGGCCCCTTTGCCACGTCAGCAGGTCAACGAGCAGGCGGGCAGTGCGGGCCAGGGGCCAGACGCCAGGGTTCCTGGCGTCTGGTTCGCAACCCGGACGCCAGGGATGTTGGTGTCACCCAAAGAGGTCAAATCGAATATTTTTTTAAAACGAGGTCAAATAAGGATTTTGTTAGCCTTTTAGGTCAGAACAGTATTTTTGTCCCATTCTGTCCCCTGTGCGCTGCCGTATAGTTTTCGTCGAAAGCAACCTCTTTTTCTACGCTGAATTATTCTACTAGTACGTCGTATGCTTGGCTGCTTGGTACCGATGGAAATGTGATCTGGATTCTGGATTTTTGGGATAAGATCGCCTCGTTGATTCCTTGATGGACATTCTGGATTTCTGCTTGGTACCGTTTGGTCGCCATGAAAAATCGCCCGTACGTGTCGTTTCACCAACTCAGCCAACCTGTTTATTTTATTGGAATCAACGACATGATCCGAGTTATTCGCAAAAAAAAGGAAACACTAATGCCCATACATGTGGCAGTTTTGTAACTCGCCCACACGTGTGAATTATCGTCCAGTGTAGTTTGCACGAATCTTGACATATTGAGGCAGAATTTACATGCCACGTAGGACGGGCTTGGTGTGTGGGCGTTGGAGAGTTTGCACACACGCTCGCACCATGCTGTTTGCCAGCTGCACTATGTGCGCGAACTAGTTTCTGCCCACACAGCCACCGCCTAGTCCATGCACATGTGGGCGAATTGCTTTTTGCCCACACGACACTCCTACGTTGTGGATGGCAAATGCAGTTACCCGAACATGGCAACTAGGTAAACACATATGACAACTGTGATTCTTTGCTAGATGGCAGCTATAGTTGCGCGCACGTGGCAACCAGATAAACACACATGACATATGTGATTAACCATATATGACAAGTATGGTTGGACCACACGTGGCAACTAGGTAAACACACATGACAACTACTATTTGACCATATGTGACAAGTAGTTAATCACACACGGCAACTACGGTTTGATTACACGCGACAACTACCATAAATTAGATATGACAACTATAGTTCACCAAAACAGATATAGTTGCCATGCTTTTACAACTACGCTTGCCATCCCGGATAACTACGTCTGCCAACCAGGATGGCAACTAAATCGTCATCCTGCGGGCACCTAACATAGCTGCGTCAGGACGTGTGGGCATTTTTGCTTCGTGCCACACGTGCGGGGTGGAGATGAATAGTGCTTGTTGGGTGTGCCTCACCCACACGTGTGGACAATTCTAATATTCGCCCACACACAACCCGTATGGGTTGCCTTCTGCTTACACCACATATGGTGTATGGACACATCTAATATACCACATGTGTGGCAGTTATCGTCGTCCAAAAAAATACATGATCCGAGTTCCACCCGGCACGCAAAGAGCAGGGGTGAACCGACATTCGAGTACACGACACATAAAGCAAACCGGAGACACTACCAAAGAATCGTAACCGAGTTTCGTGGAAGACCAGCAGGCTGCAGCAATAGAGAGTTTGCAGATCCATGGCCATGGAGAGGTTCCTGACGGTGCTCATCTTCTGCGAGGCGCCCCTCGACGTCTACGGCATTTCGACGTCGGTGCTCACCGCCGGGCCAACCAAGCATCTGGTCTCCGACGGGGAGTGAAAGCCGGTGGCAAACAAGGCGGACGCCCAGAAGGAGCAGGGTTCTCGGCGTGCTGGGTTTGAGCTGGCGTTCGACGGCGGATACTGCTTCGACACAGTCATCATGCGCTAAGCATGCTCTGGTTGATTAATTAGGAACGTATGTGTGTTGTGTGATTGCATTCATTACTATGAAGCACCAGAGATAATGCAAGCACTAGTAGAAAACGGAGCTTTAAAACCGGTTTGTAAGGGCCTTTAGTGCCGGTTATGGAACCAGCACTAAAGTGTGGGCACTAAAGCCCCCCTCCCATCCCCTTTAGTACCGGTTCGGCACGAACCGGCGCTAAAGTGCCACCACGTGGCGTGAGCTCACGCCCTGGTATGGTGGACCTTTAGTACCGGTTGGTGTTACCAACCGGTACTAAAGGTTTTTTTTTGATTTTTTTTTTTGAAAATTTTGGAAAAAAAAATTGATTTTTTTTCGATTTTTATTTTTTCTAAATTATTTGATGATTTAGTCTCTAATCACCTCTCTTAACTGCTCAAGTGTGGATCACTCATTCCAAATCATCTAACTTCGCGACCGGTCACCCATCCCTCTCACTACTCCAGCCCAAGCACGCTTAACTTTCGGGTTCTATTCTCCTTCGTTTCCAAGTCTGCACTTGTTGTTTTTCTGACAATAGTAAGATGTTAATCCTATTAACCCTCAGGAGTTTAGCTTGAGCATGAAGTCACACATTTCACCGTTTGAGTTTGAAACTATTATTCTAAAAAAACAATAATTATTTAGTAACGTTAATATTTCTTGAATAAGTTTGACAATAGTTTGACCAGATTTGACCAAAATTCAAAAAATTGAAATAATTATTTAGTAACACTAATATTCTTGAATAATTATGTAGTAACATTAATACTTCTTGAATAAGTAGTTTGACCAAATTTAACCAAATTTTTTTAAAAAAACTGAAATTTGACCATATCTTTTTTTCCTTTTGGAATTTTAGGATTCTAAAAAATTCCAAACAAGCCGTAGGCCGTCTCCATCGGATGCGGATTTTCGTGCTGAATTTTTTTATATATTATACGTTTTTTTCCGACATCATATGCAAAAGTTATAGCCGTTTTACATTTTTCCTACACTTTTTGCAAAACATGTCCAAATTTAAGTTTTCAAATTTTCCTAACTAGTAGATGTAGTAACATAACTACCTCTCGAAGGATTTTATTTTTTGAAGTTTTTATCATTTTCTTTTGATTTTTTCAAAACTGAAATGGCGATACACGGGGGGGAGGGGGAGGGGGGTAGAGTTTGAAAATTGCCCTATAGTGCCGGTTTGTGTCTTCAACCGGGACTATAGGTTAAGACTCTGTAGTGCCGGTTGGTGACGCAAACCGGTACTATAGGTTAGACTTTTAGTATCGGTTTGTGTCACAAACCGTCACTAAAGGGGCTCGTGGGGCCCTGGCCTGACGCCAGCCTGCCACCGCCCCTTTAGTACCGGTTCGTGGCATGAACCGGTACTAAAAGTTCATTACGAACCGGCACTAATGCATAGCCATTCGAACCGGTACTATTGATCACATTAGTGCCGGTTTTTTTACAAACCAGTACTAATGTGCTTCACGTTTGACCATTTTTCTACTAGTGAAGGTTTAGTAAAAAGTTGGGTCATCTATTTTGAAACGGAGGGAGTACGTACCTGTGGCCATCCAGCGATTTCTCGTGTGCGCGCTTGTTTTCCTACCGGCTGGCCACTGTGTAGATGATCGTGTTTTGGCGTTGTAATCACTTACTCGGGGATGACCTGGAGGACACAGGAGGCACGTCGTTTGCCGTAATAATCACGATCCATATAGGCATGGCATCATCCTGTGTTTTTTCATGTATGTACATGTAATCTTGATTTTTTTTGCAGGGTGTACGTACATGTAATCTGATCATAGGATATATAGTCTGCTAGCTGAGGCATTAAGATACATGACGGAGGCTATGTAATCTGCCAGTAAAGCAATACAGAAAACTAAGATACGTGCCCATCTGCATCCTGCGATTTTATAACACCCTAGTTTTTGGCCCCTGCTTTTTCTTTCATTTTGCTTCCGTGGTTCTTGCTGGTTCTATGCTCTCGTTTCTCTCGGTCAACTCCTCTGGACTTAACCAACCCAAACCAGCTAAAAATCTCTCTCACTAGCTCCCTCTCTCTAGGACAACCTCGCTTTTGCTCATAATCCAAAACCGTAAAATATATTATTTTTCTCAAAAGAATATATGCTCTTAAACACCAAGGTTATGAAGCAACTACCATTTCTGTAACTTCAAAAATTTCAAGAAAATTCTCATAATTTCTTGGGTTTTTATCATTTATGCCATCGGTTGTGTCTCACTACTCAGTTTTGCCACTAGGAATTTCAACTGCTGAAAAATGCCATTGCTGTGTTAGACACATGTTCAAAAATGCCACTGGGCATCATTATTGTGATCTCAAATCTCTTTTGCCATGTTATAATGACATAAATACCTATGAACCAGCATGCCAGCTTTCCTTCTATCTTACTACAATAAAGTGTGGGGCCCACTTGAGCCCAACGACGTTCTTATTTTTCTATAAAATTATTCGCTTGGTTACTCCTGACAAGTGGGACCACACTTATCATTGTAAGATAGAGAGAACTGACATGTGGGTCTAGGCTTATTTTTGTCATATAACATGGTCAATGAGTTCGATGTGAAAATAACGATGTCTAATGGCATTTTTGAGGAAACATCTAAACGGAACGATGGCATTTTTTAGCAAACATCTCACGGATCGATGGCCTTTTTGAGTAGTTGTAACTTTTAATGGCAAAACTGAGTAGTGGGACACAACTAGTGGCAAAAATGATAAAAACCCTAATTTCTTTGGGTCAAATATACTTCATAAAAGTCAGTGGCCCCACCAGAAACTATTGTAACTGAGCCCCTCTTCCACTTTTACATTTTGGGTCCTTGTTTCAAGTTGTACAGCAAATACTAGCTAGAGGGACTCATTTGTTATGTGAATTTGCACACACACTCACCTTAGTAACTAAAACCACCACACCAAATCTCACATTCAAACTCCAGCTCGTTTGCAATTTTCAACTATCAAACACCTTCTGTCCAGAACCTTCTAGAAGAACATGCACTCACCTCACTTCACCTCAGCCCCAATTGTAGCCACACACACACACACTCCCCCCTTAGCCCCCTAGCTACTGAACATAGCCAGACATGCCCAAAACCATCCAGGCGACAACCCCAGGTGGTGAGCGTGAGGCTGGCATGACGCTCTGTGCAGCGCCCGTGCCCTGCACACGTGGCCAGCGGCCGAACGCGTGTCCTCGGCTCCTCTGCCACGCGCAGCCTCTCCCTCTCACCCCAAGCCTTTCCAAATGCCCGACCCAGCCACCCCGTGGCCAGGCCCCCTCCGCCGCGCGCTGCCGAAGCTCCGGCCATTGTGCGCCCATGACCTAGCAGTGTCGCGATGCGCCAGGCCGGCACAGAAGACCTTGGCCACTTGCTGCAGAGCCTCTGAGCCCCGGTCAAGCAACACCGTAGGCCGGCGCAGGCCAGTTTGCCGTCAGCGCCACGCACGGCGGCGCCATGGCCCCCTGATTCTCTCCTGCCTATAAAAGGTAAAGGAGACCCCTCAGCCTCCGTTTCTCCTTGCACCACTTCCACTCCCTCTCTTACCATTACTGGTTGACACCCTCGTGCTATCGTTCTATGCCGCCAGCGAGCCGAGCTCGATTCTCTCCACCCACGGCTCTCCGAGCCCAGCCACCACCACCGTTCGTCTTCCCTTTCTCCCATGAGCACGCCCAACCCCCGGGACGGCTCAATTAGTGCCCTCTCCCCACAGTTCCCCGACCCCTGAAGATCACCGCCGCCCGCGAAGAAGAAAGTGACACCGTCAGGCGTTCCCAGAGAGAATGCGGGCACGGGAAGGATCGCTGGAGATCCCTCGCTCCACTGAGGTCCTTATTTGAGCTCTAGCGCTCTGTAGTCGCCTGTGAGCCCTCGTCGGACCACCTCCGCACCTTGCTATGGTTTTTAAACAAGAAAACTGATAGGATGGACCCACCCGTCACCGACCACGGCTGCCGAACTGGTACCTAAATGAAGGCGTATTTCTAAAATACGCCTTCGATGTAGCCACTCGGTGGATTTTCCAATTTAGACTATTTTCTGTTTTTCTTTGACTAAACTTTCATAGTAATATCTCCTAAACCATAAGTCCATATGAGTTGATTCTTTTTTTATTATTCTCCTTTTATGGGAACTAGCAAAGTGGCCCGCTCGATGCGCGGGCTAGAACTTCAGAAAGTTTAATAATGAAAATATATACATATTTGGGAGGCAAATGCGTGGCTGCTGCTGGCCATTTTTTGAATTTCTGCTACATATGATTGCCGAGTTTTGCACTCGTAAAATGTGCTCCTATGCTGAGCTTTTTTATTCGGCAAACCCTGTGCCACGTGGCATTGGTTCCGCTCGCTCCGTTCCGTCTACGCCATTTGTTTGCCTAGTTTCATATATTTTGCACCGGGCAAAGATTTTTCTGAGTTCCCATGAAAAAGAACATGGCAAAGATAACATCTCTGAGCCCTTTTTAGATAAGTCCTTTTTCCCGAGTTTTGAACTCGCCAAAGTCTTTGTTGAGTTTGTTATGCCCTTTGCGTGTTTTTCAAGAACTCAGCGAAATCAGTGATTCCAAATAGTGGAGGCTCCTATTGTTGCTTAACAAAAATGTAAGTTTTGTCTAAAGAAAATTTGGGGCCAAATATGGTGATATTTAGAAATATACGTGTTTTCGGAACATAATTTAGTTTTAGGTATGTTTGCTTTTCTCAATAACATATAAATATATATGTTATTGTTAATCTTTTTCCTGCTGACGATGCATGCCATATTAAGTGTATTCTTTTATGATGAATCACGTTTGAAAATTTATAATTGGTATCTTTTGTCCAGCACTTTATCATGTTGCATTTTTTTCTTTAAACATAGATTAAGTTGTTCCTATCAGGTTGGTGTAGGCATATGTATATCTCTCAACGCTTCGTAAGATTAACATATTAGCATATGCATATTTGCTAACATCGCGTTTGACATATTAAAAGTTTAGTTGTAGATGTGCGTACCCATATTATTATCCGATTATACATGTCCCAGGTTTTAGTTTATTTTAGTTATTTTGTTTACTTTAAGTGCTATTTTCATTTGGTGTATGAAGGTAGAGTGCATTTGTATACTATGTATTTATCTATTAAGAAAAGGAAAAATATGAAAATCATGGAGAACTTACCAAGTAGGGAAAGCAAACAAATGTAATGGTGAGATCTTTTAGCACGCCCTCAATTTCCGCTCCTTATTCCACACAAAAAAAATCCGCTCCTTTTGGAACTTTAAAACACTTGTTGGGCCTAGATAGTGTATTTTTGTGCGGTAGATTTATGTGCAATTAAAAAGGAAGACGCTAAAACTCTCTCGCGCGAATACGCAAGAGCTTGCATATCTTTCATTGACCAAGTAGAAAGGGAACTTGTGCAAAATTTAGTTATGCCCCTAATATACCATTTCATATGTTGCATCAAATACGTCTGAGAGGCCACCTCTTGAGATTATGAATTCGTGTACATCCATGACTACATTTCATTGACTAAACTTTCATAGTAATATCTCCTAAACCATAAGTCCATATGAGTTGATTCTTTTTTTCTTATTCTCCTTTTATGGGAATAATTTGAGATTTATTTGACTTGTCTATATGCTACTAGCCAGATTTGTGACTTATTTGCTTTATTTGAATTTTATTTCTAAAGTATTTCCAGAAGGAAATAATCTTGGAGGTCAAGACCAGGAGTAGTTTGATATTCCATTTGAGCAAGGCAAGCCACCACCTCCATTTGCTTGATGGCATTGCAAGGCCATTTGTTGAACTTGCATTTTCTTTTTCCCGCAACTTTCTTTCGGTATTGTTTGTTGCTCCCCCTTGCATATGTTAAGTTGTAGTGGTTGAAATAGCCTAGTGAGTCACTAGAGTGGATGCCTTGATTAGGTCCTAGTAGACTAGAAGTTAAACTTTGACTCATAACCGGTAATTGTTTTGCCAACATGATCCTAAGCAAAGTAAGTTGCAACGTTCACGAAGGATCTCTGGGGAACATTTTACTTAGGATAATGAACCCTTGTGAACATTGCACGTTAGTAGGACAACAAGTTGAGAATGGCAGTAGATAGTACAAAGTTACGACTTTACGCTTGTTGTTAAACTAATCTTGAATATCTGGTCAATCCAAATGCCACAAAACTGAATTTGCTCAGTACAGCCACATCCGCACGAATGGGAGGGTATTGTTCCGTTTGTAGTTATGTCTCTTTCGTGTGTCTCCATAGAGGGAAGCTGGAATGAGTAGACTTCCTTTGGCCAGGAAGCTTTCATTCAGTCAAGAGAGCCAGGGTCAGTGGGTGAGCTCAAGAGAAATGGTTCTTGAGGGAACTGAAGGAGTGCCACGAGGAGGCAAGGACCCAGATTCTCTCTCCCAGGGCTAGCCTGCGGGAGGTCGAAGGCATAGTTAGAGTGCCATGCTATGAATAGGGTTCGTTAGACAAAGAGACTATGGTGTGGGTAAAGTGTGCGTCCTCTGCATAGTGTGTGTCGAAACTATTCGAACAGGTGAGTCCCCAGCAATCAGTGGCGGTGCCAGGAATCATATCATGTGTAGTCAATTGGGTGTTGTGTAGTCAAATGCATGAATTTATAACATTTTGTTGCTGATTTCTACTTGTTTTATGATGTATTTACAAAAACCTGTGTAGTCAACTGACCTCACAGGTCAAGTATGGCTTCACCACTGCCGGCAATCAGACACCCTTCGTGTTAAAACACACACCAAGCACCTAAATTCATTCACTCTAACCTCTAATAGTTGTGTTAAGCAGGTAACTTGTGTGGACAAGTTAATTGAGCAAGAGCCATGCCAGGAAGAGGTCCAATGGATGTTAAACGAGCAGACTAAGTTTATGCAGTAGTCTTGATAGAAGTAGCTTTACTAGTCTTTACTTCTTTGCTACATTTGTTTACTCTCTTCCTGCTTGCTTGCTTGCGTTCGATTGTTTGTGAGTTTGCGAGTACATTCAAAGTTCTGATCTGGCTTGTCATGCCAGATACTGGACATCCGATAGAAGAGTTTCACGAAGAGTTCGTGTACCTAGACTAGTTGGTGTCCCAACAGTCTCCCTTTGGATTGGAGCCCGCCAATACCCCGCCTTCCATTGTGTCCTTACTACTTCCTTAAGACAGTCGTAGAATAAAGCCCTCGGGCTTCCGACATAGAAGTGTCCCCTTGCTCCGCAAGAGTATATTGTACTATTAAGACATTATTCTACTTAAGTACTTATTTACTATGGTCTTTCTACACCAAGCTATAGTCATGTGTAGAAGACATTTATCTCTGGGCTGGAACACGAGGACCTCCGGTTGTCTGAATCGGAGTGTGGCAGATTTCCCGTGTGCCTGCATGTGCCTTGATTTTCTTGCCAGCTGGCCGCTGTGTACACCCCGCATGTTTTGGAGTTGCTTGCGGCAGCTGCACACAAGGATCGATCAAGCGCGGATCGGCGAGCAGGAGGCTAACACGGTACTACAGGTGGACCGATCAGAGGAAGTGAGGTTCCTTCGTTGCTTCGTCGTCGCCTTCTTTCCTAACCTTTATATGGTATGGAGAGCGACATGGGCTTGTGGTACATAAGGATAGATCAAGTGCGGATTAGCTAGCAGGAGGCTAACAATGTACTACAAGTGGATCTATCGGAGGAGAAGAGGTTGCTTCGTTGCATTGTCGCCACGTTCTTCCTTGACCTCTATGGCATGTAGAGTGACATGGGCTTGGTCTGGGTGGGAGGAGGAGGGGGGAGCGGTGGAAGAAGAGGGCTTGCAGGAGGGGGAGAGGGCACATCAAGTTGTGAGGGTTAGAGATTGTACGTCTTGGTGTGGAATTGAATCGTATGCTATTAGGAATCTACTATAGTTGCTTATTTGATCAAGAGATTGTATGTCTATGTTTTTTTTATTTTGATGTGCATTTGGATCGTTTGCTATTAGAATACCATGGTTTGTATTTCATGAGCTTTAACGTGGAGGCTCAAAATCATTAGTGTGGAGGCTAAAAACTACACGGTTTAATCTACATCATTATAACATGGTCCCACTAGATAAATAGCTCATAATTTCTAATCAACATGGGAATTTCTTAGGAATCACTAATTAGTATAGGGGCTTGTTCGGAAGCCCTCCACGATAGAAAAATCCTCAAATCCCACACCAGGAATCCTCCACCAGCTTCTCACCATCGATCATGGAGAAAGCACTCTGTTCGGTAAGATTGCTTCTTGCTCGCACGAGGTAGCGAGCCGGAAGGCCATCAAATCGCCTCAGTGTGTCCCATCTGGAGAAGGCTACCAATCCAAACTGCATGGGAAAGAAGGGTTGGGCCGTAGGCCTGGTTGGGATGAGATGCGCGACAGGGGCGGTCTCGCCTGCTCGATTGAATCGGTACCAGCAGTTTCACTTCACAGTGGCAACCTCGGTGTAATTATCAACAACTCCTACTTCCCAGTTTTCGCGGAGCTCGAGTTTTCCAACTCCGTGACTCCACCGAATTTGCACGCACTGAATCGCCAACTTCTCTCCCATAAAACCAGGAGTTGGAGTGTTCGGCTAAGATCTAGATCGGGAGTTGATGGAGTTGGGAGTTGGAGGGCTCCTGAACAGGCCCTAGGTATAGTTAGTTAGTTAGTTAGTTAGTTAGATAGATATATAGATAGATAGATGTGTGTTATTTCAGGGAGCGGCGATTCGGCGCCCGAGCCCAACTGCGCTCGATATCTCGACGGCCCGTCCGTGACTTGGGATGAGGAATAATGCCGCTGGCTCGTCTGACAGGTATCGCTAGAAAAGGATTACACCGCGGAATACGGTACGAAACAGTGGCGAGTTGGTGGGTCCGTAGCGACCGGGTCAGGCGGAAGGAGGACGGGGCCGAGCTGGTCCGTGGACCAGAACATTGACCATATGGGTGGGCCTAGGATCAGATAAGGAGCTCAGGTCATCGGCGGAGACACTGAGCCGTCGCTCCACGTATGGCGTTCTCTCCTCCGCGTGCGGGGACCGGAGTAAATGCGACGGCCGAACACCCAACTAACCCTTATACCGTATCTATCTGGAAGGGGCTAGGACCGCTCGACCCCGTCCTCTCCCAGGGCGATCGACTGTGACGCCATTTTTGTGTGCATCTCGTAGGGAGATTTCTGCAGCCGGCGCAGGACCGGGCATGGAAGAAGCAGGCATGGAGTTCCTTCTGGACGCCGTGGACAGGTGAGTGAGCCCAGATATGCCTTATAATCCCTGCCCGCAGTAGGTACCTAACCTACCGCCATGTGCGGCGGCCATGGCTGCCCCTTTTTCAGGTTCCCCTTGCTTGAGGAATTCGCTGACAGCGTTGAGCAGCCAGATCCAGTTCCTCTGGCGCGGATGCAAGCGAACGAGCCCAGTTACGCGGGTAGCGCTGTCTCAAAAGATGATTCTGGATGCGGGCAACAGATTGGCAAAGTTGAGGTGAACGAAAGGCAACCTGCTGCTCGCCGCCGTACGAACACATCTCCAACTCGGTCTACCCATCAACTGACAGGGTGAACCCAGAAGCCCCCGGGTGGACTAAAAGGTACGATTGCAGAGGCCCTCCTTTGTTATTGCAAGATTGCATTGCTGTGCTGAGTTCAGGGGAATGGTTTGCCAATATCTACTTGTGAGATTTAACTTCAGAAACATGTACGTTCGTTTCAGCAGAAGCTAAACCTGCGAATTTGAGAAAAATGTTTTGGCAAAAACAACTTGTGAGTTGAAACTGAAGAAAAATAGATAGTTCAAGGGTAGTGGGAGTTCAAATTTGCGTTCGTGGTAAAGGATGTGCTACTTAACTGTAATCTATTGAATTTTGACTGGTGGAATAAGGTTACAGCTAGGGAGCGCGCCACCGGACAGGACACCATGTCCCAGCCGTATGAGCGCTTTGGAGGAGTCGATGCGCAAGTATGCTGAAGAACCCAGCAAAAATGTGGTGCGGCGGACACTTGGTCTGACTTTTGATTCGCTTGGTGAGGCATACGACTTCTACAATTTGTATTCCTGGGAAACCGGTTTCGGCATTAGATATGGAAAGAGCCGGCTGAACGTTGAGAGGACAAAGTGCATGCAAGAAATAGTGTGCGGTTGCTCGGTGAGTGCTGTAGTTATGTCTGCTATTCATTTTGTTTGGTAGATAAAATGCGTTTTAATTTCCAAATTCATACGTGCTGGTGATGACTGTCTGTTATGGTCCACTGTCAAAACAGGGGAAGCCAGAAGCAGAAAATAGTAGATCATGCAGGTGTGAGTGTCCAGCTTTGATAAGATTGTTGCGAGCAGCGGACAACAGCTGGTACATTACAGAACACAGAGAGAACCATAATCATTCAATGTCATTGACAATGGGTGAGAAAGTTCAATGGCCGTCGCACAAGAACATTGATGTGTACACTAAGGATCTCATAAAACAGCTACGGGAGAACAATGTTAACCTTGGCAAGGTATACAGCATAATAGGAAGTTTCTTCCGGTCGGTTGAGAAGGTTCCATTCACTAAGAGGACCCTGAGGAACATATGCGGGAAGATCAGTCGGGAGCAGGCTGATGATGATGTTAGGAAGACACTTGAAGTGTTCGCTGACATACAGGCTGGTGACCCTGGTTTCACATACAGAGTGCTGGCTGATGATACAAGCAAAGTGAAGAACCTGATGTAGGCAAATGGGAGCAGCCGTATGCAGTACCGTTTCTTTGGAGATGTTGTCACTTTTGACACAACATATAGGACTAACTTGTACGACATGCCTTTTGGATTATTTGTTGGGGTAAACAATCATTTTCAGAGCATCATCCTACCTGGGGTGCTGATGCGCGACGAGCAGCAAGAGAGCTTCGAATGGGTTTTCGCCGAGTTCCTTCGAATGATGGGAGGACCTGCCCCAAAGACTATCTTGACAGGTTAGTTCGGTTTCGATAAGTTCGGTTTTTTGTTAACCCTTGGAGTGTAGAAAGACATGTCCTTGTTCATCATCTGACCATAATATGACATATTCGTTGCAGATCAGTGTAGAGCTATGAAACTAGCTATCAAGAAGGTGTATCCAGATACGGTGCATAGGTGGTGCAAGTGGCACGTGCTGAAGAAAGCAAAGGAGAGTCTGGGACCTTTGTACACCAAAAAAAATGACTTCTAGGCTGATTTTCACAAAGTCGTGAACCACATGTTAACCGAAGATGAGTTCGAGACGGCATGGGGTATGTTGCTGGATAAGTACAATTTGCGGAAGCACGCATATATGACACAGATTTATGAGATTCGAACAAAGTGGGCCAAACCATACTTTAGAGGTGTTTTCTGTGCCAAGATGACCAGCACACAACGGAGCGAGAGTGCCAATCACATGTTGAAGACATACATGCCCCCAGCTAGCCCCATGCATGTGTTTGTGAGGCAGTATATGCGACTGCAATTTGACAGGGAGCGTGAAGAGAGCTACGAGGAGAAAAGAACTATGATTGTAAGTGAGCCGTCTAATTTTTTCAATGCACACATGGCAAAACATAGATGCTAATTTTTGGAACTTATTTGTTGTTCTGTCAAACTGTGTTGCTCTTCTGTAGGGAGGTGCAGTGAGAAGAACAAATTTGGCTATATAGAGGCACGCCAGTAAAATATACACCCGATCTATGTTTGAGGAGTTTGGGAGGTTGCTGATGGAAGCCACAGCATATAACATAACGGAGATAGAGAAAATGAAGAAGTATGTGGCAACCCACAATAATGCGGCAAAGAGAGAGAGAGAGAGATGGAGCAGAGTTGTTTACGAGGTTACTATCGCGGATGATCAAAAGGAGTTTACTTATGAGTGTGGTCAATTCAAACACACTGGTTTGCTGTGCAGCCACATTCTAAGGGTAAGAGAAATGTAAATTGATTTCCGGTGCCATAATAGTTTGGTAACATGAGTTCTGGACTGTAGGTAATGGAAATACTACACCTAGAACATATTCCATCTAAACATATTGTGAAAAGGTGGACGAAGGACGCAAGAGACATTCTACCAAGCCATCTGCAGCGGTACCAAAAGGACAAGCGGACCAACACATCGTTCACATGGAGGCATTCGACACTGTACTTCAAAGCTATGGACGTCGTTCGAATGGGGGATGCGAGTGCAGAATCGTCTGATTTCATGCTAGCTGGGATGGAAGATCTACTAGTACGTGGAGCACCTATTGCAGAGAGGAGAGATGGCCTCGGGTTTGAGGATCGGGTGACGACCTTAGACCCTGTGAGGCAAAATGATAATGGAGAAGTTGCTTTGGTGCTCGGTACAGGTGCCGATAAAGAGAATAGCATGGCACATTCTGTCAGCGTCAATGACTTGGAAGGGCTCACAGCACCCGCTAAACAGAGGGGGGTTGGTAGGCCAACCAATAGCAGGGAGAAGGCATCGTACGAAGGACTCAGTCAATGTACACATTTCTGCAGCATTTGCAGGAGGGAAGGACAAAAAAGAACTACATGTCCTAACAGAAGGGACGCACCAAAAAAGCCGAGGAAACCTGGTCGATGCAAGAACTGCGGAATCGAAGGTCACCGTCGGAACACATGCACGAGGCCATTGGGGTTCGCTGCAAACTAATTTTCAACATTCATGTCTTATGGTTTGCCGATCGGAATTTACTAGTTTGTTGTACTACGAACTGCTCTTTGCATGCTTATCTCCACTTAGATGGTATTCATAGTTGCATGATGAAAAAAGATTATATTGTGTCAGCTGTTCGTCCATGCTCTATGACAATGTAGCAAGATAAAATGTGCTGGACTTGAGTGAGGACTTACGTGTTTCGTATTGACTGAAGCTGAAATGTTTATTTGACTGTCATACTGAAGAAAATATTGTTTCCTGGTTTTTAGTACGACTGCATGTGAATATATGTGAAGAACATGCAGAGTGGAGATGTTTGGTTTGAATGACACCAAATGTGAGGAGACCAGTTTTCTGATTGAGTGACTCACAGCTGTGAGAACTCATAGCCGGCGACATGTAGCGATCATGCGTGTGGTGACTCAGCTTACTTCCGTGCGTGTGGAGCGCGCGTACCATGGAGTTCAAATTTTGAACAAGCTAGTAAATGCATAAGTTGTGAGCCGTGGATAGCATACGACGTAGGAACCAGTATAAAGGCCGAGGGTGGGGCAGCTGCCTTCCTGGTAACCACTTTCTCAAAGTGTCCATCTCGTAGAGCAGGGGCGTCGAAGGATTCCGGAGATTGCACCAAGCGCTGCTGAGCCTGAAAGCAGCGGCACGACGAGGAGGTCTCAATGGAGTGGTTCAGCCTTCGGTCTTGGGGATCAGGTTCTACTATCCTCCTTGTACATTTAACTTCTGAGTCGGATGTGTTCTTGTTTCTTATGACTTGCATTTTTCAGGCGAAGGCCTCTCCTTTGGTGGCATCAGCGGAAAGCTGCTGGAGTACAACTGATTTGGCTCCGCACGGTTTAGATGTGCCAGACGAGGTGAGTACAGAACTACAATCTATCCCCTGATTCCTGGTAAAATGACATAGCCAGCAGCTGAAAAAATTAAACAATTTTTAGGGGGAAGTTGTTCAAGCAGATCGTTGGGAGACTTGTTTGCTCGCTCAAGGAGTGGACATGAAGGCGGAGGAAGGAGATGTTAAGGAGGGGTTCGGCGAGAACGATCCATCCGTCCAGACGGCAGGCGATGGCACTGCGGACGAACAAGTTTCAGAAGACGCCTCTGCTGTCATGGAGTCGCTGAGAAAGGGAAGCGACGAGGAAGAAGAAGTCAGCAGCAGGGTGACGAAGCGACCGCGTGTGCAATCTTAGTTTGTGATTTCCGTTCGCAGTTTGTTATGGGAGTATCTGTCGGCAGCTACAATTATCTGTGTCTCCGATCCGTGCAGTAAAACATGTAGTTCATACTGACATGCGTTGAGCTCTATTAGAAAAATAATTATGGTGCGGGGAAGGGGATGGAGGGGGATTCCGGGGGGTGGTTGAGGGGGCATTAATTTGATAGCCAGATGACTAGTCTCTGTTGCGGACGGACACCCAGTACGTACGTTAGGATTGCGTCGTGCCGTTTGGGCAAAATTGATGGAAACAAGAATTACCCATTGTTCGTGGATGTACTGATCGGGCCGACTCATAAGTTTGATCTTGGTTAATTATTAACACATGGGATTAAAAATCATAGGAAAAAAACCCAGGGAGCGTGCAATTAAGCTGGGTGCCGATAAGAAAAAAAACGGCCTTACATAGTAATTGCATACTCTTTTTTTCGTTTTTCAGCCTTTACCTTCGATTTTGCGCGCGACAGCGGTCATTACATGGTTGTCGTGCACAAACCAAAAAAACATAGAGTGGGTAAATAATGAAATTTCAACTATGGACCATCATGGGTTGCTTATAAAAAAGATTCTTCAAATTTGGATCATCATGTAGGTAAGTGAGATACTATATAATTGTGATTTTTTTTATTGACAGGGGGAGACGATGGGTGCATGAGGAGATAGTGGCATAGTTGAACTTTTGCGAATTTTTTTATTGACAGCATAACCTTTTCAATACAAGTATGGAAAGAGAACTACACAACTATAGCAGAGGGTATCATCTCAGCAGGAATGAACGAGTTGACCTTTTTTTTCATACGAATTTAAACACACTTTACAAAACCAAACAAGTTCATGGGGATACAATGAATGTCTGGTGGGTTTATAAGCCAGAAATGGCGACCATAATCCAGACCGAAATTATTTTTAGCAATACTACGTGGCTCTGTGTTGGTAGATCAACCCTCGAAGATGAATGTGCAATGATCGGAATCTCATGATGTCCCAACTATCTGCATGAATATCAGGCATCCCCATGATCTCGATTAGGAAAATCAATGAATCGGTTACGACGCTCTTTGTAGATGGGATGATAATCGCGATTGGCATATTCGATAATTCAGTTTTGTAAGTCCATCCAATGCCGATAGTTTGGGGTAAAATTGCAAGGATGTTAAGAATAGGAAAGATGGACTGTTAATGATAATCCGTTAAATTAAGAAGAGATTTTTGTGGCTTGTTAAAACACGAGACGAAACAGGTCAATATCAGGAAGCAATGTAGCGGTGTGATAAAAATCATAGCCGCAGTGATTAGGAAAGATATGATGTCTGCATGCAGATGAGATATGTAAATGATATCACGGAAAGGTGCATGGGCATGGATTAATTAAATATGATGAGCATGCACATAGTTGATAGCGATTAAAAGAAGACGTGCGCCCTCACGTAGAACAGTAATGAGTAAGAGAAGCATTAAAGAAACGTTTACTTGGTGGGTGGGTGCGGGTGAGCATGGACGGGTTGCTGCACATATTCCTTTCATTTGTCCTGCCCCAGACTAGTCCTGTTTGTACTGTTCCGACCGCGAGAAGATTTGATTGGTTGGTTGCTGCCACAATACCATAAAAAGGACGTGCCCAGAAACAACAAAACTGCCTCATGTGGGCGCACATTCATTTGTTTTTTCCTTCCCCCTGGTCCCGGTCTCAGATGGACCAGCAACAAATAGTCTTGAAAAGCAAAAACAAAATATAAAGTGCGCAACTACACCGAGTGGCATTATTTTTTTTCAATAGAAGAAAGCCGGACCATGAGATGCGAGGTTGTTCCCGTGCATGCAGGCCGTGTAACGCGTACTGGACGGGGTCACGACAATTTGTCCGGTCTACGGATTGTTTTGTGCATCCAGCCGTCTCGCGCGCCCTCCGTTACCAAAAGTCAGCTAAAAAGTAGGTCGGGGGAGAGGGGAAATTTGGGCGGCGGGAGAGAGTGCGCAGTAATTTGAGAAGACACCACACTGGTCACGTGGCGCAGGACAGCTGCAAGTTGCATTTACACGAAGCTACTCCGCTCTCTCCTGAGCCGTGGTACTCCATAGCCCATTGCGTTGCTGAAGGCATCAGTTCTCCCTGACCAGAGCAATCCCCCTCCTCCCCCCATTGACACTGTAGAACAAATCTTGTGGCCGCCGGTGTAGCAAAGATCAACCATCCGGCGTCCAAGCCCGGCACCTAGGTGGGTGTTCTTTGCCGATTACGTTGCTGGATTGGTGCGGGAGGTGACTATCATAGCTTTCCCTTTCTTTCCTACAAGCTGGTGGATGATTCTTGCCTTTTTGGAACACTTGTCTTTTCCTTCTATTCATGATGGCTGGGAAAGCAGATGGAGCCTCCGGATCGTCCATGCAAGAGGGGTCTACCCAATGGTGATGGAGAAACCAACTTAACAAAGAAAAAGTCAAGATCCAACCATGGAGAAGGCGAAGGCCAAGACGGCGACGGCGACGCTGCGGATCCCATCGTAGTTTCGAGCGGCGGCGCTGGCATAGTTGCATCGGAAAGCTCGGTGAGGCCATGCACTTACCTTTCCCTTTCTTAGATTGTACTACTCATGTCCTGCTCTCACTTTTTCCCCCAATGGCTACTCGAAAAGTGTTCATTATTTTGCTGACGCATGTGCGTGTCCCTTCAGGATTTAGAGACTGAAGACAGAAGGAAGGCAGCGAGGGGGGCTCGAAAGCGGAAACAACCATCTGCTGGAGGATCTGTGACTGGGGCGAAGAAGAAAAGATCTCGCAGACCCTGGTACTAGTTCCGGCCGCCGGATCTCGACCTGCACGAACCAGAACTCCGGTAGCTGCTAGGCATCTTGTGGCCGTTGGTCCACCTGGGATGGAACGAGAGAGTCAGGTACTCCGTGGTAGGATTGTTAGGTGCACCTGGACTAGCAAGCACATCGTCCGACTTGGGCTAAGGTACTACCACGTACTGCATAGGACCGGCATGGCTAGTTTGTTGACCACTGCTTGGTCTGGAGAGGCAGATAGGCGATTCTACGCCTGGCTGCTTAGCAGATTCCGTTGGCAAGATATGAGATTCACCTTCCCTGACGGGCAATATAGGATTTTTAGCCCAACGTCCATAGTTAGAACCTTGGGTCTAAGGAATAGTGGGCGACATGTCAGCTTACTGAAGATACCTCCCAAACAGAGGCGGAACATAGCAGAGGAGATCAGGAGTGTGCTGAACATAGATACTAAGGCGGCCACAAGAGATGGTGGATTAAGCATAGAAGCCATCTTAGAGATGTTCCGAGGCATGAATCCACTGAAACTAACTAGGGTTCAGGAGAGAGCTGTCGAGATGGGGTTTTCATTACTATCTGCTAGTACATATGTTGCCCCCAAGCAATCGTACCAAAACCTACCTTGGGAAATCCTTGCATGTGTGCTATGTGAAGGCGGAACAGGGGTTTTTGACCTGGCAGAATGGGCATTTGAAGTAATTAGGGCAGCAGTCAAGAAGGTAGCTGAAGATCTTGCAGCTGGGGTACGAACATTCAGAGTACCAGGGTGCCATTTGGCGATCATTGTAAGTAAAAAATGATACAACATATATTATAACTTTTTAGTTTCCTCAATTGTTGTCACTAACTTGCCAATGATTACATGGACATCGCACAGCCTTGGGTGTTCGATTGGCTGGATTTTGGGGCAGACAATATGGAACCAAATAAACTCCCTAGAGTCAGTGAGTACACTGAAGATAAGATCAAGAAGCTGATCTACTTGCTGAGAGAATACCCTACACAATTCAGGGTATGAATGAAGTATCATTTGTTCTTTCACGTGTCCAATATATATATATATATATATATATATATATATATATATATATATATATATATATATATATATATATATATATATATATATATATAAAAGTTGTTTTGCTGACATGATGCTTCTGGGCTGGGCAGACAAAACCGGAGGACTACCTGGATGGCATAGTTGAGGTGTGGAATCCAATCGTTGGAGAGGCGAGGGGCTTATTGGTTAATCCATGTAAGCATCTATGAGCGAGTTATCTCTGAAAAAACAAATGAGGGGAATACAGGAGTCAATCATATAGGAAAACAAAAATTTGTTGAATAAATTATGAAATAGTTTGTGCTACCAAAAAAGAAGAGCCCATTTGGATTGAATACATTAATGTTAATATAGTACAACAAGAAAGCTTCTGAAAATTATTGCTTGTATGCTCTTGCAGCACATAGGGAGGCTTTGCAGGAGCTACTAGAAGATATTGGAAAAAATACAGACAGTGAACACTCTGGTGAGCATCCTAGACGCAAAGGAAAAGAGAAAATGGATGAAGAAAGTGATTCATCTAGTAGCGACAGTGATGGCGACTTCGTGCACCCACACGAACGAGCTGCTAGAAGACTACAACGGGCTCAGAACAGAGGTTTGATTTTTCATACATGAATGAACTAAGCCTACAAAAAAGAATGTGTGGACTGAACTCGGACTTGCTCGAATTGCAGGTGAACCAATTCAG
>NC_041392.1:38617413-38625021 GCF_002162155.2 Triticum dicoccoides
TAACAGGTCATGTGCAGAATGTACCAATCCGAGGTTGGTATGAGCATAAATAAATCTTTGAACTGTCCGATAAACTAAAAACCTTAAACATTTGTCTAATTTGTGCGTGCATTCCCAATTTGTTGCTGGCAGTGCGAGGCCCACGTAGTATGAACCGGATGAGGGCCATAATTCAGTTAAGGGCAGTGTGTGGCAAGGAGGCAGCAGCAGCAATGTGCTTTCCAGGGCTGACCACAATGAAGGAATGTCACCAGCAGGAAGGTTTGGCCGTCGAGGTTCACAGGGACATACTCTGTCTGATGAACTAACGGCAATTTAGCAATGGGCAAAAGAAGTCATTGAACGTGAGCCTCCATATGCATTCATTACTTATAGTAATCTTATTTGTTCATTGCTGGACATGAAAAAAGATGAGGGAACCTAATTTTGAAACACTTATAACCGGTGTGTTAGGTGTTGCAGGCACACGAGGCCTCGAGGTGTGTCGCTTAGGCTACATGCATCCAACCAAGTTGTCTCCGATGATATTGATGAGCCAGGTGACAAGGGCAGGGACGAGCGGTTGATGAACCTAGCTACAGCAGCTCTGAACTTGGTCAACCGTGTTGTTGACAATCCGGAGTTGTTTGAGGGTAAGTAATTAGAAGAACACACATTGAGGTCACCTGGGGAGGAGATTGTTAATTTTCCTTTCAACAGGAATCTTTGAAGAAGCTACAAATCTGCTATGAGGATTGGGCTTGGAAAAAAACAGTGGAGGTGAGTACTTAGCATGCTGGAACAAAATCATGAACATAATTGTGAGGGGATGATATTCAGGTTGACATCAGAGGATTGACACATTGTTTTGTCTTGAAAAACAGGGCCCTCAACTCCAGTGAATGAACACGGCAATGGCAGCCCGACGGTACCTGGCAACAATGAGATTGACGACATTGATTGGGATGATCTTGAGAACGAAAGCCCACCAGTTGCAACACAGGAACAGATTGATAGTGACAACCTCTTAGCTAGGAACATGGAAGCTATGTTCAATGAAGCAGGTACATATCCCATTCTGATGAAGTAGAATGAAATTCGGAGAAATGTACATACTTCAATATATGACGTCACTACAAAAAATTCCCGACTGGAAGATATGCATGATGCGTCCCTAAATGTGTCATCAAATGTTGAAACAGACTTCGTGGGGAGTGAAGTGGCAGTGATTGGGACACCCAATGCGGCAGCAGGAGGCGAGAACATGGAGCAGCAGGTTGCATCTCCTGTGGGGCAAGACACGGTTGATGAAGACCACATAAATTACCTGCTATCATGTATGAACACTTGCATCCGATGGATTTCATGGATTGGAGGTATGTTGTTGTTTCGTGTATGCAGAAGCGATCTGCTACAAACCTGTCGTTTAGTCACGTGTTCTCGTAGTTGACATGATGTTATCTTTTTTTGTGGCTTAGCAATGTTGGTAGTTGGAAGCGGGAGGCCCGGCGATGTTACAGACGTTGATCCTCCATGCAATGGACTGATACTACTGGGTTGGCATGATGAAGGCCACGAAGCACAAGCTGAGGCTAGCAGGGAGGGGGTACGTAATAGCCAGAAGAAGAAATCCCGGAGACGGATTGTGGATGTTACGACGAATTGTAAACCTGGCCCAGCATACCGTAGGGAAGACGAAGGTAATTTTACATTTTGTAGGCACAGAATAAGATGGTTTTGGGATCTGTAAACAAATCATGATGGTTGTTCATGTTGGTTGCCTTTATTTTGTTCCAGACGGGGGTGAAGGACCTGCTTCGACAAAGAGACTAGCTGCTGAAGGAGGTGCCTCTGCAGCCAGATTCCAGCAGGCTATTATGAGCTATCTGAAACAATGTGGGATGGAGTGCAATAATAACCAGCGGAGCAAGGAGCATGGGGCTGGGATGAAGGCACATACTGATCAAGATAGCTCAAAGGGTAAATGCGGTTGGGGGGACAATTACCCAGAATTTGTTGGTCTATCCCATGATGAACCGTCGAAGGGGAGTATTGAGAAGTTACATGCTAACATGATGCATTGCCCCGATACAGTACTGAAAAGGTAAAAGTCTTTATCATTGTGCATTGCCATTTCATTACTTTTTATTTTGATGACGAGCATGATATACATTATAAAACTGGTGCCATGTTATAGGAAATGGGTGAAGCACTTCCAGCCAATACTGGCAGTGGCATCCGGCCAGGACATTAAGGACGAACTCACTCTGGGTGGTGCTCTGACATTTAACCTCATGACATGCATAGTGCGCGCACTAGTGGAGAAAGATAAAAAGATGTACAAAGGTTGGTTGGACAGATGGAGAGGACTCTTTGATCCTAGATTTGTGGTACGAATTGTACTTAGAAAACAAATTGCAAAGCACGTATCAAAAAAGTAAACTGAAATTAAAAAGATGCTATACTTTGTTTATGGGAAATTATTTGCAGGATGAGGTGTGTAAAGACGATGAGGATAAGGACTGGGATTACATATACAGCATGATGGACTCTAAGTCGATGGGGTACAGAATTGAATGGCTGACCAAGGTAAAATTCCTACTGAATGTAGTACTGAGAAAGACAATAGAAATTCCTGAGATAAGAATACTGACATTTGTCTATTCATTGATTGTGAATGTAATAAATTAGTTCATGTTCCCGGTGCACCTCAAGGACTGTTGGTCTATGTACATCCTGGACACAAACAAGAAGGTGATGATGGTGCTCGACCCAACAGAAACCAATCCAACAGATGAGATGAAGATAAAGCATGATTCGCTCGCTAGGAAGTTCCAGCAGAGATTTTACTGTCTTATGAATGACGTGTTTGGTGTGTTTGGTGGTGAGCTGGTCGAGACAGGTGGATGGTCTTTTGTTTACCCTCTGGTCGCACAACATGAGCCATGCAGCAGGTAGACTCTATGGTTTACATGCATTCCCTAACTTGAAACATTCCATCAAGCTGAACTACTGGGCGAACTGAACATATGTGACCTGCTTTCACCATGTGCTCGCAGTGAGGACAGTGGAGTTTACATGGTGCACTACTTCAAGGAGTTCACCGGGCTTTACCTACGCTCGACTCTGAACCAGGTATGAAGCCTTTCTTTTCCAACATTTTGGAATTGTCACAAAGGATCTGGGATTTGGTGCAAAGATTGATCCTGTGGGTGCGGTCTTTTCGACAGGTACAAATCGATGACATGTAGAAGAAGCTAGCTTACGAGATAGTGACGATGAAGGGGAACAAGGGGGACATCCCGGAGTTCCTTTATGAAGCGACCATTGACTGAACTTGGAGGGAAAAGTGATATGAGCGGTAAAAAATGGAGCCTGGCAATATCTTTTGGCGGCACGAGTGCTTGGTGTTTAGAACGGCCAACAGATAAAATGTTGGAAATTTGGTAGCAGATGGACAACACCCCCCCACCCTAACTAGTAATTTGTATGCACTATGGTACTGTAATGTAATCGTAGATGGACCCTAAATTCAGACTAGATGAACTTGTGTGGTATGGTATTGTAGTGTGCTCGTGCATGGACCGAACAATCAGACAATGTGAACTACAGTGCACGTTGGATTAAATGTCCAGACATGATGAAGTCGTGTCAAAAAATGCATTTTAAATTGTTCACCCCAGTAATACACATAAGATGCCTCATGGCGAGAGACTTGTAGGGCCATGTGGAACATGTGTGGAAAATTAGTGGAATGATACATATGTGAAGAAGATGTGCGGCTATGTGTACTGAAATCGAAATAAATAAAAGTTTTCATTTGTCCGATAAAAGCCGATCCAGAGACGTGACCATGCGACCACCCGCACAAGTCTCGGTTGGGCTACAGATTACATTCTAGCATACTCCATAGAAAAGTACTACTGGGCAGGGCCCTGGGAGGTAGACGTTCTTAAACTACATGACACACGAATCCAAGTACATGATAGCAACAAGCAACCGATAGCTGATTTGGAATGATCTATACGATCCAACCATCAACTAGCCGAATGCCTACTCGGACTGATTCGAGCTGAAGAGACTGTCTGGGGGTGCTAGAGCCGCCCATAGAGCATCATGCGCCACACTAGCAGAATTCCCCTGAAGTTTAAGGCACTCATGTAGTGCCTGTCTTTTGGTTTGCCAACATTGTGCTGTGTAAGGCAATATATTTGTGTTGGATGTAGTCAGACAATAATGAAAACAAATGCTCAAAAACGAACTACATTAGATAAACACACGCGAGAATAGCAACAAAGAACACATAGGTACCTTTGTGAGAGGGATCTTCAGTTTTGTTCCATCATAGTGACGGGCTATGTGGAGGACACTAGCCCCTGTTTCTTCACTGCACAAATAAGTTTGAGGGTGGATATATTTTAGCAACTGTGGATTTATGTGTTAAAATAAGAAATTATGAACCATTTGCATGGTCGCTAAATGTTGGCTGTACATACCTGATGAATGTTTCTTCGGCTACTACCGGGTAAACCGTTCCCCAATGACCATCCTGGGTTGGCCATCCAGCATAATACTCATTCAGGCAGTGGAATAACGCATGGTGAAGCTTCCATGCAATAAGTTCATGCTTATCTTTTGTGAAATCATCAGGGCCATTCCCTCTGATCTTTGGGTCCAAAAAATGAATCTTCCTCGACATCATGTCCCACATCAATATAACGCATCCAGTTTCGAGGGGTATTGGCAGGAAGAACTGCGGACAGATGCAAAAAGGAAATCATTTTTTGAGTTAGGGACATAGAGAAAAAACATGGGGGAATATTGATAAAGTCTTCCTTTTAAGAACAGAAAGTAAAAAGTTCTGTTAATACCATCTGAGATGAGGTTATATTGTAAGGCATGTCCTTGCCGACTAGTTGCTTCTAAATCGAAATGTTGTTCACATAGTCGTGGTCAGACAGTACAATTGTCTGTAAAACCAAATCAAATGACAGTTCAAAACTCTCATAAGGGTATAACTTCATTGGCAAGTATAAACAGTAAATAACTTCAGAGCTTTCGAAGCAAGTGCGTATGAAGGGGCATTACCGCAAACTCCGGTTCCATGTTGTGCCTCCAGTTGAGGTACGGACATTCCCTATTGGCTTCCATATTTGACTGAGTGTACCTTCTACATATAATGGAAGCAAGTTCGTGATCGAGACTTCGACTGCCAATGAGCTGATGAAACATAGCAAACCCTGTAACGCGGACAAGTCTGGGGGAGTGGTGGATAACATAATGCCTGCAAAAACCATTGTACTAACATTGATTTAAATTGTTGTCAGAAAAAAGACTATGGGGAACAAAACATTCAGATAAATTGAAAATGTCCTAAAACCTGCAGGGATGACATCACGAACCTCTGAAGATCGCTATCAGTTAAGTTGGAGAAGTGTGCAACTATCATATCTATGGTTTCAGCGTGCGGTGGTAGTGGTAAAACTCCACGCTCCCATGGATTTGTTGCAAAACCATGCTGAAAAATGTACTTCCTCTTTGGAAGTTTCCCCTGGGTTTGGCCAAACACGGTAACGGTTGTGTTCGCTGAGAGATCAGCATACATTTGTGCAACTTTGCGAACGGTGTGTTTGAAGTAGTTAATCACAATGGATGATTCTGAAATCGATTTTTTGCTTGCGGATGCGGAGTCCTCATTGCTTGCGTTTCGTTTCCTTGATGATCCACCCTGGATAAGCGGTAACATAGCTGCGTACAATATTAATAGCATGTCAGGTATGTGGCGCTTGTCATGAAACCAACTATAAAAACAACACATATGGACGGGGGCAGTTATACAATAGGGAGGGGGTGGCCCGAACCTTCTCCATCAGACAAATCAAGCATGTGCCCCTGGATTCTTTGTGCAACAGGAGTGCTGAAACGTACATTCTTGGCAGTAGCGACACCTAAATAAAAACGGAAAGAACAGAAAGGCCAAATATTAGTCATCAGAGATTGGAAAGAAAAAAAGAATGAGCATGCACACCGCATGCGTATATAGAGCATGCATAAAACCTGATGCATGACACTCTGTGAACCCTCGCGTACGGCAGCAAAGGCAACGGTCTGAAATTGATTTCAGAATTCTCTCTGAATAGTTGAGCATATCTGACTGCAATGCATTTTTTGCCTGATATAGAACCACTTGGATGGCGTTGGATGCTTTTGTCAAACGCCTAATTGAGCTAGCATTCTGCTGTTTCATGATCATGGTTATCTCATCAGTCACCTGCAATTAAAAGGATGAGTACTTGAAAAACAGGCAAGCATACGAAAAACAGAGTACTCTGAATGCCAGACAGTTTAACAAATAAACATACGAGATGTGGGTGCTGCTGCCGCAAGAAGTTGGCAAGGTCTAGAGGCCCTACTACACGTGGCATTGTGTTCGGAGTGGCAAAGTTGTCCTGACGGCAACCAGTACCAGGACAAGGAGATTCTGTTGTGGGAGTTTTCGCAGAGCGTGGAGTTGTCCCAGCCCCTGGCAATTGCTTGGTGGTCGAAGACGAAGGAATTGTGTACTGAACCTTGTGTCGCACATAACAAACATTCGCCGGGTCTCGGAGCTGGACAACGTATACAATAATGGATTATGGAAAATGATAATAAAAATAAATAAAAGACAGGCATATGACCAGTACAAATAGATATTGAAAAAACAGCAATCACATGGGGAGCAGGTTTCCACGAAACATCTTACGTTTGCATGGGAATATGACATAGCTCCTTTCACTGGGTCAAGAGCCATGATGAGCATTTTGTTTATTGTATCCGGGTCGAAGTCAATGATCCTTGGTAGTACATTGTGTGGCTTATTCAATATACCAAGATCAAGATTATCGAGCAGAAAAACCTGCAAAAACAAGTCATTTTATTTATTTTCCTATGTAGGCAAAAACAAATGTGTGGAAAACATGACTACAAATGTTACACTACGTCTACCTGAAAGAAGAAATGACATCCGGTGAGGTTGGTTGAATGATTGTTCATCAGCATATCTCTCTTGAGTTTTCGTACTGCATCGAGCAAATACTGGAGGACATACTCACACCAGTTGAACTGCTGTATCATTTCAGTGTTGGCAATTGCCCCCCAGAAATCAATGGTCGAGTAGTTGTGCTTCGTGGTCGGAGCGAGTAC
Organism: Triticum dicoccoides; assembly: GCF_002162155.2. Taxonomy (NCBI): domain Eukaryota; kingdom Viridiplantae; phylum Streptophyta; class Magnoliopsida; order Poales; family Poaceae; genus Triticum; species Triticum dicoccoides. The sequence continues at coordinate 38,624,575 of NC_041392.1, forward strand.
ATGACCCATGACAAATATGACAAATGCAATTTGAAAACAATCTTTCTCGAGCTTGCTAGAATTCTCATTGATATCACGCATCAGGAATTGTTCTACCGCGCGCAAGCTATGCACTCCTGTCTTATCCATTTCAAGGGTTGACTTGATGAAGTGGATTGCTTCTGGATTGATATTTTCATCTCTCCCTTTCACGCTACGGTCCCCGCAAGGGATGCCAAAGACCTTAAAGACTCCTCAGCATAGAACTTGAGCACTTTACTTTCTGACAGCCTGAACTCTCTACGTCTAACACTAACCCTGCTCATAACCAGGCACTGCATCTGAGATTTAACTTCTGAATGTCAGGGAGCTTGAGCATACCTCCGAAACCAATCTCTTCCACAAGCCATTTCTTGTAGTCGCTGAAAGTCTTGATGACACTGATAGCGTGCTTCAGAGAGATGCGTG
>NC_041392.1:38625429-38627494 GCF_002162155.2 Triticum dicoccoides
CTGGCGCTGGAAGAAGAATCATCCAGGGCAGCGTGCATACCTTGCTGATCGGTCGGTGCGTTCGCACTTTTAGATCCATCTGCGTCCGCCCCGCAGCTACCAGAATTTGAATACTGTTCATCCTGTCAACAATTAGTTCATGGAGATGTATTAGAATCAGGCTATAGTCTTCCGAGGACACAGACGAGTTCATAACCAATGTAGATTGGGCGGCTAGTATGTAAACATACCATTCGCTAAGAGCTGAAGATCTCGACGCATAAAACAACTGTAGGCGAGATCCTTTCCGCCAAGTTGGGACGACGAACCAGGAACTCTAGAGGCAATGAGGTCGACCAGAGTTGGGTGGGCGAAGGGTATGAAACGAGTGGTGTGTAAGGAAAGGCGATGTGGGTGGGTAGATAGGGTAGATGGATGCAGGTACGCAATGAATACAACGTGCACAACCTCCACAGTATGTTGTGCAGCTCGGTGACTTCAGAACGATCGAGACGCATGTTCCTCATGGAGAGGAGGTACGAAACGGTGGAGACGGCGAGTGATGTCCAGCTGTTGGGCTGGATAATGGAGTTGAGTACGTTAAAAATATAGAACAAACAACCAAAATAAAAAATGCAGTCTATACTAAATGGAATTGATAACTGATTAACTAACACAGCCAAGCTTCATTAGTTCCAGATAGTGCGTTACATTAGAGCACGAATTACATTTTCTGGTAAACAGGCTTAGAGGTAAAGGGAGCCACCCTTGAACACCATTAATTGCCTAATCATATTGCCTAAGGCAAACTAGGACCGACCAAATCCGCAGTCGAGCATCACACACACACTTGTACTAAGAACCCTTGCCGAAATGTCAACGTACGTCGTACTAAGAACAAACTAGTTGCCGCCGCCAAAATAGATGGCCACAACGAACAACAGAACCAGTAGAGTGAGCATGATGTTGCTAGCGGCAAGGATGAAAGCTGCTGCCCCCAGCGCCTGAGAACCAAAAGCAGCAACTGCGACGGGCCTGAAGATCTGGTTCACCAGAACGGCCTCCGGCGCCGCCGGAAGGTGATTCTGACCATGGTTCGCCTGGACCTGAGCCTGGTTCGCAGGTGGAGCGACGATGCCGGCAGGGTTTGCCTGCATTTGGACCTGGAGCACCCCCGCTTGCTGCTGAGCACGGGCGATCTGGTACGGAGTCATCCTTCTGACGTAGGCCGTCTGGAATTCAAAGAACCTACACTCGCAAGCCTGGGAAAAAATGAGGAGGAAAAATACGAGATTCATCTGTCAGATCTGATCCAAGAAAGCAAATCCAACTGATCGAAAAATGGTACAAAACAGAGCAACTGACATCATAGCAGACACACTTGTAGAACCGCTACCCCGCCCTACTCCCGGTTCTTCCTACATTGGTTTCCAGATCCGCGCCGCAGAAGGGACACCTGATGAGATCAAGAGGGAAATCGGCTGGCACAGGGAGAGAGGAGGACGATGAGGCGGACATGGTGGCTCAGGCAGTCTAGGGTTTGCACCAGAGAGCGGAACCAAATGGGGAATTTTCCAGAGTGCGAATGGCCGTGGCAGCTGGGAAGCAACTGCCTGCATTTATAGCGTCCCTATACCTGACGACGTTGGTCAGACTAGCAGAACACACGGACCAGCAAGGCTCAGCATCCGTGACGATCCGTCCTCCACGTATCTGTTCTGACATGAGAACGCGAAGCTCCGTCGCAATCAATGCGAGCGGCTGGCATAAGCATGAAAATGGAAATACTTCGTGAAATACACTAGAAGGCACAGATCTAAATGCAAACAAGCGGATGAGATGTCGGGATCAGCTGGGCTCGCGCTCAGAAACAGATATTCGGTTATTTCATTGCATTCATTACTGTGGATACAAACATACACGTGCTCGCCATGATTTTTCATTGCAGCACTAGTTGATTAGTGCATTTTCTTGAGGAAATCTAATTGTTCTTTCTTCCTACCGAAGGAAGAGGCGATCTCGCCAGCACTACAATGCAGTTTCTCAGCCGGCGTCCTCTGGCGCCTCTCTAGTGAGGAGGGGCGGG
>NC_041392.1:38627866-38680081 GCF_002162155.2 Triticum dicoccoides
GGTTAGTTTTCCAGGTTGTTCATCGTCTTGGCTTCGATGGCGCCGAATAAGATTTCTTCAGATCCCAAGCCGATTGATCCTAAGCCGATTTCTTCAGCGGCGGCACACTCTTGGTGGACCTATGTTCTCGGGCTCCGCCGTTGCGACCACGTTTGCTCCAGCATCAGTGCCAAACATGGGAGATTGTTCATGAGCAGATGCAGATTGTGGTCTGCATCGGTTTTATCTGGAAGATGATGGATCGTGTGGTGGGTTCGTGCCACGTGGATGGCACGTATGGTTTCCTTCTCCGTCGTCTTGGTCATGTGGGGGTGCCAAATCTAAATTTCAATGGCATGTCCTTGGTGTTGCCCAAGTCTGATTCATTCAACGATAATCGTTTCGCCTTTGGCGAGCCACCTTAGAGGTCTGCAAAGCTGCATATCAGCGGTGGAGTCGTGTCAAGCTCGGGTGTGGAGGTGATCCGTCATTTTTTTCATTGATGGCTGCTGTGGTGGTGTCAGAGGCTGGTGACATGTGTTGGTGTCAAGCACAGAGGTTTGTTCGGTCTTATTTGTAATTTTACTTATTGGTCGTTGTTTCTTTGGGCAAAGGCTAGCATTCTGCTATTTGTTCAGTTTTTTCAGATAGATATATATGTGGCTCGTACTACGATCCTTGTGTAATAAGTGAGACACGTAGTACCATGCAAAAAATATAGTGCATTATCTTGAATACAAATAAAAAAAGTCGCATATTGGTCCTTTTTATTCCTTAGATAGGAAAGTGGTACCCCCTGTTGATCAGGATTATGACAGCTGGAACCCACACATAAGCGAACTATTTTTTTTGACCGCTTGTTTGACCTTTAACTTACACGTGGGGCCTGCATGTCAGTGTCAACCCTCTTTGAAACCATCTTCTCTCTACCTCATTTCCTCAAATAACTTGTGCGAGTGCAGCTCGCCAGATCCAGAGAGATAGTAAAACTACAATATTAGTGTTGATAAAAAACAAAGAGGTAACAAACTCCTATCAATGTTGATAAAGCTACAATATAGTTTAGGCAACTCAGTAGTCAAAGATTTTACATATAGTTCTATGATGAAGATAGTGACACGAGGCACCAGAATAAACAGCGTGGACTAACTGAAAGTAGATTAAAAAACACACTGAAAAATTACTCATGTGCTTCAAAATATATTCACGAAATGTAAAAAAATTGTTCGCATGATTTTTTAAAAAAATCACAACATATGAAAATCTTTGTGCCATTGAAAAAAAACCATAAACATTTCAGAAACTGTTCGCACGTTCTAAGATGAAACTGGACATTCGCAGGTGAGTTTTGACATGACGATCGATTAAAATTATGTGTTAGAAGCATGCACGGTTAGAAGTCTAAACGAACATTGGGCGACACACCACATACTCTTCTCTCTTCAAATTTTTTCAACAGAAAATTAAACTGGTGAGTGCTTGCAAGAAAGCTCACTTAACAACCGTGCAAGCATGTAGTACTAGTCTGTTGTTGCGCAGAGTAGTGCATGTGATGTGCGTGATGCCGCCCTGCTCCTCCACACCAGAGTCACTTCAACGATCTCTTCCGTGGCCGAGGACTAATGTTGGGCTAGGCCCGCTTCCTCTTTTAGCCTATGCGGCTTCTCTGTGTCTGTGAGGCAGGGATATCACTTCGTTCCAGAAGACAACGTAGCTAGCTTTGCAAGACACATCTCACTAGAATGCGTGTGACAGGTTGGGCCTGCGCCAACCATGCCTTCACGTCTTTTACTGCAACTTGACAGCAAGAAGATAAATGGCCAGCTACTACTCCCCCTATATGAAAAAGGCACCCATGAGGCTATTTGAGGTGCCACAACAAAAGGATTCATGGATCCTGTGGCCAAGCTCGCGTGCTTGATGAAACCATCCAATTGATTCTCGTAGTTTGAGCTTGGCTTGATGTTGTCGAAATTATTCCCAGTACTTACCATTCCATAAGTATTTTCCAAGCAAAGCATACAAAGACAACACACATGGTAATGGATCACATGGTTACCGGCACAGGAGGAGGAAGGCATATATGGGCGTCTTCCATCATATGGTATTCCAGGTCTGTCGCATGGTAGGTGAGCAGGCTCTGTATGTGAAATAAAATTGTGGAATTGACAATCTGATGGTACGTAGCCTTAAACTGGCTTAGTATTCGAAATCATGTGCCTAACATGTGGGGATGTTATTGAAACAAATAGTGCCAAGAAAGTACACGGATACTAGCGGGTAATGCCTATTTCCGTTGACATGACTTGTGCACTGTATTTTCTACGTGTATTGATCTATCTCAAAATTTCACTGTCATAATCTGGGTTACTACCGGGATTGCTCGCTCGACTACCGTTTGGAATTTGTTTTTTTTCTAAACTTTGTATGGTTGGTACTACAATAGTTTTAGCGTCTTTTTCGATGAGATTCTGACCAAATTTAAATGAAATTAAATGTGGGAACAAATATCTAATTCAATTAAATGTTGACATAATTACTCCAATGGAAATTTTGAAGGGGCCAGCTTCAGTACAATCCCCATTTAAAAAAAATAAAAGGGCAATTTTCACTTTTCTTATCTTATTTACTAACTAGAAAGTGGCCTGCTCTACGCATGGGAAACAAGTTTTGAATTTTTTTTCATAAATATTTTCTTGAAGTGACCATGTATAACCCACCATGTCAAGTATATTTCATAAGATAAGACACACGAACATATGGAATTTGTTGAATGAACATAAGACCTCCCTTCATGCATTGTTGAAATCACCTCAGCATTATTCCTCAAAATTATTGCAGTCAGTGTCCAATACACCAATGAACTAAAAAATGTCCATATATTCTCTGCTACATTGGTTAGTGATACACTAAACATGTGCACATCACCATGAGCCCGGAAGTTATACGTATGTAAATAAGTATTATACTTCTATGTTAATTATTTTAGTGTGTATATCTACTTAGCCATATTTCGATTATAGGACCACATAGAAAAATGATCCTAGACGAATAAATTTTCAATAGAATGCGATAAAGTGCACACCATTCTATCTAGGGCAATGTTTTGTATCACTAAATATTTGGAATGAACGAAATTAGTACTTCAATTACTTGTGCATTATCATGCCAATTGCACACTCCTTATTGTATAAATTGTTGAGGGGTACAAATATTTGTTAGAAATCCATTATTACTATCATGAACGACAAATCTCATTGTGTTTTTTACCTTAACCCATTACACAAACTAATAGCGAGTATATGAAATTGTGTCTTATCATGAAATGAGTGCCAAAGAACATTATTAAAAAGAAAAAAAAAGTTATATCCTAACTGCAAGAAGTAAATTTATGTCATGTATAGTAATTGTAAATTTTTATGTGATGAAGTCCTACATGCATAATAAGGTCATTAGTCGGTAGATGTATCATATCCATGTTAAATATATTGTAAATTTTCTTAGTAAGTGGTGAAGGATAAAAGGGGGCATGCTATTGCACCGGTAACATCTTTATATTCAACGTTAATTCAAAACTGCAGAACTTGTCATGAATCAGAGGGATTCTTAATTATATATTGAACAGAATGTTCAGATCTTAGTTACACTTTTAATCTTACTTGGGGAAATAGTTTTTTTGCAAGTTCACATTTTTCCATGATTATTCAGTGGACTAACAATCTTATAAGGTGCACTATGTTCTTTTATCTATTTTTTACCTTACCTTACCAACAATAATCTAGCTTGTGTGCACGAACGGGTATCAACCTAAACACGACACTCACTAATCTAAGTAATGGTATGTACAAGTAAAGAGGGAAAACAAACCATTGTTATTTTATTTAACATAGCTCCAATGACCAAAAACAACAAAATTCATGAGGTAAATGCAGCATAAATCTATTTTTCAAAACAACCTTTGAAGAAACATCAAACGAGTACATATAAAAGAATATATTGAGAGAGATCACGGCAAAAATAAAATCAAGTACATGCATATTAGCTATTTTTTATTGGCATATATATCATGTCATCTTCAAATGTCCATTGAATATATACAACTCATGCAAAAATTGACCGGGTCGTATAATTATATTCTGGAATCACAAATAATTTGATTTCAACGTTTTCTTGAGATATTTATACAAACCAAACATATATAGAAAATATGTGGTATTTTCTCTTTGGGTGTCAAGTGCATCTTCCATCACAAGTACTCCATTTCCACAATGGTAGGTGAAAAGGTGTTCGGCTTGACTTTCACCCACTTAAATCTGCGCTGATCTTGCCGCTAAGTACGACTTAATTAAAAAAGTGTTTAGATGAGCAATGGTATCACGTAAAACTTTCCAAAAAAAGATGCATGCATTAGATAGAATAGATGTCTTGGACTGCTACTAAGATGTTCGTACATGTCATGTTTGTGCTAGCTACTTTCTCACAATTATGGTCATAAGAGGGGGCATATACATCCACGCATGTGTTTACGTTCCTACTTACCTACATAGAACTATGATGACCTTCATCTGTTGGATACTTGCATGCATGTAAAGAGAGCATGGTCCAACATGTATCTAATTAGATTGTCACATCCGAGCAAGCATTTTCCATGTTTCATTGTTTAGAGAGAAAAGAAGAAAAAACTAGTTTTGAGTAGATCTCGAGAATGTGCGGCACTAGGAAATTGTCTTTTTGGAAACTTTGAAAATTGAGGTTAGCCATATCAACTAGCATAGGAAGGCAAAATAGGCATGACTTCTAAACTTTCAACACATAGAGAGGAAATATGATATTATTGCAATATGTAAAGTAATGTATTCTTGTCTCATAATAATTTTTAGCAGCATCATGAATGAATTCAACAACTAACTATCACATAAAGCATTCTTTTCATGATGCACAAGCATAGAATTTTTATAACTCTCCATATAAGTAATTCTCTTGTCATTCGGAATAGAGGGAGTATCATAAGAAACTCGAATACTATAAATTGTTTCCACATTAAAAGAGTAATGTTAAAAAACAATATTCATAATTATGACAAGTTTTATAAATATGATTGTCACTACTTTTTATAACATAAGTGCCATCACAATAATCATCATAAGTAGCAACCTTGTTCTTAACATAATCAATTGAAACCTATTCCAAGATAGTGGAATCGTTACTACATAAGGTCATGACCTCTCCCAATCCACTTATATTATTATAATAAGATTCAACACCCTCCAAAATAGTGGGATAACTATTATCTAAAGTTGTCACTCTTCCAAACCCACTTTCATAAATATTGCAATCATCATAAAATAGGAGGGATGCAATCATCATAACAAATTTCATCATTCAAAGTATAGGGACTAAAAGGATCATCTTCATCAAGCATAGCATCCCCAAGCTTGTGGCTTGGCATATCATAAAGATAATCACTCTCATCATTAATAGTACGAATAGCACCAATAGTATAGCAATTATTATCATCAAAAATTTCTAAGTTTGTGCAAAAAGATTTTCAAGATTATAAGAAGTATCATTATTTTCCCAATCATAATCATCACAACGAGTAATAGGCATAACGAAATCATCCTCAATAGCTTCTTCAGACATTGTGCCATAAGACAAAGAAGAAACATCATCATCAAGTATATCATCTTCCACAATTATTTTTGATTCATTCTCATGAGGCATAACAATAATAGGAACTACATCATTTGGGAAGTATACCTTTTTACCATTGCTTCTCCGTATTTTCTTTTTCTTCTCCACATCATGTGTGGGTTTAATCAACTTTTGGCAGCTCCTTATTGATGAGATTGGTTGAATAGTGAGGTCCTTCTCATCACCTATTTCATCATGAGAGACAATAGGAGGGAAAGTGGAAATCTTTACCCTTTCATTAGTGTTACCTTTATATTCTAATGGTTCTCACGTCTTCCTATAGTTAGCAATATAAGCATTTTTGTTGCAATTTACCATGCAAAACATATAAATTTCTTTCAAACAATTTTCAGCATGGTGTGTGAATACGAATGCTTCATACCAACTATTTTTATGTGATAATTCTTCACACCCCAAAAATAAAGAAAGTTCATTATAAAGTTCAAGGGTGATCAAGTCATTACAATATTTGGCCACGATTCGGTCATGAAAATGTTTGCATTGGAAATAAGATGGCCAACCCTATTGCAAAGGTCGCAAGTAATGGGATGAAGAGAGCATACTTTTGTAACAAATTCATCTATCACTTTAAGCCACCAATTGGTTTTATCATGTTTATCCTTATTATAAAATCTATCATCCCTACAAGAAAATTGACATGCTTATAAGAAACATTTTTATCATAACAAGTGCAATCACCATTGGTATCATGAATATTCATAGCAAGCACACTAACAACATTGCAATCATGTTTATCATTCAAAGATTTAGTGCCAAACATTTTATTGACTTCTTCTTCTAACACTTTGGCACAATTTTCTGATCCATCATTTTCAAGAAAGACATTATAAAGATGAACTAGACGTGGCAACCTCAATTACTTTTTTTTAGTTTTCTTTTGTAAACCAAACTAGTGATAAAACAAGAAACTCCTCATCATGGAGATTGCCGGATGATGAAGATGGCCTCCAGTGATGATTTCCCCCTCTAACAGGGTGCTAGAACGGGTCCCGATTGAGTTTTCGTGGATATAGAGGCTTGCCGTGGTGGAAGGTCTCATCTAGGGTTCTTTTCGATGTTTGGGGTATTTATAGGAATTTTTTTGCGTCAATCTCACGCCAGGGGGTGCCTGCGGGGCCCACAAGGTCGAGTGGCGCGCCCTAGGGGGGTGGGCACGCCCCCAAGCTTGTGGCTCCCTCAGCCACTTCCTGGCCCAGGTCCTGTGCTTCGGGGATCTCTTTTGGTCCATAAAAATTACCGTGAATTTTCAGTCCATTCCGATAACTTTTATTTTTGCACCAAAAACCAACACCACAGTAGTTCTGCTAAAAACCACGTTAGTCCGGGTTAGTTCTAATCAAATCATAGCAAAACCATATGAAATTGTTGTAAACATGGCATGAATACTTCATAAATTATAGATATGAGGCGTATCACATGGCATACAATCTCATACGTGTAACTTACAATAATCTAACAACTTGGAAAGGAACCTAGTTTTTAACTCCGCAAACTATTTCAAACATTCTTTTAGGTCTTTCAGTAGTCAATACACAAGCATATAATTGAGTGCCAATCAGCGCAAAGTCAACAAAGAGCCACATCACTGCACCGACCATTCCCATGATGCAACCGCAAGTTGAGGCATATTTTACTATTGCTAGCCCATTAGCCAAGGGTTTACAAACATGTGCATGCCATAGAACCAAATTGGCCATGTGTTCACCACCAGGTTCTCCGTCCACCCAATTTGCGAAGTTCTCTGGTTGGGCAGACGGTGGTGATGCTTGAGCTGAAAAGGTGGGGCAGAAATATGCCTATGGTCGAGGAGCTGCGATGTTGTACAATGCCTTCTTATAACCTAACTATCATAGGGCATATCATAGATGGCCGGGTTAAGTTTCTTTCCTCGTGTTGATACTCCATTATTACTTCCACGTATGTGTCATCGAACAATTCGAGAGCTTACAAGACTGAATGGCCAAGTACCCAATGCATGACAGTTTGCTAAAGTTCCGATGTCTCCCATTCCCGTCTGCATGCATTACATCTATTCTCTCTATTTCCTTTTCTCATCTTCCCTTTGTTCATGTATGCCAGTTGCCAATATGAATGAACAACTTACCTTTCTATCTACTTCGATGAAGATTGGGTGGTAAATGTATAGGGAAAGGATAAAAATGTACCATGTTGGTTGAATATTAATTATGTGTCCATGATATGAATAACCATCGATATTGGGTTTCTATACATAGGAGGCATTGTTCATACTCATGGCTTGTAGTCTTCATCAAAGTCATACATTCTTTTAGAGTGACCGATAGCTTTACTTAAACTCAACAAAATATATAAGTACATTGCTACAGATCATACATCCGAGTAATTAAAAAACAACTTCTCTGACTAAGAAATATAATGAAATTTCTTAGAAACATCTTCTCCTTGGTAGAGAGACTGTGGTAAGACCCGAGCAATTACTTCACCACTTGTGCATTTCCTTTATAGTTATAGGTTTCAGAAACCCTCTTCGGCTGCCCGTCGAAAAGGATGGGAAAAGCCATGAACTCTAAATATACTTGGTTTAGGAATATCCCCTAGAGTACTGTTCATCGAACAACAAGATCTTTACCAGAATGCCAAAGCAGGACTTAAAAGTCATAATGGATCACACCAAAAAAACGGACTGTAAACTCTAACATGGACTCCTCAGATCCCTATGATTAATTTTGCGAGGACATAGACATAAATCTGTTTGGTTGAAAAAAGTAGACTCTCTTGGGTCACCCATTAAAAAAGATGGGAAAATCCATGAATGTTGAACATACTTGGGCCAGGATGATCCTCTAGAGGTACTGGTGATCAAACCACAAGATCTGCACCAAAGCACCAAAGGAGTGCAAAGTCGCAATGGATCACGACAACAAAAGGGATAGAAAACACTAACACTGACTCATCATATCCTACGAAATTTTTTACAAGGACATAGACCTAAAATCTGCGAGGTCGGACACACTAAACCCGCAAAGACACTCACTCTTTGGCTCCATAGCATTGTCCGACAAGACAAAGCAATAACATGAGAAAAAACAATGTACCTTTATTATCGGCGACATTGTACCTTCCTCTAGGACCTTTCTTATGAAAGCCAAAGAAATCCTACCCCTCGCAACAGGACGTCAGGAAGCAAGGGGAACCATCAAAATCTGTGGTGGCTGACTTGTGAAACACTACAAATGTCACACTTAATTGTTCGATAAAGTTATGAAATAGCTGGCTATAGCCCAGCTATAGATGATTTTGAGTATTGCGACTATTTGACATAGCACAAAGGATCTTCCTGGGATAACTATCTGGTATTATTTTTCGTGAGATATCACCAGGTCGGTGGGTTCCAGTTCACGCTTGAAGAACAGAACAAAATGACATGTCACTATGATTGTTAGAATGGTTGTTCCTCACAATTGGCGAGGAAATACACGAGAAAGATCTCAGGTGCTAAAAACAAGGGACATACGGACGCACATTATCTACTCCCTCCATCCAACATCCCCACCGAGCTCCCTACAGAGTGCGTCCGTTCCCCCTCCACCCCCTTTCCTCGCCCACGTGAGCGCTGCTGCAGCTCCAGCGATGTTCGAGGCAGAACGTATGCTTCGGTCCCGTCGGTTGGGGGCTGCCTTTTGTACCAAAGACAGGCGCTTTGGCTGATCTTGGGGGTGTCTGGATGCAGGGTGGCTACCCTGGTGGTGGGAGTCGGGGCGTTCGTGGGCGAAGCATGCGTCAAAGGTGCGGGCGGGTATCCATGGCCACTCGGGTGGCATGGTTGCAGTTGTTCGGCGTAGCTGGGGTGTGACAGAGGTGTGTGGACTACTTGCCCAATTGTTTTACTGCACGCCGGCTATGGCATCCTTGGTCGTTGTTTCCTTCATGAAAGCTCGGTCGCGGTGTTCCCACTCGCTTGGTGTTGCTCCGGCTGAAAAGTTGATATTCGGGGTCAGATGATGGCTACTCTCCATGGTCGTGTTCTTCTTGGGGGCACCGTTGTGGAGTCCCTGTTCCGTCGTTGTTCGTCTCACCTCTTCTCGGTGGATTACACAAGAGGGAGGTCTAGTCGGTCCCAAGAGGGGTGGTGTGACAGTGCCCGACACCATGTATCTTGCCTTCGGTGCATGTCTTATGTGTGGTGTTTGACATGTGTTTGCAACCATTTTGTTTGATGATCAATGCTTTATATATAAAGTGGTGCGAAAACCATTGTCGATAAAGTACGGGTGCATCCATGTTATCTTCAGAGAAACGGAGCACGCCGCGGGTGCTACCTACCGCCAAACCGATGCCTGCCGCGCAAACCGGCAAGCCGACCAGCGTGGTGCGGTCTGGCAACGGTGCTGCACTGGGCGGCCTCATGTCGAATTTGCCAAGCACGACATCGGCCGACCAAGCCATGCCACCCGCGTATCCCACGCCATCTCCTCGGTCCTAAGCAATTTAAAACTAGCCTCATCCCCGACACAGCAGACTAATCAGTCAGCCACACCTCATTTACTACTCCCTTCGTCCTATAATGTAAGACATTTTTTAACACTACATTAGTGTAAAAAAAACATCCTATATTATGAGACGGAGGGAGTACTTTTTTACAAGAACAGGGAGGCTCCTCCCTGGTTCCATTAACCAGAATGAATCCATACAATGTTTTTTGTTCGAAGAAGCTACTGAAAACTAAGGTTCGCCATTTGGACTAAAAACAGAGAAATTATAGCCCTTCTCGACAAGAGCCAAAGGACAAATGAAAGCACATCAGAGGCAACACAAGCGCCTGTCAACCAGTGATCACACCGCACGACTCGCTCGCTCCCCTCCTCTTGAGTGGTGGCGCCAGGGTCGCCTGGGGTGACCAGCATATTGCGAGGGTGGACACGGGGCTGTTCAACATGGTCTTGCCGTCGGTGTCACGCTTCTTGGCCGGAGAAGAGAAAACGCCGTTTTCAGAGATCTTGAGGTTGTCCCAGCATACCCCAGTATCCAGTCCAGGGTTCTTCTTCAGCCACATGATATCATCAGGGGTTGTTGGAGTAGCTTTGCCAGCGCACTCAAGAACTCTTCCATGTGGGCTTTGCTTGTTTCTGGAAACAGAATCACCCAGGACTTGAGCATCCTGTGTATCAGTCTCCATACCTGATTGATAGATGTCCACATGGTGTTATTAAAAATCATAGAGTTCCTATATTTCCATAAACACCAAAGGACAGCAGAACTAACTACGTTCAAAACTAAATTCTTTTTATTAGAGATCCAGAGTCGGGCCACAGATTCAAAGTTTGCACCCAAGTTTTTCTGGAAAAAGAGATTGACAAACGACCATATTTTTTTAGCTACAACACAGTCAAAAAATAAATGATGGTTTGTTTCTTGCTCCGCACAGAAGACACAATCAAGTGGTTTGAGTATATCCCTTTTCCTAAGGTTGTCTCTTGTCATCAGTTTGTTTTGGGAAAACAACCAAAGGAAGACATGAACCTTCGGTGGCACTGCCAGTTTCCAAACCCCTGGCAGAAACAGGGTTGCACCCCTCTAAAGTTAATCACGTGGTACAAAGAGCTAGAGGAGTAGACACCCTTATTCTCAAGTTGCCAGATCAGGGCATCAGAATCACCATCAAAAATGATTTCTTTGGCAATCTCCAATAGTTGGTACCATTGATCCATCAACTTACTATCAAAGTTTCTCCTAAAGGTCAACTTCAGTGTTTCACCATCCTAGACATCTCTAACACTGTTGTTTTGCTCATTACAAATCATATAGATGTGCCAGAATTGTACTGCTAGAGGAGAGGTGCCAAACCAAGTATCTTCCCAAAATCTAATCTTATCTCCTGTCCCTATTTTCCATCTATACCCAAATTTCAAAGTTTGGATAATGGAACTCCTTTCCAGAACTTAGATGTATTGATGGAGGTGCTAGGGGCAAAGACATTAGTTTTGCCTCTCATATATTTCTGGTCTGTCATCATCTTCCAGAGCTTACCATCACCCTCATAGTATCTTCTAATCCAAGATCCTAAGAGGCAGATGTTGACCTCATGAAGATTTGGGATGCCAAGCCCCCCAAATTCTTTCTTCATATAGACCATCTTCCAGTTAGCTATGTGCAATTTCCTGTGCCCCTCAATATCATTCCATAGACAATTTGCCATTTGGGCATTAATAAGCTCAATTGCCCATTTAGGAAATTTAAAGAAAGAAAGCAAGTACACAGGAATGCTAGCTAAACATGCTTGGATGAGGATTATTCTCCCCCTGTAAGAAAGAAGCTTCCCTCTCCATCCAGCAATCCTTTTCATAATCTTGTCAATAAGTGGTTGAATATCTTCTCTCCTAAGTTTATCGTAGTGCAAAGGGATCCCAAGGTATTTAATGGGGAAGGAACCTATAGTACATTCTAGTATCTCTAGGAACCCTCCGGAGGGAGTACTTTTTGTTTTGTTGAAACGATCTTGACTGGCCCTGGCGGAAGCTAGTGAGCTCTGTCCGGTCAGCGCCGTGTCGTGTCTGAGCGCACCCAGGCCACCTCTTTGACCCCATAAACGATCAAGCGCTAGCAGCTGACACGAACTTTCGCTTGAGATTATGATGGTGTTCCGTGTTCTGACCATGGACAAGATCCTTGGTTCCTCCATCATGAGCTCGTCGACGGTGGACATCACGGGCGCCGGGTATTCCACGCGCATGTCCTTGCCCAGCGGTGTCCGGCCAAGAAGGATACAGTTAAGCATGAGCAGGAGGTGGAGCGAATCTCGCGGCCGGAGACAGAGCGGGAGGCAAGGTCAGCAGGGCTCGCTTCAGAGTTTGATGGCCTTAACTGCTTCGAATCGACAGTCCCTTTCTGAGCGGCTCGCCGGCCGTCAACAGAGTTTTCTCACTTGTTCGCATGTTTTTTGGTTCCCTAGCAACGAAATTTTGTGATTTCACAGAGCGAGTCGATGCTTTTTGTACGGGGAGTCCAAGTCAGTAAATTAATGATCATTCGTCCGTTGTTTTTTTTCATGAATTATATCTTAACAAAACTGGTAAAATATTTTTAATCGGTACTGTTAATTATGGTCAAACCAATCAGCAGTGGTGTATAACAAATTAACCATACAAAAATTATACTAAAATATTTAGTGAACATTTCGTGCAATGAATTATAACTTTTCCGTGAAAAATGAAATATAACTGTTTAAATAGAAGCCATCATAAAATTCTAGGGTTGGGACCCTAACGTACACTCCCGGCTATATTTTAGTATAGGTCATATATTTTTGAAATATTATTCTACTATCATCTTTATATTTTGGTCATGAATAGACACGTTTCTTTTAGTATCTCTATTTTTCACCAATATAGACATAGCTGAAAAATGCAAAGGCAGAGAGCAAGTGAGTTCCGTTGATGGATGTTGACTTGACGAGCAAATTTAAACTTTTTTTTGAATTTAATTGATGTGTTAGAAACATGCATGATTAGGAGTATCTATCGAAGACCACACACTCCTCTCTCAATTTTTTTCTCACGAGCAAATGAAACTGATGAGGGGACTACCAGCAGGCAAGCTCATGCGTGCCAACCGTCAAGGCGTCAACCGTGTAAGGCTTGCACTACCAGCTGTTTTTTTTTTAGGGGACTACCAGCTGGTTTTGGCGCAGAGTAGTGCATGTGACGTGCGTGAAGTAAATCGCACCTCCACACTAGTCACTGCAACGGTGGCCAAGGACTAGTGTTGGGCTAGCCATCCTTCTTCTTGTGTTGGGATAGACCTGATTCCTCTTTTAGCCCATGCGGCTTCTCTATGGGTGTGACGCAGGGCTGTAACGTCGTAACTAAAGACAACCAAGCTAGCTTTGCAAGTCGCACCTCACTAGATGTATGAAACAGCTTGGAAGTTGGAACTGCGCCAACAATGCCTGGACGTCTCTCCCAGCGGCTTCACAACAACAGAATAAATGGCCAGTGACTACTCCACCTATATAAAAAAGGCACTCATGAGGCTATTTGAGGTATCACAGCAGAAGGACTAATGGATCCAGTGGCCAAGCAGATGTGCCTGATGGTACCATCAAGACAAGTCTTGTAGCTTGAGCTTGGCTTGATGTCATCGAAAAATTTCCTAATACCTTCCATTTCTATGAGTAGTTTTCAAGGCACAATACAACGACAAAGCACGTGATAATGGATCACATGGTTAGCGGCAAACAAGGAGGAGGAAGGTGTATATATGGACATCATCCATCATATGGTACTCCAGGTCCCTCGCACGGTGGGTGGGCAGGCTCTGTATGTGTAATAAAATGGTGGAATTGATAATCTTATGGTAGGTAGCCTTAAACTGGCTTATTATTGGAAATCAGATGCCTAACATGTGGGAATGTTATTTGGAACAGATAGTGCCAACAAAGTACATGTATACTTGTGTGTAATGCCTATTTCTGTTGCACATGACTCGTGAACTGTATTTTCTTTGTTTTTTTTCATTAGAGGATATATCTCAAAATCTCACTGTGATGATTCTCCGTTACTACCGGGATTGCTGGCTCGACTACCGTTCAAAATACATTTATTTTTTAACTTGGTATGGTTGGTACTGAAATAGTTTTGTCCTACAACTTTTCAACGAGATTCCAATGAATTTTGAATGAAATTAAATGCTGTAGCAAATATCAAATTCAATTAAATTTTGAACAAATTAGTCCAATGTAAAATTTGAAAGGGGCTGCTTCAGTACACCCCCATTCAAAAATTAAAAAGAGCAATTTTGTCTTTTAGAACTAACTAGCACACTTGCAAGGGCATTATCTTAAAACTGGAAGAGATTCAGAAGTAAATCTATCTATACCTATTAATAAAGTGATTAGTGCTTTGGTCCATCCATCATTAATTTATCACCACTGTTGTAGGAAATTACCAATGATGCCACCGGTAAAAAAAATGTTCTGTCCGCTTGCTAATCTATACCTAATAATAAAATCATTAGTGCTTGTATCCGTACATCTTAAAATTACCCCCAAAGTTGCCCTAAATTGCCCACTATCCCGCCCATAAATGGAAAACTATTCAAATTTTTCTGTCAAAGTCAACGTCCGGTTAAATTCTTATAGCGTGAGACCCTGAAATATCACAGACACACGTGAAGCGTATTGGCTAAAGCCCCAGTCCTCCACAGATATGCACCTTCAGTTCTGGGGCAGGCCAATGTGCCGAAGTTTTTTTACTTCAATTTTTTTTGCCTTTTTATTTTCTCATTTCAATTTTTTCCCTTCTTGAAATTAATTCAGAATTTCTCAATATTCCAAATTTAAAAAGTTGTGAGTTTTGAAATAATGATCATGAAAACATAAAATGTCCGTGAATTCAAAAAAAGTTCGACAATCATAAAATGTTCATCGAATCATAAAATGCTAGTGATTTTGAAAAACTGCTTGCATATTATTAAAAAGAATTACAATTTCGAAAAATAATTTCAGAAAATAAAAAAAATCATGATTTTGAAAATAATCAAGTATTCAAAACATATTTTTGAATTCAAAGAAGATGAATATGAAAGTTTTAAAAATGTTCCCAAAAATCTAAAAAAATCGTAAATTTCACAATTGGTTTCCCTATTTCAAAAAACTTCCTCGATTAAAAAAATGTTCGCCAAGTAAAAAACTGTCCGTGCATTTCAAAATATACGTCTAAACAAAACAAATATCTGTGAATTTCGAAACATGTACTCCAATTTCAGATATATGTTTGTCGATTGAAATAACTGTTTCCTGAATCAAAAGTTTTGAAAAATGTTCATGAATTTGAAAAATATTCATGATTTCATAAAATGGTTGAGACTTTGTAAAAAAATCATGAATTAGATTTTTTTTACGATCTCTAAAAATGTTCACCATTTCAGAAAGTATTCATGTATTTGAGTGATGTTCACAAAATGAGTAAAGAAAGAATAAAAATAAAGGAAAAAGTAAATGAAAATAGAAAGGAAAGAAATACGAAGTTGAAAAAAGGAAAATTAACTAAACGAAAAAATAAATCTAAACGAAAAAGGGAATCCTAAAAGAGAAGGTAAAATAGTAAAATAGTAAAAATAAAAGCCAGGGGAAAAAGGTAAATTTCCCGAAAGCGGTGTACACTAAATTACTGATATGTGGATTATGTAAACCAGTGGCTTAATGTTGATTTCCATATTGTTTGAAACTGTACTGATAAAGATTTTTATTAATACTATCATGTGGTCTATTTTAGTAGTTCTCCATAAGATTGATCTAAATAGCTCTAGAATTTGAGCTGCCAAGTCTTTTATATCTAGGGTTTAATTTGTTTTTGTAAATTATTTATATGTCTAGGCGTTGGGAGTAGTTCGTAGTTGACGAGATTAGTTTTTGAAGTTTAAAACATTCTGTTGCGCTACAGAAAGTACTTGTACTCAAATTGTTTATTTTTGAGTCTATCTCGAGTTGAGCGAAAAAATGCGTCGAACTATTTTGCATGATTTAGTTTTTCTTTACTAGCTATTTATTGTTTTACATAACTAATAGTGTGCAATGGAGCATAAAAATTAGTACTACAGGTAAGGCACAAACCTAATATGTTGCCGCCTGAGAAAAATAGGAAACCCCAATCGCCAACTTTTTTTGTACATGTAAAGGAACTATATATATCATAAAAAATATAATACAGGTTATACTAATTTATATTTGTGATAAATACCATGTATTTTGTCCACGCAGATTATTTTCGACTCAACGTCATCCTTATTACATTGGTTAGGATGAAGTCGAGTAGGACTGAAATCTTAGTAACGCGTTTGCTTGATAAGAGCTAACAATTTTTTTAGAAAAGCAACATAAGCAATGTATTTTTATCCTTATGCGAAAAGAACTGTTCATTTAAAAAATGTTGAATTGCATTTTTTTAACGAACGATCTCAAATGTGAAACAATTTTCATAAGGTTCAATTGAATATTATCTTAAGATCCATACAGAAGGTGACACAGTAGTAGCGATAACAAACATAACATGGATCTTGATTTTCTTATTCAGTAGTAGTTTACTTTCTGCAGAAAAGTCATTGATTGTAAATTAGTTGTCCAACTACAAAATCCAAGTTGTCAAATATATTTTATCACAACTAAAATATCATTCAAAATTGAGTGATAACTTATATTGGTTGTCGTCCTTTTTCTTTGAGATTGAATCCAGCTTAATTTATTTAGGTTGGCATGTGTATGAGCCAAACTTTGAATTTTTCTGTGCTACACAAATATAAGATAAGTTTTTTTATATACTGCACTATTACAATGTTTGGATGACAATGCACATACCTAGAGTTATATTGTACTAATCTTTTTCTGGCAACAAGTAAGTTTCTATTGGGAAATTACATTAAAATTATGATTAGATAGAAGATTTATATAATAAATTTACAAATGTGTAGATAGCTATCCCGTGCCGATGGACGGGATGACGAATAGTCTCCCGTTATTACGGGTAGCACCTGCATGAAGCTTGAAATTGCGGCACATGTATGTGGGAAAGCATTGTTATTCTTTTTTTATCTAGACCTATTTATTGAAGCTGACCGAAGGCACAAAGCACCTCAAAAATAATAAAAATTACATCAAGATTCTGAAACCACCTAGCAACCATTACCGCCGTCAGAACAAGCCGTCGACACGCCACTATCGCCCCTCCCCTACCGGGACCGGCATGACATTGTCGATGGCAGTTGGGAAGTCTCTTCATGCACATGCCGCTAAGGACCAGTGCCCTGAAGCCGCAGTCGTCGCCATTGGACCCTTGAATAGGTCTAAAGCACCCGAGACAAAACTCGCCACATGACGAGAAACGCTAACCTCACCGCCTCAAGGAGGCAGCAGGAATCTACACCAGAGCTCTATCGACCGCATCCATATGGCCTAATTCGACGAGGATCGAAGCCTGAAATATGAACTTGAAGAAGAAACGCCACCATCTGCCCTAGCGCCGCACCTGCGAGGACTAAAAATCTCTAACCAAGAATAGTAACTGGAGCGGAGGCATCGGGATTCCCCTCCCCCCACCGGCTGTTGGATTGGCAGGCAGAGGGTAGGCGAATGCATGGGCTCACCGGGGAAGCTTGAAGACGAGTGTTTACCCTAGCCGCCAAAGGACAGGGGAGGAAAAGAGAAACCCTAGCCAGCCATGACTCCCGGGTCACGTAAGGCATTGTTATTCAACTGATAATGTTTCGTTCAGACTTTGAACCATCACCGAGTGGTTTCTGAATTACTCCCTCCGTCCCATAATATAACAACTTATATTATGAGACGGAGAGAATAGATCCTAGCTGATATGTACAAATACACGTATACGCTAAGGGACTTTGGCAATATATGCCGGATCAATTTTATCATGCATTTTTGTGCTAGCAACTAATTGATGGTAAACCAGCCAGAAAAGGATCGATCAATCAGGCCCCATCAAGGTAGCTTTTACACCAGCACATGGCTTCTTGCGACAATCACATCTGAAGTAAATCTATCCATATTTGCAAAGTGAACCTTTGCTCAAATGCACTCCAAGGATCGGGCCTGCGCCAGAACAAGTCTGATCCTCAGTGAAGTTTTCACGGTGCCAGAATGCGAGGATTCATGGAACTGGCTGCACACAACATGCTGGAAGTCCAGCAGATGTTTCAAAAAAAGGCCCAATGCCTTCCATTTCTATGTGTAATTTATACGAACCAAACATACATACAATATGTGGCAATTTGTCTTTGGGTGTGAAGGGGACACACGTGTTTATGGGCAGGTGAGTAGGAGGAGTATATATCTCTACTCCTAATGTCTGAGTTGGTATACTAGCATCCACGGTTTATTTTCGTCCCACACAAGAATTATTTTACATGTTAGAGTACTCTCATATGCTCGAAGTCATAAAACTAGCTGAGATAATGAAATAATGCCAAGTAATTGCTCGTTGTTTCAAGGTTGCGCAAAGGAGAGGAGGCCTGGTTCAAGGTCGTCTTCTGGCACTGGTTTGCCAGCTAGCTCCTCGACGACATCTGCGCCTCACAAGTCAGCCATGATTCTCGGATTTTTTGTTCTGATGTTATTCCCAAAGAAACGCCGTAGTTCTTTTGGACGGTCAAAGATTATTCAGGTACTGAAATACTTCCTATCCAAATTTCTAGGTGTTTAGGTACAGACGTCACAGGTGAACTGCATCTTTCTATCTAAATTTCTTATGTCAAGAGCTGGGAATATTTGAAACATCTAAATTGCTTATCTTAATACTATAATAGAAAATACTATCTCTGAAATAATAACAAAACACCATGATAAACTGGACACTCACTACCAGAAAAACTGGGGTTGCCGACGGCCAAATATATGCCGACGGCCCCCGTCGGCATCGCCGGACATATGCCGACGGCCAAGGATAGGCCGTAGGCGTAGAAAAGCCGTTGGCATACATCCATCTATGCGACGGGGCCGTCGGCATAGACGAGGCCGTCGGGATCGCCCGAGATACGCCTACGGGGCCCGTCGGCATAGGTCAGGCCGTCGGCATAGCACGGGCCCACCTGCCCGGTCAGCGCTGACCATTTGACGGCGTTGAACCTACGCCGACGGGTGGTAACGGCGGCCGTCGGCATATCTGTGGCAGAGGTATGCCTACGGCATAGCCGTCGGCATAGGCCCCTCTGCCACGTCAACGATCCGTGTGCCACGCCACGTAATCGATCCGTGTGTGCGCAGGTATGCCGACGGCCTTGCCGTCGGCATATGTTTACTTTACTTAATTTTTAAATTTCTCTATGGCAGAGGTATGCCTACGGTACAGCCGTCGGCATAGGCCCCTTCGCCACGTTATCGATGGTTGTGCCGCGCCACGTCACCGATCCATGGGACAACCTCCGTGTGTGCACATATATGCCGACGGCCTTGCCGTCGGCATACATGGGCATTACTTTATTTTTTTTACTTTGTTTTGTTATTTTTACTTTATTTTAGTTTTTGCTTTTGCATAAGATAATTATGCCTTATCTAAAAAAACAAACCCGATGGTATATCGATTGCCCCCCGTTACGAACGTCGCTATCGCCGTGTCACGGAGGGGGGAAACGGTCGACACGGAAGGAATTCTGGTTGGTGGGGGGGTTCGGGGTGTAGCTATGTCACCGAAACATCGCACGGGTCCCGATGCATATGTGAAAGTGTTCATGCATGCGTAGACGCCCGTCTTGGGGCTCCGGGGTGTGCCCCCCTCACGGACGGCGCCGCCGCCGGCACCTGGAGGGGGGAAACGGACGCGTGGGGTCTACACTGAGGGGATCTTGCTGTGGGTTTGGCCCGGATGTTGCTCCAAAGTGTTCCTATGGGCTGACCTAACACAACCGGGTGGGGAGGTCCACTGGTCAAAGCCCGTCCGTGCAAAGTCAAACGGCTAGATCATGTGGTCAAATGCTACAGGGTTAGGCGGGACAGGGGCATTGGGGGTAGCAATGCCACCGGAGCGTCGCACTGGGCCCTCATACATGCGGGGTGGTGTGGTGGCATGTCCGAAGAGGCGGGACGCGTCTCCAGGGCGTGGTCCCCCTCACGGACGGCGATGACACGGTAGTAGACGTTCTGCGGTAACGATGCGGCGTCAATATTACTAAATACTCGGAGCGCGATAAAATCATGAGTTTTTTTGCACGACGCGGGCACATGTGCTATAGGAACGATGGTATTTTTTCATAATTTTTGGTGATGGAGAAGTATCCGAAAAATTCCCTTTACGCGGATCGCCCTTCGCGCGTCTACGGCTGTGGCCGGCGGCCTCCGGGGGCTAGCATGCCGCCAAATCTTGCGTAGGCGGACTCTCACAAGTCTGGAAGTGTTGTGGCGGTTGCAAACGCCCGGCACGCGTGTCCGGGGTGTGCCCCCCCCCCTCACGGACGGCGCCGCCGCCGGCACCTGGAGGGGAGAAACGGACGCGTGGGGTCTACACGGAGGGGATCTTGCTGTGGGTCTGGCCCGGATGTTGCTCCAAAGTGTTCCTATGGGCTGACCTAACACAACCGGGTGGGGAGGTCCACTGGTCAAAGCCCGTCCGTGCAAAGTCAAAGGGCTAGATCCCGTGGTCAAACGCTATAGGGTTAGGCGGGACAGGGGCACTGGGGGGTAGCAATGCCACCGGAGCGTCGCACCGGGCCCTCATACATGCGGGGTGGTGTGGTGGCATGTCCGAAGAGGCGGGACGCGTCTCCGGGGCGTGCCCCCCCCCTCACGGACGGCGATGACACGGTAGTAGACGTTCTGCGGTAACGATGCGGCGTCAATATTACTAAATACTCGGAGCGCGATAAAATCATGAGTTTTTTTTGCACGACGCGGGCACATGTGCTAAAGGAATGATGGTATTTTTTCATAATTTTTGGTGATGGAGAAGTATCCAAAAAATTCCCTCTACGCGGATTGCCCTTCGCGCGTCTACGGCTGTGGCCGGCGGCCTCCGGGGGCTAGCATGCCGCCAAATCTTGCGTAGGCTGCCTCTCACAAGTCTGGAAGTGTTGTGGCGGTTGCAGCGGTTGCAAACGCCCGGCACGCGTATCCGGGGTGTGCCCCCCCTCACGGACGGCGCCGCCGCCGGCACCTGGAGGGGGGAAACGGACGCGTGGGGTCTACATGGAGGGGATCTTGCTGTGGGTCTGGCCCGGATGTTGCTCCAAAGTGTTCCTATGGGCTGACCTAACACAACCGGGTGGGGAGGTCCACTGGTTAAAGCCCGTCCGTGCAAAGTCAAAGGGCTAGATCCCGTGGTCAAACGCTACAGAGTTAGGCGGGACAGGGGCACTAGGGGGTAGCAATGCCACCGGAGCGTCGCACCGGGCCCTCATACATGCGGGGTGGTGTGGTGGCATGTCCGAAGAGGCGGGATGCATCTCCGGGGCGTGCCCCCCCTCATGGACGGCGACGACACGGTAGTAGACGTTCTGCGGTAACGATGCGGCGTCAATATTACTAAATACTCGGAGCGCGATCAAATCATGAGTTTTTTTGCACGAAGCGGGCACATGTGCTATAGGAACGATGGTATTTTCTCATAATTTTTGGTGATGAAGAAGTATCCAAAAAATTCCCTCTAGGCGGATTGCCCTTCGCGCGTCTACGGCTGTGGCCGCCGGCCTCTGGGGGCTAGCATGCCGCCAAATCTTGCGTAGGCGGCCTCTCACAAGCCTGGAAGTGTTGTGGCGGTTGCAAACGCCCGGCACGCGTGTCCGGGGTGTGCCCCCCCTCACGGACGGCGCCGCCGCCGGCACCTTGAGGGGGGAAACGGACGCGTGGGGTCTACACGGAGGGGATCTTGCTGTGGGTCTGGCCCGGATGTTGCTCCAAAGTGTTCCTATGGGCTAACCTAACACAATCG
The DNA here is from genome assembly GCF_002162155.2 of Triticum dicoccoides. NCBI lineage: Eukaryota > Viridiplantae > Streptophyta > Magnoliopsida > Poales > Poaceae > Triticum > Triticum dicoccoides. The sequence goes on from NC_041392.1 coordinate 38,649,964, forward strand.
GGTGGGGAGGTCCACTGGTCAAAGCCCGTCCGTGCAAAGTCAAAGGGCTAGATCCCGTGGTCGAACGCTACAGGGTTAGGCGGGACAGGGGCACTGGGGGTAGCAATGCCACCGGAGCGTCGCACCGGGCCCTCATACATGCGGGGTGGTGTGGTGGCATGTCCGAAGAGGCGGGACGCGTCTCCGGGGCGTGGCCCCCCCTCACGGACGGCGATGACACGGTAGTAGACGTTCTGCGGTAACGATGCGGCGTCAATATTACTAAATACTCGGAGCGCGATAAAATCATGAGTTTTTTTGCACGACGCGGGCACATGTGCTATAGGAACGATGGTATTTTTTCATAATTTTTGGTGATGGAGAAGTATCCGAAAAATTCCCTCTACGCGGATTGCCCTTCGCGCGTCTACGGCTGTGGCCGGCGGCCTCCGGGGGCTAGCATGCCGCCAAATCTTGCGTAGGCGGCCTCTCACAAGTCTGGAAGTGTTGTGGCAGTTGCAAACGCCCGGCACGCGTGTCCGGGGTGTGCCCCCCCTCACGGACGGCGCCGCCACCGACACCTGGAGGGGGGAAACGGACGCGTGGGGTCTACACGGAGGGGATCTTGCTGTGGGTCTGGCCCGGATGTTGCTCCAAAGTGTTCCTATGGGCTGACCTAACACAACCGGGTGGGGAGGTCCACTGGTCAAAGCCCGTCCGTGCAAAGTCAAAGGGCTAGATCCCGTGGTCAAACGCTACAGGGTTAGGCGGGACAGGGGCACTGGGGGGAGCAATGCCACCGGAGCATCGCACCGGGCCCTCATACATGCGGGGTGGTGTGGTGGCATGTCCGAAGAGGCGGGACGCGTCTACGGGGCGTGCCCCCCCCCTCACGGACGGCGATGACACGGTAGTAGACGTTCTGCGGTAACGATGCGGCGTCAATATTACTAAATACTCGGAGCGCGATAAAATCATGAGTTTTTTTGCATGACGCGGGCACATGTGCTATAGGAACAATGGTATTTTTTCATAATTTTTGGTGATGGAGAAGTATCCAAAAATTCCCTCTACGCGGATTGCCCTTCGCGCGTCTACGGCTGTGGCCGGCGGCCTCCGGGGGCTAGCATGCCGCCAAATCTTGCGTAGGCGGCCTCTCACAAGTCTGGAAGTGTTGTGGCGGTTGCAAACACCCGGCACGCGTGTCCGGGGTGTGCCCCCCCTCACGGACGGCGTCGCCGCCGGCACCTGGAGGGGGGAAACGGACGCGTGGGGTCTACACGGAGGGGATCTTGCTGTGGGTCTGGCCCGGATGTTGCTCCAAAGTGTTCCTATGGGCTGACCTAACACAACCGGGTGGGGAGGTCCACTGGTCAAAGCCCGTCCGTGCAAAGTCAAAGGGCTAGATCCCGTGGTCAAACGCTACAGGGTTAGGTGGGACAGGGGTACTGGGCGGGTAGCAATGCCACCGGAGCGTCGCACCGGGCCCTCATACATGCGGGGTGGTGTGGGTGGCGTGGCGCCAATGCAAGAAGAAGGCCCGCCAGATGCAGTACAAGGTGCGCTATGTGGCCATCTCCACATACTACCACGACTATCTTAGTGTGAAGATGACCAAGGAAGAAGCGCGGAGGATGGGCATTACCTTGGAGAGGCCCGAGTTCTTGGCGGTAAGTATAAAAGATTTTTCATTATGCTTTCATTATGCTTTCATTACCTTGTGGTACATTATGCTTTATGCTTTATGCTTCCATAACACCAATTTAGACACACCTACAGGCCATTATGCTTTTATTATGTAGGTGTGTCCAAATTGGTGTTATGGAAAAGACAAGTCCTGGGCGGCATTGGTGGATCTTTGGTGTGATGAGGCTGGAGCCTGGGCGGCTATGAGAACCAAAAATAAGGCTAACCGAGGGACGGAGGGAGTACATGCTCAGGGAAACCGAAACCACTATCTCCACAAGGCAGTTAATGTATGACTAACCCCATTAAACATTCTTCTTCTTCTATTTACCATCACTTTCTTATGTATGACTAACCTCTGTTTGGTGGTGCAGGAGGAGAAACTGAAGCGGCCGCTCTCAGACATGCAGGCGTGGGAGATCGCCCATACGCGGAAGGACTCCAAGCCTGGCGAGCCCCAGTACTACGGCAAGAAGACCGCGGGGAGGAAGCAGGCCTACTCCAAAGCGTATCTGAAGTTGCATCCTGAAACACCTGACCCCACTGCGGCGCCTCTGGACGACAGGGCGGTGGTGAGCATGGGGCCCAAGGAGCACGGTCGGGAGGCGGTTCTCGATGCTGTGATCACTCCTAGTATCTCCTACACACAGCTTCGTCGGATCGACCCGAGCCTGAGCCAGCGCACGAGCCAGCCAGTGACCAGTACACAGTCCCTCTTTTAGGAGCAACAATCTGTAAGTATTTTCCCTCTTATCTTCATTGCTCACTTCATTTTCTGCATTTAGTAGTTTTATGAGTTCCATCATGTCATACCGTAGGCCTACATGGAGTACACACGCCAGGAGACCATGGCGTGGCATCAGAGGCTTTATGAACACCAAGTGCAGAGGGATAGCCAGATGCAGCAGGCTTTTCAGGATATGGCGGCCGACAGGTGTCCTCAGTTCCCTCCAGCACAATGCCCTCCAGCACAACCAGTGCTGATGAGCTTTGAGGAGTTTCTGGCACAGAACGCTGGCCCCTCACCGGTTAGTTCATCCCCAATCTATTCACCCAAAGCATGTCATGCCTTTCAACACAGTCATATATCCCGTGCATATGTCTTTTCAACATCCAGAGAACATGTGGATCTACCATTGGCGGTGGTCTTCGCAGCACTCCGGAGACACGGAGCTCGACCACTCCGATCCACGGAGGCGGAGGCGGAGATGGAGACGGAGGTGGTCTTGGCGGTAGCATTGCCGCTAGCAGTGACGACCTGGGCTTTGGCCGTCTTGGCGGTGACGACCTCCGCGGTGCTCGATGATCCTTGTGTGGTGATGATGCTTGATATGACTTGTGTGTGGTGATGATCATTTAGATGACTTGTGTGCTTCTCTATATGCTTATGTTGGTTGTGATGATGTTCATTTAGAGACTTGTGTGTGATGATGCTTATGCATATATTGTTGTGATGGTGCCGGATGATATCCCGTTGTGTTTTATATGTCTATCTCATCATATATATCTGCTGATATGTGCTGCTATTTGAATTGAATTGATCTGAAAACAAACAGAAAAAAGAAAAAAAAGCAAAAGCAAACTATGCCGACGGCTAGGCCGTCGGCATGGGGCTAGCGTGAGCTCCCAGCAGCTGACACGTGGCACCTATGACGACGGCCTAGCTGTCGGCTTAGTTTAAAAACTGTGCCGACGGCTAGGCCATCGGCATAGGTGCCACGTGTCAGCTATTGGGAGCTCTGTATGAAGGACTATGCCGACGGCCTGGCCGTCGGCTTAGTTTCAAACTATGCCGATGGCCCGGCCGTCGGCATAGCCCTGGTCCACGAGCAGCGGCTGGTCGCCCCATGGCACCCCTATGCCGACGGTCTAGCCGTCAGCATAGGTTTTGACTAAGCCGACGGCTAGGCCGTCGGCATAGCGGTGCCACGTGGCGATCAGTCATTGGGCAGACTTGACGCCGGCCGCCGTTAGGCGTGATAGTTGCCGACGGCCGGGGCCGTCGGCATAGATGTACGGCCCCCGTCGGCGTATCATATATGCCGACGACTTTTCTAAGCCGACGGCCTCCCTGGCTGTGCCGACGCATATGTTGCCGACGGCCCTATGCCGACGGGGGCTGTCGGCATAGGTCTACCCCGACGGGACTCATGCCTATGCCGACGGCCCTGGCCGTCGGCATAGGGGGCGATTCCGGTAGTGACTGGAGCCATATTAACACATACCCATGATGAATGATATGTGAGCCAAGTCTTGATACACGTGAACTTACAGCCACCCATTGAGTATATGATTTCTTCCATCTCCTTTTCTTTTGTTTTCCAGGGCAGATATTCCACCATGCATTGTATTTGACCATGCTTAACCAAGTTGATTCATATCATTAAGTAACTTTTGGTTTTCTTCTAGTTTATTAGGCATGGACCCTGACAAAAATTCTGAAGCTTCAATAATTTGGGTGGTCTAATAGTTCCTGTATAGCTTGATGTCGTATTAGGTGTAATATTTTGTTGTTGCTTGATGTTGTATCAGGACAAGGTAGGGTCAACAAGGAACAAAGGGGTCGACACATGGAGAAGCAGGAGCATAAAATTCAAAAGGTACTGAACATGTGTATGGACTACACCGGTGAGTGAATGGTCTGGCACATTGAGTCAGAGAGGAGTAGTTGCTTGACTGGTATGAAAAACAAATGTTTCTTGATTATATTAAGTCTAAACTTATCTTCAACATGTGTGCTCTTTTATCACCATTTTAGAAGAGGTTCAATGCAAAATCCAATTTTTACTTCATTAGAAGCACTTTATCGATACGTTTGGAACAATTCTCATATTCCATTAAACATATTCATCACACCAATTTTAACTAAAGAATAAAGCAATCTCAATTTTGTTCTGTAACAATTTAAAGCATTCTCCTTTCCTATGAGAAAAGAAAACATATACTACATTGAAGCGATTGACAGTTGAAGGAAGCATTTTCTATGGTCAGTCCAAACAAACAAAATTTAACCATATGGAAACATTATTTAGTTGCCAGGGAAGTAATTTGACCCGAAACAGTTTTGTTACCATCCAAAAAAAGGAAGTGAAAAAATCATAGGAAGGAAACTAAAGTTCCAAAAGCAAGGAGTATCAACATTTGAAACAAAATATATTTTCGTACATAAGTAATTTACATCTATGGAAGCAATTTTTTGTTCATCACTAATTTGTACCAATATGTGTTGTGTTCTCTTTCAGAAAAGTGAACTATGAAATCCTTCCTCATTCCAAACAATGAAATTCTGAGGCTGAAAGTACAAATTTGATACGACATGGTTGACTTAGAGGAAAAAATGGGCGTATTTGGAGCCGGATGGAAACATGAGCACATTTGGAGCAGTGTGAAGACGACGCACGCGGGTGTTGCAATGACCAAAAGAGCCGAAATGAAAGAAGAGATGAAATGACAGTGATGCAACCTTGTGGTGTGATTCTTGTGTGTATATTTGAGGTCCGTAGGAAAATACGTATTAGTGAGATAAAGTGACGGAGATGCATCTTAGATGGAGATGGAAGCAGAGCCCAGAGATAAACATAGCATTATTAGTTTGTGAATGAACTTGTGGTGGAAAGAATGTTTTCATATTCATATGCCACATTTTCTTATTATTTCTACTAAGGTGAGGTGACTTGTATATGCCATATTTTTAACATACGTAGTAGAGCGAGACAACAAAACAATGACATAGAAGCCACATGCAGAATCAAGGGGCAGAAGATTGAGAGGATGGTTGATTTATGGACAAAGAGGGCTAGGGAGAAGTTCAACAGATAAGAGAGGCTAGATGAGGGGCATGCCGTTTGTTGGAATAGAGAGAAGATAATTGCATTTGTGTTCTGGTTGAACATTGCGTGCAATGTCTTCGTTCGGGGAGGGTAACTTGGGCATTGTTTACAAATTTATTCGTTGGCCCGTGACAACGCACAGGCAGTCTACTAACATATATATATATATATATATATATATATATATATATATATATATATATATATATATATATATATATATATAAGCTATTCCAGCGTGGTGGATGAAAAGTTGTTCGTCTTGTTTTTCACACCATTAAATCTGCTATAATATTTGCCACTGAGTGTGGATTAATGAAAAGTTGTTCAGGTGAGCTTTGGTCAGACGTTGAACGTTAAAAAAGGGGTGCATGAATCTGCTAGAATAAATGTACTGTAGTGCTACTAAGAGTTTCTTACTTGTAATGTCTGACCTAGCCACTTGCTCACGATTATTGCTGTCAGCAAGTGGGGGTGTAAAATGAAACAATTATTGTTGTGAAGGTGTCAATAAAAACTATTATTGTTGCAAGAGGAGGGAATGCATCCTCATTTTTTTTCGCACGTTCCTGCTCACCTATATATAACTATTTTGACCTTGTTAGATACTTATATGAGTGTGAAGAGAGCATGGTCCAACTTGCATCTACTTTTGATTGTTAAAGCTGAGCAAGCCTTTTCCTTGTTTACACGGTTAGAAGAAAAATATATGATGAAACGAGTTTCGAGTAGATCTTGTGAATGAGTGGCATCAGGAAATAAACCCCAGAGCAATGAAGGATTGAGTGGTGTGATTTTAGCAAGCACCCAAACAGGGTTTTAAGGTATTGCTGGAGAGTCCAATAAGGGCGTGTTCGGGAGGCCCCCGTGGCCAAAAAATACCCAGATCCAACTCTATGAATCCAGCGCTAGCTTCTCGCAATTGATCAAGGATCGAGTGATCCGTTCGGCGTCACTGCTTCTCATTAGAGACAAAGCTATTCGAGGGTAAGTGGCCGGGCCGAGGTGCTTGATGAACGACAAAATCAGTCCTCCTAGCTTAACGTTGACCAGAAGTTGTCCAAAATTTTCCCGATACCTTCCATTTCTATGAGTAATTCATCACACAAAAAATTACAGTACAGTATGGCAGTATGTTGCATTGCCTGTTTGGGTAGGAAGGTAGAACACTAGGTAGTGGTATGCGAGGAGGGGGATGACATATATAGAAGTTCACGGTACGTGCATGTACCATCGTAAAGGTAGCTCGACAACGTAGGCGAGACAAATTGTGAAATTTCAGACATTAGCATAGATACCAAATTGATTGTCTTAGAGTAAAATATTTCAGTTATTACAGTAGTACAAATTCAAACAATTTTAAAATATTTTTTATCAAAATTCCAAAAGAAAGAGACTTATTTTTTTGTTCTACTCTTCCATTCTTCAATTTTCACACTTTTCTCTACTAAAAGGACTGCCTTTTTTAAAATTTTACTATTGACAAGGCATAGTATGCACAAAATATAGATACTTCTCATTTTTTCTAGAATCTTTCATACTTTAAGTTTACAATGTGCACATATACTTTTACATTGTGATTTTTTTGAACATAGTACAGACGCAAGCAATCATACATATGCACATATACTCATCCCTATGAACACATAAACGCACACCCTATCCCAATGAGCACCTTCAAGAGACTGAGTCGACATATCATCTTGAGATTTATGAAGTCGCCGTAGGCGCCTCGTCGTCGACAGGGAACATCTGCTCCCACTGAAAGCGCATTTCTAGAAATCCTGAAATGAATCCAAATATAATGTTAGCACCAGGACTTGAACCCTGATGGGCTGAGGATACCACTTTCCCTCTAACCAACCAACCAAAGGTTCGTTCACATTTTTGGACTGGCCAACACAGAGTTACCAGCGCATCTGGGCCACATGGTGCTGGCCATGATGTGCCCTAGGCTCAAAACCTCACATGAAAGCATTGCGTAATCTGTTTCACAAAAAAAAGCATCGCGGAATCTTTTGGATGTTGAATAAAATTGATGAACCCTCAAAACAAATGTAAAAAAATGACTCATTTTAGGTTCTCAAAAAACTATAACAATTTGAAGAGTTCAAACGAATTTACTTCTTAAAATTATATACGAATGTACTAGATTCATAGTGCGCACATGAGTCCAGATAGAAGAAGGCAAGGCGGAGTAGAAAATTCAAACATGATCCCAGTTAGTTGTCATCAATATTTCTAGCTAGCTTGATGTACAACACCAGAAGAGGGACAAGAAGGTAGGCTTCCCACTATGCTGCGGGAGATGAGTGTCGACCGGCGGCGACGTGCTCGTCTTGCTTAGGCGAAGACGGGGCTCCGTTGACACGTGGACTAGGTGGCACTCACACAAGCCGGCGCGCTCCACAGTGGACTCCCTGGCAAGCCGGCGTACCTCGAGACCAAGTTATTTGGTGAAGAGGCAGAGGTCGTTCATCAGGAAGCATCACACCATGTCCTGCTTGAATGTAGCGCTGGCAGCGCTGCTGGCCCTGTGACAACGAGATCATCAATTTAGAACATGGTTAATAGGATAGCCAGCTGCTGGCTATATGAACATGCCATGTCACAAAGAGTTAGCATTATTATTTTTTCATACAATAGAGTGGATTATAAAGTTGGCTATAAGATCACTTTTTTTCACTTCCTTTTTATCTCTTTCCTCATTAAATGCTTTTACATAGGAGTACGCGTATAGCCTGGCTGTCACGGTGGGAGTAACATAGATAATAACATCACACATACATAGGTTAAATAGATGATGTGACATGCAATAAATAAAGAAAAAGATGACAGTGGTAACATAGCTAGTTAAAACTAGTATGAGTAACATCACACATATCAAGGCAATATGTGTCTATAGCCTAATAAGTGAAGTGTTGCATGTTATCACACATATGTTACTCCCCACTATAGAGGTAGCAACATAGACTAGTAACATTGTTACTACCCATTGTGACCAGTCTAATGCGAAGGTGCTTAAATGAGGTGCTAAGTGCATTAAATAGCTTAGCAACTCAACTTCCCAATGCATAGGTGCTTAACTTGTTGTCGCTAAACCCATTTTATTAAATAATTTAGCACATAAACTCTTTCATGTATTGGTCAGCTTTTTTCATTTAAGTGGTCTGTCTAAGTTCACACACTTGACATTGGTTTTCTCTCGGGTTACCAAAGCGCTCTCTCTCCTCTTTAATTGTTGTGCCACGTCACTTTTTAGCTTATGTGGCATGTTTAGCACCTGTCCAACATGGAGCACCGGGAAGGTCCTAAGAGCACACTTCTTCGCTTTTTCCTTGTCTCTCTTCATCACATAGACAAAAATATCATGTAAGCGGGCTTATAGCCCACTATTGTACTTGCTCTTATACTCTTATACACCAAGCAGCAGCCGGTTCGTTGGCGACTCCTGTTGAGTATGTATTTTGTGTTGCATGTATATTGGAGTTGTGACTCACCTCCTAGTCTTATATAATTGAGGTAGAGGCTTACCCTGTAATTATATATACGTACACCAGCACCACATCATTACAACGTCTATTGTATTGCAAACTATCCCGTCTACATGGTATCATATTGGCCATTCCTCCCCTAGGGCTTGCCGCCGCCACTGCCGCGCCCTCACCGCACGAGCCGCTGCCGCCGTCGCACACCACCCCCGCCGCACTATGCCGCCGCCGCGTCCTTCCCCCTCTCCAGTCGCGCCGCCGCCGCCGGTGCCGCTCGCTTCCGCCTCCCGGACACGCCGATCGCCGCCGCCGCCCTGTTGCGCCGCCACCTCGTTGCTGCCTCCCTCCCGCAGCGCGCCCCCGCAGCCGCCGCACCCCCTGCCGCCGCTGCCTCTCCCGCCCCTCAAAACCCTAACCCGACCCATGTCGCGCTCCCGCAGCCGCCACGCTCCACCACCGCTGCTGCCTCTCCCGCTCCTCAAAACCCTAAACCGACCCACGTTGTGCCCCCGTAGCCGCTCCGCTCCACCGACGCCGCTGCCCCTGACCCTACCCGCGCGACACCATGTCTTCACCCGGTTCGTCCGCGAATCGCTCGTCCAACCCGTTCGCTGACCCCGAGCCCTCCATGACACGTCTCCAACGTATCTATAATTTATGAAATATTGATGCTATTATATTAGGAAAACGTTCTAATTAAACCGGATGATTTCTCGCGTCTGTAAGCCGTCTCGCGGTGTTGACACGTGTCCCGTGGAACCGATGCAGCCACCCATCCCGCAACCTTATCTTCTATCCAAACCAATCGTCCTCATCCTCTCGCTGTGCCCAACCCCTTTATTCCCATCCCCTCTGCAGCCTAGTTCTTCTCCCCTGCGAGCTCCTCCTCACTCTGCCCAGGACCTCTCCCTCCCTGTTGGCAGAGCTGCTGCTGCTACGAGGCAGCCAGTGTTTCAACCATGGACGGTGACGCAAGGGCGGCGCGCTCGCCGCACATGCTGATTTCTCATGGTGTAGGCGACGATGTGAGGGTCCCGCGGGGTGCTGCAGGTCAATGGTGTCGCAAGGCGGCGGCGCTCACCGCGCTGCTGTAATCGGGATGCCGAGGGAGAAGAGTTGCCCAACATCACCCAGCTCACCGCGCGGTGGTGCTGTGCTGCAGGCGAGCCGGCGGCCTACAGCAGCCGGCGAAGCTGAGACAAACTAGTCGTTGTTGTGATGAAGCATCACCGGGACCGCCGGAGCTGCAATGAAGCGATGCGGGGTCATCGGAGCTTCGCTGGAATTTGCAATGAAGCCTCGCCGGAGCTGCAATGAAATGTGGCGGGGTCGTCGAAGCTTCGCCTGAGCTGCAATGAAGTGCCGTGGGGTCGTCGGAGCTTCACCGGAGATGCATTGAGGCGTCGTCAGAGCTGCAATGAAGCATCGCGAGGTCATCAGAGCTTCGCCGGAGATGCATTGAAGCGTCGCCGGAGTTGCAATGAAGCACTGCCGGAGTCGTTGAAGCTTCGTCGGGTCTGCAATGAAGCTCGTAGGTGTTGCAATGGCGTGCTGTCGGTACTGCAAAGGTGCTGCCATGGAGCTGCTGCGTAGTGCCGTCATGGAAGCGCCTGATCGTGCGGCTGGGAGGGTCTGATCCGACATCTTTGGAGGCGGCTTAATTTTGGCTAAAATCAGTCGGCTGATTGGTAGCAGCGGCCATTATATTATCTGTTTTGGATGTTTATGGGCTTTATTATACACTTATATATTATTTTTGGGACTAACCTATTAACCTGAGGCCCAGCCCAAATTGTTGTTTTCTTGCCTATTTCAGCATTTCGAAGAAAAGAAATATCAAACGGAGTCCAAACGGAATGAAACTTTCGGGAGAGTTATTTTTGGAACGGAAGCAATCCAGGAGACTTGGAGTAGACGTCAGGGAAGCTTCGAGGAAGCCACGAGGCAGGGTGGCGCGCCCTACCCCCCTGGCACGCCCCCACCCTCGTGGGCCCCTCGTGGCTCCCCTGACCAACTTCTTCTGCCTATATATATCAATATACCCTAAAACATCGGGGAGTAGAATAGATCGGGAGAGCCGCTGCCGCAAGCCTTTGTAGCCACCAAAAACCAATCGGGACCCTGTTCCGGCACCCTGCTGGAGGGGAAATCCCTCACCGGTGGCCATCTTCATCATCCCGATGCTCTCCATGACGAGGAGGGAGTAGTTCACCCTCGGGGCCAAGGGTATGTACTAGTAGCTATGTGTTTGATCTCTCTCTCTCTCTCCCGTGTTCTTGAGATGGTACGATCTTAATGTATCGCGAGCTTTGCTATTATAGTTGGATCTTATGATGTTTCTCCCCCTCTACTCTCTTGTAATGGATTGAGTTTTCCCTTTGAAACTATCTTATCGGATTGAGTCTTTAAGGATTTGAGAACACTTGATGTATGTCTTGCATGTGCTTATCTGTGATGACAATGGGATATCACGTGATCCACTTGATGTATGTTTTGGTGATCAACTTGCTGGTTCCGCTCGTGAACTTATGCATAGGGGTTAGCACACGTTTTCGTCTTGACTCTTCGGTAGAAACTTTGGGGCACTCTTTGAAGTACTTTGTGTTGGTTTCAATAGATAAATATGAGATTGTGTGATGCATATCGTATAATCATACCCACAGATACTTGAGGTGACATTGGAGTATCTAGGTGACATTAGGGTTTTGGTTGATTTGTGTCTTAAGGTGTTATTTTAGTACTGTTGGAAATATGCCCTAGAGGCACAAATAAAAAGGTTATTATTATATTTCCTTGTTCATGATAATTGTCTATTGTTCATGCTATAATTGTATTAATCGGAAACCGTAATACATGTGTGAATACATAGATCGTAATATGTCCCTAGCAAGCCTCTAGTTGACTAGCTCGTTGATCAATAGATGGTCATGGTTTCCCGACCATGGACATTGGATGTCATTGATAACGGGATCACTTCATTAGGAGAATGATGTGATGGACAAGACCCAATCTTAAGCGTAGCACAAGATCATGTAGTTCATTTGCTAAAGCTTTTCTAATGTCAAGTATCATTTCCTTAGACCATGAGATTGTGCAACTCCCGCATACCGTAGGAATGATCCGGGTGTACCAAACGTCACAACGTAACTAGGTGGCTGTAAAGGTGCACTACAGGTATCTCCGATAGTGTCTGTTGGGTTGGCACGAATCGAGACTGGGATTTGTCACTCCGTATGACGGAGGGGTATCTCTGGGCCCACTCAGTAATGCATCATCATAATGAGCTCAATATGACTAAGGAGTTAGCCACGGGATCATACGTTACGGAATGAGTAAAGAGACTCGCCAGTAACAAGATCGAACGTGGTATGAGGATACCGATGATCGAATGTCGGGCAAGTAACATACCGATAGACAAAGGAAATTGTATACGAGATTGATTGAATCCCCGACATCATGGTTCATCTGATGAGATCATCGTGGAACATGTGGGAGCCAATATGGGTATCCAGATCCCGCTATTTGTTATTGGCCGGAGAGATGTCTCGGTCATGTCTACATGGTTGCTGAACCCGTAGGGTCTACACACTTAAGGTTCGGTGACACTAGAGTTGTTATGGGAAATAGTATGTGGTTACCGAAGATTGTTCGGAGTCCCGGATGAGATCCGGGATGTGACGAGGAGTTCCGGAATGGTCCGAAGGTGAAGATCGATATATTGGACGAAGGGTATTTGAGTCCGGAATTGTTCCGGGGGTACCGGGTGACGACCAGCGTGTCCGAAAGGGGTTTCGGAGGCCCCGACAAGCGTTAGGGGGCCTTATGGGCCAAGGGGAGGGGGCACATCATCCCACCAAGGGGCTGAGCGCCCCTCCCACCCCATCTCACATAACCTGGAGAGGTGGGGGCGCCTACCCTAGGGCACCCACCCCTCCCGGCTTGGGGGGGAGCTTCCTAGGGGTGGGGGCGCCCAAACTCATCTAGGGTTTCCCCTGTGGCCGCCGCCCCTCCCCTAGGGAACCCTAGGGCACCTCCTCCACCCCCTCACCCCTCTATATAGTGAGGGAGAGAGAGGGCAGCTGCACCCTTCCCCTGGCGCAGCCCCTCCCCCTCTCCTACACCTCCTCCTCCTCCGTAGCACTTGGCGAAGCCCTGCTGGAGAATCATGAGCTCCATCACCACCACGCCGTCGTGATGTTAGATTTCTCCCTCAACTTCTCCTCTCTCCTTGCTGGATCAAGAAGGAGGAGACGTTCCCGGGCTGTACGCGTGTTGAACGCGGAGGCGCCTTTGTTCGGCGCATAGATCGAAATCGCCCGCGTTCTGAATCGATGCGTGTATGACTCCACCAACCGCGTTCTTGTAACGCTTCCGCTTAGCGATCTTCAAGGGTATGAAGATGCACTCCCTCTCTCTCGTTTCTAGTATCTCCTATATTGATCTTGGTGACACGTAGGATTTTTTTTGAATTATTACTACGTTCCCGAACAGTGGCATCATGAGCTAGGTCTATGCGTAGATTCTATGCACGAGTAGAACACAAAGCAGTTGTGGGAGATGATTTGTTCAATTTGCTTACAGTTACTAGTCTTATCTTGATCCGGCGGCATTGTGGGATGAAGCGGCCCGGACCAACCTTACACGTACGTTTACGTGAGACTGGTTCCACCGACTGACATACACTTGATGCATAAGGTGGCTGGCGGGTGTCTATGTCTCCCACTTTAGTCGGATCGGATTTGATGAAAAGGGTCCTTATGAAGGGTAAATAGCAATTGGCATATCACCCTTGTGGTTTTACGTAGGTAAGAAACGTTCTTGCTAGAAACCCATAGCAGCCACGTAAAACATGCAACAACAATTAGAAGACGTCTAACTTGTTTTTGTAGGGTATGCTATGTCATGTGATATGGCCAAAAGGATGTGATGAATGGTATATGTGATGTATGAGATTGATCATGTTCTTGTAATAGGAATCACGACTTGCATGTTGATGAGTATGACAACCGGCTGGAGCCATGGGAGTTGTTTTAATTTATTTATGACCTGTGTGTCAATGAAAACGCCATGTAATTACTTTACTTTATGGCTAACCGTTAGCCACAGTAGTAGAAGTAATAGTTGGCGAGGCAACTTCATGAAGACATGATCATGTAGATCATGATGATGGAGATCATGGTGTCATGCCGGTGACTATGGTGTTCATCCCGCGCCTCGAAGATGGAGATCAAAGGCGCAAGATGATATTGGCCATATCATGCCACTTTATGATTTGCATGTGATGTTTGTCATGTTTACATCTTATTTGCTTAGAACGACGGTAGCATAAATAAGATGATCCCTCACTAAATTTCGGAGGCTATGTTCGCCCTAACTGTGCACCGCTGCGAAGGCTCGTTGTTTCGGAGCACCACGTGATGATCGGGTGTGATAGATTCTAACGTTCGAATACAACGGGTGTAAGCCACATTTACACATGCAAAACACTTAGGTTGACTTGACGAGCCTAGCATGTACAAACATGGCCTCGGAACACGAGAGACCCAAAGGTCGCACATGAGTCGTATAGTAGATACGATCAACATGGAGATGTTCACCGTTGATGACTAGTCCATCTCACGTGATGATAGGACACGACCTAGTCGATTCAGATCATGTATCACTTAGATGACTAGAGGGATGTCTATCTGAGTGGGAGTTCATTGAATAATTTGATTAGATGAACTTAATTATCATGAACATAGTCTAAATTGTCTTTGCAAATTATGTTGTGGATTAATAACTCGCGCTTTAGCTCTTTGTTTTAATATGTTCCTAGAGAAAGACTAAGTTGAAAGATATTGTAAGCAATTGTGAGGACTAGGGCCATAGTCTGAGGATTGTCCTCACTGCTACACAAAAGGCTTCTGTCCTTGATGCACCGCTCGGTGTGCCAACCCCTCTGGCGACGTCTGTGGATGTTGTGAACATCTGGTAGCACATTCTGATGACTACCTGATAGTTTAGTGCGCCATGCTTTACGGCTTAGAGTCGGGGCTCCAAAAGTGTTTTGAATGCCATAGAACATATGATATGTTCGAAGAGCTGAAATTGTTATTTCAGGCTCATGCCCGTGTTGAGAGATTGAGACCTCTGACAAGACCTTTGCCTACAAGATGGAGGAGAATAGCTCAGCCAGTGATCATGTGCTCAGAATGTCTGGGTACTTCAACCACTTGAATCAAGTGTGAGTTAATCTTCCAGATAAGAGAGTGATTGACAAAAGTTCTCCAGTCGTTATCACCAAGCTACTAGAGTTTCATGATGAACTATAACATGCAAGGGAAGATAATCCCGGAGCTGTTCGTCATGCTTAAGGCCGTAAAGGTAGAAATCAAGAAGGAGCATCAAGTGTTGATGGTTAACAAGAGCACTGGTTTCAAAGAAGGGCAAGGGCAAGAAGGGAAACTTCTTGAATGGCAAGCCAGTTGCCGCTCCAGTGAAGAAACCCAAGAACCCAAACCTGAGACAAAGTGCTTCTATTAGGGGAACGGTCACTGGTTGCGGAACTGCCTCAAATACTTGGTAGATAAGAAGGCTGTCAACTTCAACAAAAGTATATTTGATATGTGTGTTATTGATGTGTACCTTACTAGTACTCCTAGTAGCACCTGTGTGTTAGATACTGGTTTAATTGCTAATATTGGTAACTCGAAACAAAAGCTACGGAATTAATTGAGACTAGCTAAGGGCGAGGTGACGATGTGTGTTGGAACTGTTTCCAAGGTTGATGTGATCACCATCGCACACTTCCTCTACCTTCGGGATTAGTGTTGAACCTAGATAAATGTTGTTTGCATTGGTGTCTGCGTTGAGCATGAACATGATTAGATCATGTTTATTGCAATATAGTTATTCATTTAAGTCAGAGAATAATGGTTATTCTGTTTACATGAATAATACCTTCTATGGTCATGCACCCAATGTGAATGGTTTATTGAATCCCGGTCGTAGAGTTGATAATGATAATGTTCGGAATCTACGTAGAAATTTCTTAAGGTAAGTGAATGGAAACATCTATACATTGTTGCCTCTCCATGTGTACTATTGGTATTTTCCGAGATATAAACAGTTGTTGATTGTGGATATCAGAGTATGGATGTGGCTTGAAAAGTATCAGAATATGGAGCGAGAGACATCTTCTCTACCACTATATGTAACTATTTCTAGTTGCCTCAACATAAATAAGTACTCCCTCCGTAAACTAATATAAGAGCGTTTAGATCACTATTTTAGTGATCGTAATGCTCTTATATTAGTTTACAGAGGGGGTACTAAGTTATAGAAACAGATTCCATCAAAGAGTTATGAATAGCGAATTAGTGATGCGTCTTCATGAAACGATACTGAAATGCTCTGAAGTATGGTCCACTATATACTATACCTATAAATGATGGTCATCTGTACAAATTTCATTTTATTAAACTATTTATGGTAATCTATTAGGCTGTTTCGTGGTAAGTATTAGTGCATATCTCCTCCCCTCTTTTGTCCACTATATTTCCCTGTGTCTTTTTTCTAACATCCAGCACCCATTTTGCAGTACTTTTACCACTGTTTACTCGATGAGGCCGTTGCCTACCGGTGCAATATTCAGATGCTATCCTGAGTGCGTCGATATTTGTTGCCTTTTTTGCAATCTAAATAAATGTTCAGTAAAATAATAGGCTAAAGATATCTGTTATTCATGTTTCAGGAAGTGGAAAGTGTTCTATGATGATCCAAAAAGACCCAATCGGTATTTGCTCGCCAGAGAATCTTCGAGTCGTCCTGATGCAACATATATTGAGGTTATACACATATTCATAACATTGATGCCAAAAGCTGTAGAGTTGATAATGATAGTACCACTTTCATGTGGCACTGCCGCTTAGGTCATATTGGTGTAAGGTGCATGAAAGAACCTCCATGCTAATGGACTTTTGAAGTCACTTGATTTTGAATCACTTGACACATGTGAACCATGCCTCTTTGGCGAGATGACTAAAACCCCGTTCTTTGGAACAATGGAACGGGCAAGTGACTTGTTGGAAATCATACATGCTGATGTATGCGGTCAGATGAGTGTTGACGCGTGCGGTGGATATCGTTATTTTATCACCTTCACCTGTGAATTGAATAGATATGGCTATATTTACTTAATGAAGCATAAGTTTGAAATGTTTGAAAAGTTCAAGCAATTTCAGAGTGAAGTTGAGAATCATCGTAACAAGAAGATCAAGTTCCTTCGATCTGATCAAAGGGAAAGTATCTGAGTTATGAGTTTGGCAATTACTAAAGACAAGGTGGAATCGTTTCATAGTTGACGCCTCCTGGAACACCAAAGCATGATGGTGTGTCCGAACATCATAATCGAACCTTATTGGATATGGTATGTGATGTCTCTTACCAATCTACCGCTATTTTTGGGGGTTATGCATTAAAGACAATTACATTCACTTTAAATAGGGCACCATCTAAGTCCGTGGAGACGACACCGTATGAACTATGTTTGGCAAGAAACCAAAGGTGTTGTTTCTTAAGGTTTGGGGTTACGATGCTTATGTCGATAGGCATCGGTCAGAAAAGCTCGAAACCAAAGCGGAAAATTGTGTCTTCATAGAATACCCAAACAAGACGATTGGGTATACCTTCTATCTCAGATCGGAGGGCAAAGTGTTTGTCGCTAAGAAGAGGTCCTTTCTCGAGAAAGAGTTTCTCTCGAAAGAATTGAGTGGGATGAAGATAGAACTTGATGAGGTTGTTGAACCTTCACTTCAACCAGAGAGTAGCGCATCATAGAAAGATGTTTGTGTGGCACTTACGTCAGTTGAGGAGAAAGCTAATGATGATGATCATGAAGCTTCAGATCAAATTACTATCAAACATCGTAGGTCGACAAGGGTGTGTACAACTTCTGAGTGGTAACCCTGTCTTAAAGGTCATGTTGTTGGACAACGATGAACCTATGAGCTATGAAGAAGCGATGGTGGGCCCGGATTCCAACAAATGGCTGGAAGCCATGAAATCCGAGATAGGATCCATGTATGAGAAGAAAGTACGGACTTTGGTGGACTTTCCTGATGATCGACAAGCCATTGAGAACAAATGGATCTTTAATGAGAAGACAGACGTTGAAGGTAATGTCACAATTTATGAAGCTCGACTTGTCTCAAGGAAGTTTCTGACAAGTTCAAGGAGTTGTCTATGATGAGACTTTTCTCTATCATAGCGATGCTGAAGTCTGTTAAAATTGTGTTAGCAGTTGCTGCATTTTTCATTTACGAAATCTGATAGATGGATGTCAAAACAAAGTTTCCTTGACGGTCTCCGTGAGGAAAGGTTGTATGTGATACAACCAGAAGTTTTTGTCGATCCTAAGGATGCTAAAAGGTATGCAAACTCCAGCGATCCTTCTATGGATTGGAGCAAGCATCTCAGAGTTGGAACATATGCTTTGATGAGGCGATCAAAGCATTTGGGTTTATACAAAGTTTTCAAAAACTTGTATTTGCAAGAAAGTGTGTGTGAGCACTACAACATTTCTGATAGGTATAGGTGGATGACATATTGTTGATCGGAAATGATGTAGAATTTCTAGAAAGCATAAAGGGTTGTTTGAATGGAGTTTTTCAAAGGAAGACCTGTGTAAAACTGCTTACATGCTGGGTATCAAGATCTATAGTGATAGAACAAGACGCTTGATAAGACTTTCACAGAGCACATACCTTGACATGATCTTGAAGGAGTTCAAGATGGATCAGTCAAAGAAGGAGTTCTTGCCTGAGTTGTGAGGTGTGAAGTTAAGACTTGAAGCTCGACCACGGCAGAAGAAAGAGAATGGACGAAAGTCGTCCCCTAAGCCTTAGCCATATGCTCTATATGATATGACATGCTGTGTACCGCGATGTGCCTTGCCACATGTCTGGAAAGGGGGTACAAGAGTGGTCCAGGAGTGGATCATTAGATAGCGGTCGAAATTGTCCTTAGGAATAAGGAAATGTTTCTCGTTTATGGAGGTGATAAAGAGTTTGGTGTAAAGGGTTACGTCGATGCAAGCTTTAACACCTATCCAGTTGACTATGAGTAGAAAACCGGATACATATAGTGGAGCAACCATTTGGAATAGCTCCAAGTCGAGCAAAGTTGCAACATCTACAATATGAAATCGAGATTTGCGAAGAACACACGGATCTGAATGTTGCAGACCCGTTGACTGACACTTCTCTCGTAAGCATAACATGATCAAACCCTAGAGCTCATTGAGTGTTAATCACATGGTGATGTGAACTAGATTATTGACTCTAGTAAACTCTTGGGTGTTAATCACATGGCGATGTGAACTAGATTATTGACTCAAGTAAACTCTTCAGGTGTTAGTCACATGGGGATGTGAATTATGTGTGTTAATCACATAACGATGTGAACTAGATTATTGACTCTAGTGCAAGTGGGAGACTGTTGGAAATATTCCCTAGAGGCAATAATAAAATGGTTATTATTATATTTCCTTGTTCATGATAATTGTCTATTATTCATGCTAGAATTTTATTAATTGGAAACCGTAATACATTCGTGAGTACATTGATCGTAATATGTCCCTAGTAAGCCTCTAGTTTACTAGCTCGTTGATCAATAGATGGTCATGGTTTCCTGACCATGGACATTGGATGTCATTGATAACGGGATCACATCATTAGGAGAATGATGTGATGGACAAGACCCAATCTTAATCGTAGCACAAGATCGTGTAGTTCGTTTGCTAAAGCTTTTCTAATGTCAAGTATCATTTCCTTAGACCATGAGATTGTGCAACTCCCAGATACCGTAGGAATGCTTTGGGTGTACCAAACGTCACAACGTAACTGGGTGGCTATAAAGGTGCACTACCGGTATCTCCTAAAGTGTATGTTGGGTTGGCACGAATCTAGAGTAGGATTTGTCACTCCGTATGACGGAGAGGTATCTATGGGCCCACTCAGTAATGCATCATCATAATGACCTCAATGTGACTAAGGAGTTAGCCACAGGATCATGCGTTACGGAATGAGTAAAGAGACTTCCAGTAACAAGATTGAACAAGGTATGGGGATACTGATGATCGAATCTCGGGCAAGTAACATACCGATAGACAAAGGGAATTGTATACGGGATCGATTGAATCCACGACATCGTGGTTCATCCGATGAGATCATCGGGGAACATGTGGGAGCCAATATGGGTATCCAGATCCCGCTATTAGTTATTGGCCGGAGAGATGTCTCGGTCATGTCTGCATGGTTCCCGAACCCGTTGGGTCTACACACTTAAGGTTCGGTGACACTAGAGTTGTTATGGGAAATAGTATGTAGTTACCGAAGGTTGTTCGGAGTCCCGGATGAGATCCCGGACGAGACGAGGAGTTCTGGAATGGTCCAAAGGTGAAGATCGATATATTGGACGAAGGGTATTGGAGTCCGGAATTGTTCCTGGGGAACCGGATAATGACCAGCATGTCCGAAAGGGGTTTCGGAGGCCCCGGCCAGCGTTGGGGGGCCTTATGGGCCAAGGGGAGTGGGCACATCAGCCCACTAAGGAGCTGAGTGCCCCTCCCACCCCATTTCACGTAACCTGGAGAGGTGGGGGCGCCTCTCCTAGGGCAGCCACCCCTCCCGGCTTGGGGGGGGGGGAGTTTCCTAGGTGTGGGGGCGCCCAAACCCATCTAGGGTTTCCCCTGTGGCCACCGCCCCACCCCTAGGGAAACCTAGGGCGCCTCCTCCACCCCCTTCCCCCTATATATAGTGAGGGAGAGAGAGGGCAGCCGCATCCTTCCCCTGGCATAGGCCCTCCCCCTCTCCAACACCTCCTCCTCCGTAGCGCTTGGCGAAGCCCTGCCGGAGAACCACGAGCTCCATCACCACCACGCCGTCATGATGTCGGAGTTCTCCCTCAACTTCTCCTCTCGCCTTGCTGGATCAAGAAGGAGGAGCCGTTCCCGATCTGTACGTGTATTGAACACGGAGGTGCCGTTGTTCGGCGCTTAGATCGGAATCGACTGTGATCTGAATCGCTGCGTGTACGACTCCACCAACCGCGTTCTTGTAACGCTTCCGCTTAGCGATCTTCAAGGGTATGAAGATGCACTCCCTCTGTCTCATTGCTAGTATCTCCTAGATTGATCTTGGTGACACGTAGGAATTTTTTTTGAATTATTACTACGTTCCCCAACAAGTACAAACTCTTGAATAGATCGATCAGAAAGAACAACTTTGAGGTTGTTTCGTACCCTACAATAATCTCTTCGTTTGTTCTCCGCTATTAGTGACTTTGGAGTGACTTTTTGTTGCATGTTGAGGGATAGTTATATGATCCAATTATGGTATTATTGTTGAGAGAACTTGCACTAGTGAAAGTATGAACCCTAGGCCTTGTTTCCTAGCATTGCAATACCGTTTGTGCTCACTTTTACCACTTGCTACCTTGCTGTTTTTATATTTTTAGATTACAAAAACCATTATCTACTATCCATATTTCACTTGTATCTCCATCTCTTCGCCGAAGTAGTGCACCTATACAATTTACCATTGTATTGGGTGTGTTGGGGACACAAGAGACTCTTTGTTATTTGGTTGCAGGGTTGTTTGAGAGAGACCATCTTCATACTACGCCTCCCACGGATTGATAAACCTTAGGTCATCTACTTGAGGGAAATTTGATACTGTCTTACAAACCTCTGAACTTGGAGGCCCAACAACGTCTACAAGAAGAAGGCTGTGTAGTAGACATCACTCCACCGCCGCCATCCGTGACCTCAACATTGAGGCCCGGGTACCTATCCGTTTCGACGGCTCCAGCATGTCGTACTACGCGCGGAATACCTACTTCAACCTCATCTTCCGCGATAACTATCTCACCGAGCACATCGACGGTTCCATGGGCAGTGCGTACATGCACGGCGATCCAGAGTGGTCCACCATCGAGGCCACGATCATCCATTGGTTCTACCAGACGGCCTCGAAGGACATCTTCCACACGGTTGTCACCGAGGATGACGACCCCTGCGACGTGTGGGCCAAGATCAACACGCTCTTCATGGATAACAAACTTTAACACCTTGTTTTCTTGCAGCAGGAGTTTTTCGGCTGTCACCAGGACAACTCCACCATCGACGAGTACTGGATGAGGCTCAAGATGCTCGCTGATGAGCTTCGTGACATCAGTGCTAAGCTCTCTGACGACCTCAAGCTGAGCACCCCCGCCTCCGGTCTTAGCGAGGACTTGGGCAACACGGCGTCCAACCTCACCCTGCTCTCGCGGCCCACTTTTCAGCATGTCGTTGCGTACCTCAAACTTGAGGAGTGCCGGATGACGAAGCTGAAACAACGGGTTCAGCACACCGCCCTCGCCGCTGGCACCACCCGTGGTGGCCCTGCTCCTCCTGTCACGCCTCGTCAGCCCGCTCCCACCGGCTACTACCCGCTGCTCCCCGCACCGCCCACGCCCCCGCGCCTCCCCAGCAGCCGCAAGGTTGCGGGGGCCGGCGTAACCGGCGGGGCGACGGGGGCCGCCGCTCGCAGCAGGCAACAGACCCTGGGGGACGCCCCGCAACCAGCAGCCACCCCGCCATGGGCCGCTGGGCAGAACCCGTGGACGGGCGTCCTCCACGCTTATCACATGCTCGTCCCACGGGCCCCTGCATAGGGTCTCCTTGGTCCCTGCCCCGTGGGCCACAAGGCGTTCATCGGCACCCCCTACCTGCCCTATGGTGCTCCATTCGCGCCGCCACCCCTTGGTGGCTACTGCGCCGCCATATGAAGGCCGGCCGCCGTCGCCGGTACCTGCACCATGGGACCCTGCTGAGGGAGTCCTGGATTAGGGGTTCCTCGGACAATCGGACTATATACTTTGGCCGGACTGTTGGACTATGAAGATACAAGATTGAAGACTTTGTCCCGGCCGTGTCCCGGTGGGACTCTTATTTGCGTGGAAGGCAAGCTTGGCAATTCGTATATCTAGATCTCCTCCCTTGTAACCGACTCTGTGTAACGCTAGCCCCCTCCGGTGTCTATATAAACCGGAAGGTTTAGTCCGTAGGACAAGAACAATCATAATCATAGGCTAGCTTCCAGGGTTTAGCCTTTACGATCTCGTGGTATATCAACTCTTGTAATACTCATATCATCAACATCAATCAAGCAGGAAGTAGGATATTACCTCCATCGTGAGGGCCCGAACCTGGGTAAATGTTGTGTCCCCCGCCTCCTGTTACCAGCAGCCTTAGATGCACAGTTTGGGACCCCCTACCTAAGATTCACTGGTTTTGACACCGACATTGGTGCTTTCATTGAGAGTTCCACTGTGCCGTCACGATAAAGGCTTGATGCCCCCTTCGATCATCGACAATGATGTGATCCAGGGTGAACGGACAGATCTTCATATTCGGCGGCTTCGTACTGTGGGCCAACTCGCTTGGCCATCTGGAGTAGATCGAGAGCTACGCCCCTGGCCATCAGGTCAGGTTGGGAAGCTTGAACTATACAACCGACACCCGCGGAGACTTGATCTTCGATGGATTCGAGCCCATGTCAAGTGCGCCGCATAGTCATGACGAGCATGACTTAGCTCTGCCGTCGGACGGTGTTCGGGAGATCACACCTGTGGCTACTCCGGCCCTCAATCCGGAGAAGATCATGCCGTCCGAGGACGGGTGGTTGGACACCGCCATAGAAGCCGCACACTCAGCGGCGATAGAGCCGAATACTGACTTCACCTCCTATGAGACATGTGTTACCGGACCCTTGGATTCATCCCCGATCACAGGCTCTGAACCACCTGCGTCCGTGCCTATCCAATCTGAGTGGGCACCGATCATGGAGTTTACATCCGTAGATATTTTTCAGCACTTGCCCTTGGGCGATGTGCTAGATTCATTAAGGTCTCTCTCCTTGTCAGGAGACCCTCGGCCGAACTATGTCCGGCTCGAGTGGGAAGCGGACGACGAAGGAATTCGTTCCCCACCCACCACCCACTTAATAGCCACTGTCGACGACTTAACCGACATGCTTGATTTCAACTCCGAAGACATCGACGGTATGGACGACGATGCAGGAGAAGAACAGGAACCACCGCCCACAAGGCGGTGGACAGCCACCTCATAATATGATATATACATGGTGGACACCCCCAAAGATAGGAACGGGAGGATGCAGCGAAGGATATTCCCCTCGAGAAGCAACCAAAGCGACGACGTAGGCGCCGGTCCAAATCCCGCCTCAGCAAAAACAGCGATAACAACGCAAGAAAGGATAATACCCCGGTTGACTCCAAAGGAAACGACGACCCCATGGACCCAGCGATGGAGCAGGATGAGCCAGCGGATGGCGAACATGGTACAGAGCCGCTGTCTAATCATGGAGACGCCAAGGGTAAAGCTCATCAACCTGTGTCCGGATAGGAGAACAGTCTAGATGGCGATGCACACATCATCCCGGAAAGTGACTTGGAACAAGAGAACCTCCATAGAAGGCTTATCGCCATCGCGAGGAGCCTGAAGAAGCAGAAGCAAAGGCTTAAGGCCGCGCAGAATTCGCTCAACAGCAAATGGAACAAAGTTCTTGACACTGAAGCAACGAGTTATCCAAAGCGCAAGCTGCTGCCTGAATTCGACGACGAGGCTTTAGAGCCCATTCAGCCGAAAAATACAATGGCCGATCAGCCGGATCGACCACCCCGTGGCCGCGACAGGGCGGCTAACAACGTCGCACACAAGTCAACACACGATTTACGTGAAGACCTGAAGAAAAAAAAGCCGGTATGGCCAGGTCCATCTATGGATCTAGGAAGCACGCTCCGTCACAGAATCATGGCCGCCCAAACGACTATACTAACCGAATAACAGCTCGGAATCAAAACCAAACGCTACAACCGTCCGAAGAATGCCATGACACATCCAAAAACAGGGGTGCCGTGCACCCCCTATGCTTCACCGATTAGGTGCTGGACCATGAATTTCCAGAGGGATTCAAACCCGTAAACATAGAGGCATACGACAGAACGACAGAACCTGGGGTCTGAATTGAGGACTTTATCCTTCACATCCACATGGCTCGCCAAGATGATCTCCACGCCATCAAATACCTGCCCCTCAAGTTGAAAGGACTAGCTCGGCACTGGCTGAAAAGCCTATCCGAAAACTCAATTGGAAGCTGGGAAGAGCTTGAGGATGCTTTTAGGGCCAATTTTCAAGGGACCTATGTATGACCTCCGGACGCAGACGATTTAAGTCACATAATTCAACAGCCCAGAGAGTCAGCCTGAAAGCTTTGGAATAGATTTCTCACGAAGAAGAGTCAAATCGTCGACTGCCCGGATGCCGAAGCCTTAGCAGCTTTCAAGCACAGTGTCCGGGATGAATGGCTCGCCAGACACCTCGGCCAAGAAAAACCGAGGACAATGACAGCCCTAACAAGCCTTATAACCCGCTTTTGCGTGGGCAAAGACAGTTGGTTGGCCCATAGCAGCACCAGCAACCAGGCACATCTGAAGTCCGGGATGGCAACGGGAAACCGCGGTGCAATAAAAGCAAGCGTTGAAACAACGAAGACAACCCAGACAACACGGTGGTAAATGCCAGATTCAGGGGCTCTCGACCCGGTCAACGGAAAAATCCATTTAAAAGCAGCAGAGATGGACCGTCCAGCCTAAACAAGATTCTAGACAGATTATGGCAGATTCATGGCACCTCCAAAAAACCTAAAAATCACACCAACAGAGAATGCTGGGTCTTCAAGCAGGATGGCAAGCTAAGCGCCGAACACAAGGGGGGGGGAGACACCAAGAGTAGACGAGGATGAGCCTCGCCAGCCGAACACTGGGGGACAGAAAAAATTCCCACCAGATGTCAAAATAGTGAACATGATTTACGCAACTCACATACCGAAAAGGAGGCGCCAGCGTGCACCACGAGACGTATACTCTATGGAGACCGTCACCCCCAAATTCAACCCTTGGTCGGCCTGCCCGATCACTTGTGATCGCAGGGATCACCCGAGTAGTATCCGGCATGGAGGATCGGCTTCCTTGGTGCTAGAGCCAATAATTGACGGATACCACCTCACCCGAGTCCTTATGGATGGCGGCAGTAGTCTTAATCTGATATATCAGGACACCATCCGCAAAATGGGGATATACCCGACAAGAATCAGCCAAAGCAATACTACCTTTAAAGGAGTAATACCAGGCCTAGAGGCCCGCTACACGGGCTCTCTAGTTTTAGAGGTTGTATTTGGTTCTCCTGACGACTTCCGAAGCGAAGAATTAACCTTCGACATCGCTCCATTCCGAAGTGGCTATCACGCACTACTCGGAAGAACGACCTTCACTCATTTCAATGCAGTACCGCATTACGCTTATCTTAAGCTCGAGATGCCCGGTCCATGTGGCATCATCACAGTTAGCGGAAACACAGAGCGTTCCTCACGTATGGAGGAATATGTGGCGGCTCTAGCAGCCAATCACTAAACGACCTCTCCAACCAGAAGAAATGATCGGTCGTCAAGACCGCGGACATGGTTAGACGAGTCCGACGCACCACTAGCTGTAACAGCTCAGATAAACCTGAGATTGGGTCAATAGATATACCCCCATAGGTGGTGCTAGGGGCTTGCCGCACGTAAAAACGGCTACAGTTCGGCCTGACCCTATTTAAAATTGCATTTTAATGGTTCATTAAGAATAACCAATTTTTCGCACGAACACTTTCACCTATGTTTTTCTCTTTTACAGATGATCATCGTGCTACACCCTTCCAGGATACAGCACAACGGAGACACAGGCGCAGACGTGCAACAGGGCCTCGCTCAAAGGTTTCTTTTTAGATTAAGACCCTGTGTAAACCTTTTTTACTGTCTCTTGTTGCTCCGCTCCCTCCGGATACTCAACCCAGCCGAAAGGGATGCTGGCGTTATTGACATTTCGTCATGTCAGACTAATGCAAGTACCTAGAAATTAAGGGCTCATAATCGAGGGCGTTTCTCAGCCTAGTATATGACGCAAAGTCCGAACACCTTAGGGAGTGTTCGGCGTCGCGAGTTTGGACATATATGCATCAGCTCTGAATCATGTCTTTGGTCAATAGTTGGGTTTGCCCGGCTCCCGTGTTTAGCTACCTTACGTTCCGCTCTATCGGCTAAAGTGGCACCGGGAGCACTACTGCGATTGTGCCCTAGTTCATCTAGATGAGCACCTCAGTAGAGAAAACCGAAAACTGACTGTCATGATAAAGCGCGAGACTGGTCAATCACTCGATAACTCAGCGGAATCTTCATGATTCCTCCGCATTAAAGAAGGACCGGTTTCCCGGTCATGTATGTACGCGCACCGTGTTTGGATAAGTGCAGAAGTACCAGAGGCTATATAGTAGCCCCACCATTAAACTCTCATGGCTAAGTGAAAGTGTTAAAGCTATATAGTCCGATACCTTGTTCGCCGCGCTATCACCTCTTTAATGGACCAAGACGTTGGGTCAAGTGTGAACACGTGCTTTTCCAAACACCCCCGCATTATATGCGTGGGGGCTGAAGCCGACGAATGCACACTTTCAGGTTATATACATACATAAATGGCCGCACAGGAGGCATCATAATACTTTCAGGCAAAAGTATAAACACATCCTTTATAAATCCAAATAGCATTGTTTTTACAATTGGGATACATGTCACTCGAACATGATACTCTTCGAGCACTGAGCCTCTATTACACGAGCGCCTTTCAGGACTTCTTCAAAATAGTGCTCAGCCGAGACCTGGCCTACGGCCGGATCCTGGGTCGCAATAGCGGTGGTCTCCATCTTTGCCCAGTATGTCTTAACACGGGCAAGAGCCATCCGCGCACCCTCTATACACGCCGGCCTCTTTACAGTGTCGATACGCGACACATCACTAAGGAATCGTTGCACTAAATCAAAATAACTATTCGGCCTTGGCCCCTTCGGCCAAAGATGATCCACGACAGACCTCATGGCAAGTCCGGACAACCTATGGAGCTCGGCGCACACGGCCATTTGTTCATTCAACAGCAGCGGACATGTTGGAGCGCTGAACTGCGACCAGAACAACCTCTCCACTTCATGATCTTTCTGATCTTTGAAAAACTCAGTCACATCAGCAGCACTCATTGTCAAGTCCGAATACGCGTCTGCAGCACTTCATAATTGAACCAGAGGGGCATATTTTGGATCTCCGAACTTCGACCGCAACAAAAAGGGCTTCCCAGCCGTGATATCTCCTGCTTGACGGAGCTCCTCCTTCACCGCTCTGATTTTAGAGCGGGTTTCCTTGGCTACTTCCGCGGCTCTCTTCAGGTCAGCCGCTTTCGCTTGGCTTTCCTTTTCAAGAAGCTCATATCGGCTGGCGACATCTTTCAGCTCAACAGCCATCTTGCCTATTTTAACTTCACTCTGGCGACGAGCAGCTTATTCGGCTCTTAAGTCTTCGGCCGCCTTTACGGCGGCCGCATCACTTCTCCTTGTTTGTTCCTTGGCTCAGGCAAGTTCCGCAGGAAGGGTCTCCACGGCCACAGCTCCATCTGCAGTCACAGCATATTATAGATACTAGCATCACGCTCCTCCTAATATTTGTTGACCACCCAAAAATACATACCATGTGCCTCGTCAAGCCACTTGTTCACAAGCACAATGTCGGCATCTGCCGCGTCAAGTTGCCACCTCAGTCCGGCAAACTCAGCAGTCCGGCCAGCCACCAGACCCTCAGCCGCCTGTACATGAAAGCAGCCACGATCATTACCTGGGACTATGATCCTCTGTTTGCCTCCTCTGGACAACAACCAGAGTCTCAGGGGCTACTATCTGTATAGAGCACACCTAGGGTGTGCGGTATTGTCAAAAAATTTATATATTACTTTGCGTACCTCAAAGCTTCTTAGCAGGCTCGTAAAAGCCTCATGCAACCCACTTTTGGCGGATGAAATCCTCTCAGCCACCGTACCCATTAAAGTACGACGCGCCTCTAAGCTAGCCGCTTGCTCCAAAAGACCCATCAGTGCGTCCGGTTGTGCACCGGACAATCCCAAACTCTTTTTGTTGCTCTCCTTAGGAGCTGAATACTCCGGACTTCGGGTGGCCAAAGGGTCACCTTTTGGCCTTGGCGGATCAGGAGAAATCCTCCGTGATGACACCTCAGGGTCGTCCGCCCCAGGTGGCGGGGAGGCAGGGGGAGGCGTTTCGCTCTCCATCATCTCCGGAAGAAGATCCCCCGAAGACGAACTCTGTCGAGAAGGGATACGGCCGGACTGCAAGATATATGTCGCGGTTATTGTCCTCGGAGATAAAGCATGATACATTTACTAAAAGTACTCTTGTTCACTTACAGCTCGGTGGAGGGCTGCCCCCCTTGCGAGCACTGTGCGGTAAGGACGCCCTCCGAAGCAGGCCCCCTGGCGAAGGTTTCTTCCCTCGTTTGGAAGTCTTCATTTCCAAGTCTTCAGAGGCGGTCCTTTTCCTTCCTTGGGGAGAGGGGATTCCGGATTCTTCTCCCCAATTATCCTCCTTCGCGGAGACACTGATTCCCCCGGTTTGGATGAGTAATGCGTGAAGCCCGCTTTCGGCTTCTTTTATCCTCCCTTTATCTTTCCCTGATGGCACTTGATAAGGTGCGTGCTCAAGCATCCTGGCTAGCACAGGATCTGGTTAGCCTTCAGGAAGGGGGCCCGAACACCTTATCAACTTCGCCTTTCTTATCTAGTCCGGGCCAAGAGCGATTTTTCAGAATGATGTTGTGACAAATAAAAAGACAACATGTTCGGCCGCAAAATTACTTACGTGGGTGTCTAGACGGTTGCAGTTGAGACCCGCATCCTCGGTGGTGTCCGGACACTTTATTCGTGATCCGAAGAACAATCCGTACATCTCTTCAAGCGTCACGCCAAAGAATTGCTGAATAGTTCAAGCGTCACATGCGGAGAGATCGACGTTGGCATGGCAGGACCCAACGAAGTAGCATAACTTGCATTACCATGACAAGACTGACATCCCTCTTGACGAGATCTCGGGTGCGACTTTGCAATGTCGGCACATCATTAACTAGCCCCTAGTCCAGCCCTTTGTTGACCCATGACGCC
>NC_041392.1:38680613-38688965 GCF_002162155.2 Triticum dicoccoides
ATACGTCTCCAACGTATCTATAATTTTTGATTGCTCCATGCTATATTATCTAGTGTTTTGGACTATATTGGGCTTTATTTTCCACTTTTATATTATTTTTGGGACTAACCTATTAATCGGAGGCCCACCCCAGAATTGCTATTTTTTGCCTATTTCAGTGTTTAGAAGAAACCGAATATCAAACGGAGTCCCAACGGAATGAAACCTTCAAGAACGTGATTTTCTCAGCGAACGTGATCCAGGAGACTTGGACCCTACGCCAAGGCATCAGAGAGGCGGTCACGAGGGTGGGGGGCGCGCCCCCCTAGGGCGCGCCCCCCTGCCTCATGGGCCCCTCGGAGCTCCACCGACGTACTCCTTCCTCCTATATATACCTACGTACCCCCAAACGACCAGAAGGGGAGCCAAAAGCCTAATTCCACCACTGCAACTTTCTGTATCCACGAGATTCCATCTTGGGGCCTGTTCTGGAGCTCCGCCGGAGAAGGCTGTCATCACGGGGGGCTTCTACATCATCATAGCCTCTCCGATGAAGTGTGAGTAGTTTACCTCAGACCTTCGGGTCCATAGTTAGTAGTTAGATGGCTTCTTCTCTCTTTTTGGATCTCAATACAAAGTTCTCCCCCTCTCTTGTGGAGATCTATTCGATGTAATCTTCTTTTTGCGGTGTGTTTGTTGAGACCGATGAATTGTGGCTTTATGATCAAGTCTATCTATGAATAATATTTGAATCTTCTCTGAATTCTTTTATGTATGATTGGTTATCTTTGCAAGTCTCTTCGAATTATCCGGTTGGTTTGGCCAACTAGATTGGTAGTTCTTTCCATGGGAGAAGTGCTTAGCTTTGGGTTCGATCTTGCAGTGTCCTTTCCCAGTGAAAGAATGGGCAGCAAGGCACATATTGCATCGTTGCCATCGAGGATAACAATATGGGGTTTAGTTCATATTGCATGAATTTATCTCTCTACATCATGTCATCTTGCTTAAGGCGTTACTCTGTTTTTAACTTAATACTCTAGATGCATGCTAGATAGAGGTCGATGAGTGGAGTAATAGTAGTAGATGCAGAATCGTTTCGGTCTACTTGTCACGGACGTGATGCCTATATACATGATCATGCCTAGATATTCTCATAACTAAGCTCAATTCTATCAGTTGCTCAATAGTAATTTGTTCACCCACCATAGAATACTTATGCTCTTGAGAGAAGCCACTAGTGAAACCTATGGCCCCCGGGTGTATTCTCATCATATCAATCTCCATCACTTTAATCTTGCCTTGCTTTTTTTACTTTGCCTTTACTTTTCACTTTGCATCTTTATACCAAAAATACCAAAAATATTATATCAATCAGATCTCACTCTCGTAAGTGACCGTGAAGGGATTGACAACCCCTAATCGCGTTGGTTGCGAGCAGCTACCGTTTTGTGCAGGTACGAGGGACTTGAGCGTGGCCTCCTACTGGATTGATACCTTGGTTCTCAAAAACTGAGGGAAATACTTACGCTTCTCTACTGCATCATCCCTTCCTCTTCGGGGAAATCCAACGCAAGCTCAAGAGGTAGCAAGAAGGATTTCTAGCGCCGTTGCCAGGGAGTCTATGCAAAAAGTCAACATACCAAGTACCCATCACAATTCCTACCTCTCGCATTACATTATTTGCCATTTGCCTCTCGTTTTCCTCTCCCCCACTTCACCCTTTCCGTTTTATTTACCCTCTCTTTCCCAATCTCTTTCTCCGCCTCTTTTGCACGTTTGCTCTTGTTTGCTCATGTGCTAGTTTGCTTGCTTGTCGTTATGTCTGAAATTGGGGAAGTTATCGCCAATATGGGCGATAACAATATCATGGAAAATTCTGATGCTCCTGCTGAAGAACCCCCTACCTACCATACAAAAAGATTTCGAACCGGTAGTGGTAATATTATTGGAAAAGATTTCTTTACTTGTGCCGGTGCTTTGCCCTCTATGGGCGGTTCTATTCTCCATAGAACTAGTAGTCTTGCGGACGCTATTGACATGCTTATCATTGAACTTGAAAGGCAATTTATGCATATGCACCCATCTATACAAAGAGTTTTCCTAGAATTTTCTAATATCAAGCATTCCTCTGTTAAGTGTGCCGCTACTATCTTTTTAGCTCATGAATTCAGATTTATAATAAAAGAAGCCAAAGAAATCTTTGTGCACTATAGGGTGGACGTTGGTCGTCCTCCCATAGAATCTATCATCTTCGATCAAGAAGAAATTATGCGCTTTCTATCTCTTGACTATGTTGCTTTTAATGAAAACCTCAGAAAAAAGGTGCCAATCAATATTTTAATTGATAGAATCTCTGAACTTAATGATGATTTGGCTATTCAAAATAATGAGCTAGGATTCTCTCTTGAGTTTAGGCTCACAAGGTTCTGTCAAAGAATGCTTATAATGATGAATTGGTTGTACAATACGAAGGGCCGAAAGAGGAACCTATACCTCCTAAAATTGATCTTGGGGACTTCTATCCTATTAAATTTAGGCCTTTTGATTACTTTTGCTTGCCTCAAATAAGACATGCTGCCGAACATAGAGAATATGAAATGAGTTTCACCGATCTATCTTATTACTACGGCAAAACCTAGATCTATCCCCACTTTTAAGCCTAGCTAGGGGCGTTAAACGATAGCGCTTGTTGGCAGGCAACCCAATTTTATTTTTATTCCTTGCTTTTTGCTCCTGCTTAGTAATAAATAAATTATTTAGCCTCTGTTTTGGTTGTTTTTTTGTGTTTGATTAGTGTTCGTGCCAAGTAGAACCGTTGGGAAGACTTGGGGAAAGTCTTGTTGAACTTGCTGTAAAAAACAGAAACTTTAGCGCTCACGAGAACTGCTGTCATTTTTATTTGGAGAGTGCTATTTAGTAAATTATTTTTGCAGATGATTAATACATAAATTCCTCACGTCCAGAAATTTATTTTACAATTTTTGGGGTTCCAGATCTTGCGCTAGCTACAGATTACTACAGACTGTTCTGTTTTTGACAGATTCTGTTTTTCGTGTGTTGTTTGCTTATTTTGATGAATCTATGGTTAGTAAAATAGTTTATAATCCATAGAGAAGTTGGAATACAGTAGCTTTAACACCAATATAAATAAAGAATGAGTTCATTACAGTACCTTGAAGTGGTCTTTTGTTTTCTTTCGCTAACGGAGCTCACGAGTTTTCTACTTTAAGTTTTGTGTTGTGAAGTTTTCAAGTTTTGGGTGAATTCTTGTGATGGATTATGGAACAAGGAGTGGCAAGAGCCTAAGCTTGGGGATGCCCATGGCACCCCCAATATAATCCAAGGACACCAAACAGTCAAAGCTTGGGGATGCCCCGGAAGGCATCCCCTCTTTCGTCCACTTCCATCGGTAATTTACTTGGAGCTATATTTTTATTCACCAACACGATATGTGTTTTGCTTGGAGCGTCTTGTATTATTTGTGTCTTTGGTTGTTAGTGTGCCACAATCATCCTTGCTGTACACACCTTTTGAAAGAGCCATACATGAATTAGAATTTGATAGAATACTCTATGTGCTTCACTTATATCTTTTGAGCACTATAATTTTGTTCTATGTGCTTCACTTATATCTTTTGAGCTATGTAGTTTTGCTCCATGTGCTTCACTTATATCTATTGAGCACTATAATTTTGCTCTATGTGATTCACTTAGATGTTTTAGAGCACGGTGGTGGATTTGTTTTAAGGAAACTATTGATCTCTCATGCTTCACTTAAATTATTTTGAGAGTCTCTTAATAGCATGATAATTTGCTTAATAATAATATGCTTGGTATTCAAGATTTGTGAAACTTTCTTTTGAGTGTGTTGAATACTAAGAAAAGATTGAAGCATGATAATTGTTTTGAGATATGGAGGTGATAATATTAGAGTCATGCTAGTTGAGTAGTTGTGAATTTAAAGAATACTTGTGTTAAAGTTTGTGATTCCCGTAGCATGCACGTATGGTGAACCGTTATGTGATGAAGTCGGAGCATGATTTATTTATTGATTGTCTTCCTTATGACTAGCGGTCGGGGACGAGCGATGGTCTTTTCCTACCAATCTATCCCCCTAGGAGCATGCGCGTAATACTTTGCTTTGATAACTTCTAGATTTTTTGCAATAAGTATATGAGTTCTTTATGACTAATGTTGAGTCCATGGATTATACGCACTCTCACCCTTCCACCTTTGCTAACCTCTCTAATACCGCGCACCTTTCGCCGGTATCATACACCCACCATATACCATCCTCAAAACAGCCACTATACCTACCTATTATGGCATTTCCATAGCCATTCCGAGATATATTGCCATGCAACTTTCCACCATCCAGTTTATCATGACACATTCATCATTGTCATATTGCATATCCTGGTACACCCCCGGAGGCATTCATATAGAGTCATATTTTGTTCTAAGTATCAAGTTGTAATTGTTGAGTTGTAAGAAAAATAAAAGTGTGATGATCATCATTTTTAGAGCATTGTCCCAAGTGAGGAAAGAATGATGGAGACTATGATTCCCCCATAAGTCGGGATGAGACTCCGGACGAAAAATAAATAAAAGAGGCCAAAGAAGCCCAAAAAAAGAGAAAAAAGAGGCCATAAAAAAAGAGAAAAGACCCAAATAAAAAAATATAAATAAAAATGAGAGAAAAAGAGAGAAGGGACAATGTTACTATCCTTTTACCACACTTGTGCTTCAAAGTAGCACCATGATTTTCATGATAGAGTCTCTCGTTATGTCACTTCCATATACTAGTGGGAATCTTTCATTATAGAACTTGGCTTGTATATTCCAATGATGGGCTTCCTCAAATTGTCCTAGGTCTTCATGAGCAAGCAAGTTGGATGCACACCCAGTTAGTTTCTTTTTGAGCTTTCATATACTTATAGCTCTAGTGCATCCGTTGCATGGCAATCCCTACTCACTCACATTGATATCTATTGATGGGCATCTCCATAGCCCGTTCATACGCCTAGTTGATGTGAGACTATCTTCTCCTTTTTGTGTTCTCCACAACCACCATTCTATTCCACATATAGTGCTATATCCATGGCTCACGCTCATGTATTGCGTGAAGATTGAAAAAGTTTGAAAAAGTTAGAGTATGAAACAATTGCTTGGCTTGTCATCGGGGTTGTGCATGATTTAAATACTTTGTGTGGTGAAGATAGAGCATAGCCAGACTATATGATTTTGTAAGGATAACTTTCTTTGGCCATGATATTTTGAGAAGACATAATTGCTTTGTTAGTATGCTTAAAGTATTATTATTTTTATGTCAGTATAAACTTTTATCTTGAATCTTTCGAATCTGAATATTCATATCATGATTAAGAAGATCTGCATTGAAATTATGCCAAGTAGCACTCCGCATCAAAAATTCTCTTTTTATCATTTACCTACTCGAGGACGAGCAGGAATTAACCTTGGGGATGCCTGATACATCTCCAACGTATCTATAATTTTTGATTGCTCCATGCTATATTATCTACTGTTTTGGACTATAGTGGGCTTTATTTTCCACTTTTATATTATTTTTGGGACTAACCTATTAACCGGAGGCCCAACCCAGAATTGTTGTTTTTTGCCTATTTCAGTGTTTCGAAGAAACGGAGTATCAAACGGAGTCCAAGCGGAATGAAACCTTAGGGAACGTGATTTTCTCACCGAACGTGATCCAGGAGACTTGGACCCTACGCCAAGGCATCAGAGAGGCGGTCACGAGGGTGGGGGGGCTGCCCCCCCTAGGGCACGCCCCCTGCCTCGTGGGCCCCTCGGAGCTCCACCGACGTACTCCTTCCTGCTATATATACCTACGTACCCCCAAACAATCGGAAGGGGAGCCAAAAACCTAATTCCACCGCCGCAACTTTCTGTATCCACGAGATCCCATCTTGGGGCCTGTTCCGGAGCTCCGCCGGAGAAGGCTGTCATGATGGAGGGCTTCTACATCATCATAGCCTCTCCGATGAAGTGTGAGTAGTTTACCTCAGACCTTCGGGTCCATAGTTAGTAGCTAGATGGCTTCTTCTCTCTTTTTGGATCTCAATACAAAGTTCTCGCCCTCTCTTGTGGAGATCTATTCGATGTAAGCTTCTCTTTGCAAAGTGTTTGTTGAGACCGATGAATTGTGGGTTTATGATCAAGTCTATCTATGAATAATATTTGAATCTTCTCTGAATTCTTTTATGTATGATTGGTTATCTTTGCATGTCTCTTCGAATTATCCGTTTTGTTTGGCCAACTAGATTGGTAGTTCTTGCCATGGGAGAAGTGCTTAGCTTGGGGTTCGATCTTGCGGTGTCCTTTCCTAATGACAGAAGGGGCAGCAAGGCACGTATTGCATCGTTGCCATCAAGGATAAAAAGATAGGGTTTATTTCATATTGCATGAATTTATCTCTCTACAACATGTCATCTTGCTTAAGGCATTACTCTGTTTTTAACTTAATACTCTAGATGCGTGCTGGATAGCGGTCGATGAGTGGAGTAATAGTAGTAGATGCAGAGTCGTTTCGGTCTACTTGTCACGGACGTGATGCCTATATACGTGATCATGCCTAGATATTCTCATAACTATGCTCAATGCTGTCAATTGCTCAACAGTATTTTGTTCACCCACTATAGAATACTTATGCTCTTGAGAGAAGCCACTAGTGAAACCTATGGCCCCCGGGTCTATTCTCATCATATCAATCTCCATCACTTTAATCTTGCTTTGCTTTTTACTTTGCCTTTACTTTTCACTTTGCATCTTTATACCAAAAATACCAAAAATATTATATCTATCAGATCTCACTCTCGTAACTGACCGTGAAGGGATTGACAACCCCTAATCGCATTGGTTGCGAGCAGCTATCGTTTTGTGCAGGTACGAGGGACTTGAGCGTGGCCTCCTACTTGATTGATACCTTGGTTCTCAAAAACTGAGGGAAATACTTATGCTACTCTGCTGCATCATCCCTTCCTCTTCGGGGAAATCCAACGCAAGCTCAAGAGGTAGCAGGGGCGAACGGAAGGTGGGGGTAGCGGCCCACTTTTTACTTCGGGGAGCTGTGATGCAAAACCACTCCCGATGCCATAAGTTGGACACTGATGACCCGCAAGTATAGGGGATCTATCATAGTCCTTTCGATAAGTAAGGGTGCCGAACCCAACGAGGAGCAGAAGGAAATGATAAGCGGTTTTCAGCATGGTATTCTCTGCAAGCACTGAAACAATAGGTAACATATAGTTTTGTGATAGGATAATTTGTAACGAGTAACAAGTAACAAAAGTAAATAAAGTGCAGCAAGGTGGCCCAATCCTTTTTTTAGCAAAGTACAAGCCTGGACAAACTCTTATATGATGTAAAGCGCTCCCGAGGTCACATGGGAATATCGTCAAGCTAGGTTTCATCACGTTCATATGATTCGCGTTCGGTACTTTCGTAATTTGGTATGTGGGTGGACCGGTGCTTGGGTACTGCCCTTACTTGTACAAGCATCCCATTTATGATTAACCTCTATTGCAAGCATCCGCAACTACAACAAAAGTATTAAGGTAAACCTAACCATAGCATGAAACATATGGATCCAAATCAGCCCCTTACGAAGCAATGCATAAACTAGGGTTTAAGCTTCTGTCACTCTACCAACCCATCATCTACTTATTACTTCCCAATGCCTTCCTCTAGGCCCAAATAATGGTGAAGTGTCATGTAGTCAACGTTCACATAACACCACTAGAGGAGAGACAACATACATCTCATCAAAATATCGAATGGATACCAAATTCACATGACTACTAATAGCAAGACTTCTCCCATGTCCTCAGGAACAAACGTACCTACTCACAAAGCATATTAATGTTGATAATCAGAGGGGTATTAATATGCATATAGGATCTGAACATATGATCTTCCACAAAATAAACCAACTAGCATCAACTACAAGGAGTAATTAACACTACTAGCAACCCACAGGTACCAATCCCGGACTTAGAGACAAGAATTGGATACAAGAGATGAACTAGGGTTTTGAGAGGAGATGGTGCTGGTGAAGATGTTCACTACTGGGAAAACGCTTATAGATAGAAGTTTTCCAGTAGTGTTTGTTTATAACCCCACGCTACTACTAGTTAGTAGTAGCGCTGGCTATAAAGAGCGCTATTGGTATCAGTTAGCAGTAGCGCTTGTTACACAGCACCACGCTACTGCTAAGTGTAATACACCACACCCCCGGTCAAAAAATAGCAGCAGCGCCTGTCGTCCAGCCTGCGCTACAGCTAGTGGGCCTAGCAGTAGCGCTGACCCATTTCCCGTGCTGCCATTAAGCCCACTAACC
>NC_041392.1:38689230-38738567 GCF_002162155.2 Triticum dicoccoides
CACTCTCACTCACACTCCCACACTCCGGCCCTCTCGATCCCCCGCGCGCCACCGTCGACCCCCGCACTGCCGTCCCCCACGCCGGCCCTCCTCCCTGCGTCGGCCGCCCTCGCCCGAGCCAGCCTCCTCCCTGCCGGCCGCCCAGCTCCCCCGCGTCGGCCACCGTCCTCCGCCCGCCGCCCCGGCCCTCGCGCCGTCTCTCCTCCCGCACCAGCCCTCCTCCACCGAGAGGTACTCCTCCCTCCCTCCCTCCCTAGTTATAGTTATTAGAGTAGTTATTTTGAATTCTGTAGTTGAAAAAATGTAGGTTATTAGAATAATTTAGGTTATGCATGATTGAACCCTTGCTTGGACAGATTAGGTATGAACCCTAGTTAATTCGTATGAACCCTAGGTTTTTAAATTTAGCTAGGTTTTAAAGTTAGGACATAAGTTTAGCTAGGTTTGTAATTAGGTGTAGTTAATAGAATTTAGGTGTTTTAAGTGTATTTAAAAGAGTTTTAGGTGTTTTAGTTGTTTTAGGTGTAGTTAACAGAATTTTAGGTGTTTTATTTGTTTTAGGTGTAGTTAACAAAATTCTAGGTATTTTTTAGTTAAAGCAATTGTTGTTATTTTTTTAGTTAAAGAAATTTTCCTGTTATATGCAAATTTGCAGTGGACATGTCATATTTTTCCGAGTGGCCTATGTTTTGCCAGAAATGTCAATTCGTTTACGTTCTGGAAAATTTCAGGCGCTCGATATGTCCTGTTTATAGCAAAGGTCATGCCAAATTTTGCTTATTGTGTTTATTACTTTTGTTTTCATAATTAAGCATTTTGTTCTCGACGTCGATGATGCCTATCCCGCATCCTTGTCGTCGACTCGGTGGAGGACTCCTGGTTGAGCCGAGGGGCCATGTCCGGGACTGGGCTCCGCCGGGCTGGTACTGGGTTGTGCTACCTTCTGGTGAGCGCAGCTTAGTGAGGAGCCAGCCCGTCGTTAACCCGGAGCTTCTTTGGTGGCGGTCACGTGGTCCTGCATCGGTGGAGAGGCTTGAGTCCCCCGCGCAGGTGGTACGGCACCATGTCACGGAGGAGAACGCGCATGTCCAGCGCTACTTGGTTGTGTTGGCGAACGGCCGGTTCTCCAATACCTGGCAGATTCTTTGGAGATCTCACAGGAGCTATGATCCGGTGATGGTTCCTTCTCTTTGGGTGTCCACCGCGACCCACTGAACCTAGAGGAGCTATTATTCGAGATGTATTAGTGATATTATATGATGATATTTGCTACAAACTACTATATATGTATTCGATGATGGATTATTAATTACCTATTAGTTATTTGCTTATTGAATGCAAAAGATGAGCGTGGTTTGTGCTACAAACTACTATATATGTATTCATGATGGATTATATGATGATCTTTGCAACAAACTACTACAAACTACAAATTTTAGGTGTTTTAGTTGTTATATGATGATCTTTGCTACAAACTACTATATATGTATTGGATGATGGATTATTAATTACCTATTAGGAAATGTTTGACGATGAAAGGGAATTCGCTATGTGGGAGTACTGCGAAGATAAGCGCGGTCTGTGCGACAGGCCTCACTTGGTAGAAGGTCGACGCTTCAGCATCAAGCTCGAAGAGACCTTCGATGTTGAAACGGTACGCAATGACGACAAGTGTTTTTTTGTTATTTTTTGCACGACTTCTCTGCTTCTTCAACATGTAATTTTCGTCTTTTATAATTCGAATACCTTATCCCATGATATGCAAGATGTTATGTCTTGGAGAAGATGGGTTTTGAAGATCATGAAAGAATGGAGACAAAGATAATTCAACTAAGGACCGATCATGGTTATGATTTTGCTGTAAATCTATACAATTCTGTGAACTCATCCAATTTAGGTTGCCTGAGTTGGGAAGCCCTTTGCAAGGCGTATGATTTTCATTAGGGTATGCTTCTCACCTTCGATCTTGGTGATCCTGACATCGACGAAAATGATATGACCATTTGGGTCCTTGTTGACACGCTTCCAGTTCAACTGTTGTGTGAGTTTCTTAAACATATTTACTAAGTAATTTATATTGTTTATTTCAAAATATTTGACAGTTTATTTCCATTGACAACTTATTTTCATTCTTCAAAAAATGTACCGAAAATGCTAGACAGAACCTACTACTACAATGATGAAGCACAATTAACTTATAAGGAGCAAGATGGTCTTATCGCATTTTTTACTGATATTGAGAATTACAATAGCTATTATCAAACTCCTCCACATTATGGTCAATACGTGCCACTAGTGCACGTGTTGAACTACGGTAACATCAATGGAGATATCCTGGTAAGATTTTCAACTATTACGACATTCGTGCATCTTTTGCATAAATTCTTCTAAAACTAAACTATATTGCTAACTACAAAGTTATTACTATGTTTTTGAACAGAAAATCCCGATGGATTGTGTGCCTCATCTGATGTTGACGAGAGGTCGCGTTAATGTTATGAGCTTACGGCCACCACGGCCAGGTCAGCCGTAGTATCCACAATACTCCTGTCCATACCGGATTTCTAAAAGCGAGGAAGCCATGATAATAGATGATTTCAAAAAATGTTTGAACCATCGTAGAGAGCTACTTGGAAGCAACATTGTGTGCAGGCCAAGACTTGGAGACAAGATGATCTCCGTTCTTTATTATGGAGAGTCAATTTTCCTTAATGCAGTGTCAATGCCTATCTTGTTTTATGATATTTTACCTAAGAGAGGGTAGAGTAGGTCCTATGAGAGGAGTAGGTCGTAGCTAGAATGTGTTATTATGTGCTACAAAGTCTTAGAGTTGATGATGATGATGAGGAGTTGTGATTATGACTAGTGACCAACTTGTTATATGATGTCTCATTGACGAACATTGTTTGATGGTGATGACAAGTGGTAATGAATATGCTATTTAAACAGACTAGTTCATGCGAGTTGTTATTGTATAAAAGATATATCTGGTTAAACATGTACAGTGCCAAAATGCTAAAAAACATAAATGTTAGCAGTAGCGCGGGCCTGAAAACGCGCTACTAGTAGTTGAACTTACCAGTAGCGCTGGCCTAAAAACACGCTACTGCTACAAAATAGCTGTAGCGCCGTAGCAGTAGCGCTGGAGCCCGTGCTACTGGTAGCTCAAAAACCAGCGCTACTGGTAAGCATTTTCCTAGCAGTGCCTTTATATGCTATTTTATATGATTTTTGGGACTAACCTATTAACCTAGAGCCCAGTGCCAGTTTCTATTTTTTTCCTTGTTTTAGAGTATCACAGAAAAGGAAAATCAAACGGAGTCCAATTGACCTGAAACTTCACGGAACTTATTTTTGGAAGGAAAGCAACCCGGGAGACTTGGAGTGCACGTAAGGGAAGCAACGAGGAAGCCACGAGGCAGGGGGCGCGCCCTCCACCCTCGTGGGCCCCTCGTGCCCCCCTGACGTACTTCTTCCACCTATATATCTCCATATATCCTAAAACGATCGGGAAGCACAATAGATCGGGAGTTCCGCCGCCAGAAGCCTCCGTAGCCACCGAAAGCCAATCTAGACCCATTCCGGCACCCTGCCGGAGGGGGAATCCCTCTCCGGTGGCACTACAAAAAAAAATACACTTCCGTGATGACACGTGTTTGTCACAGTAGGTCGCATTTTCTGTCATGCATGTACATCCATGACGATTTTATGACAGAATCAAGATAGTCATACATGTGCTGTCGTAGAAGTGTTCCATGACATTACCAAAATTATCATCACGGAAGTGTCCACTTCCATGACGATAAATCCCACGTCATAGAAGTGCTTTCGTCAAGGGTGACCGACACATGGATCGCCTTTAAGCTAACGGTCAGGTTTTGGATCTGATAACCCATTAACAGCCCCGACCAATGGGGATTTTCCACGTGTAAAATCATCATTGGCTAGAGGAAACACGTGGTGGCTCATTGTTGGGACAGATGTCATCCACTCGTTGGACAGAAGGCGCCTATGATACGTCGACACGTGGCACGGCCCAATAGAGGCCCATTCCTGTGAAAAGGCCGGCCCGTTTGACTTGGTCAAAAGATGGCGGGCCGGCCCATGTAAAGCCTATTAACGTTCTGTTCGCATATAGCCCATTTACAGACCGCTAACCCAAGGCCCGTTACGCCCTATCCAAATTAGGCCCAGTATCGTCATCTAGGCCACCCAATATGATTCCAGCCCGTTTTCACTTCTGGCCCATGTATGGCCCATGGCGTCTTTCAGTCCATATGAGGCCCTATGTAACTCTTGGCCTATTAACGGCCCGTGGTGAAACTGGCCCGTAATGAACAGTATATCACTTTACACCCATTAACGACCATGGTGAAACTGGCCCGTAATGAGCAGTGTATCACTTTATACCCATTAACGGCACGTTATTCCGTTGGGCCGTTTCCAGACCATGTTATCTTTCAGCC
The DNA here is from genome assembly GCF_002162155.2 of Triticum dicoccoides. Taxonomy (NCBI): domain Eukaryota; kingdom Viridiplantae; phylum Streptophyta; class Magnoliopsida; order Poales; family Poaceae; genus Triticum; species Triticum dicoccoides. The sequence goes on from NC_041392.1 coordinate 38,693,697, forward strand.
TTCTCAGAGCCCATTTATTCTTGGGTTCATTTCCAGCATTCGTTTACTTACAGCCCATTACTGTCATTTTCTGCTTGTGGGCAAAATTCAGCTCGTGGTTACAGTCGGCCCGTTGGTGGTCCGTTAATACGTTGGGCCGTTTTCATAGCGTCATCAAATACGGCCTATTAATGATGGACCGTTATGGTCGGCCCATGAACGGACGATTCCAACTCTAGCCCGTTTACGGCCATAATGCAGTATGTTTGGCCCATGTTTTGGCCAATCGATCATACGGCCCGTATAAGGCCCATTGATGATATGACCCGCAGAAGGCCCATTGTTTCTATGGCCCGTAGAAGGCCCATTGTTTCTACGGCCCGTAGAAGGCCCACTATTTCTACGGCCCGTAGGAGGCCCAGTGACACGATAGTAAATATTAGCCCATGGTTATTGTGGCCTAGTTTTAAAAAATAGGTTATTGCAGCCACTAGCTAACCGCGAAAAAAGAACTGCAGTGACTACAAGCAAACAAATAAACAAGACAACAAGGAAATAAATAAGCAAGCAACTCAGCTAGGCTATCACGGCTATTACACATATTACATCCACTGGGCATCAAAGTTCGCCACCAGTGCAAATATAGGGAACAAAGCAACATATCATATACACTGGTTGTCAAAGTTGGCGACCAGCGCAAATAAACACCGCAACAAAACAAATCTAGAACTGAAACCACTTCAGAAGATCTCAAGAAATAATATCCTGGGTACCCATAATGCTGGCAAGATGCTTAGCAAGCTTATTAACTTTCTCTTGTTTGGCGCTTAAATCCTCTAGCGCTTGCTGTTGCACCAGAAAATATGCATCTGAATTCTGCAGGGACTTCCTCAGTCCCTCAGCTTCCTGTCGTAGCACATCTGATCGATGCCTTTCAACTTGAAGCTGAGACTCAGGAAGATGAACTAATTCTGGCAGCGGGTTTGAAGAGCTTGTGCCAGCAGTAGTGGCCAGTAACTCGAACACTACATCAAGATAGGACTTTTGGATTCCCTCACTGTCATCAAGATAGTTTTTATCAGCTTTCTTGGAGACCAACAGGGATGTCTCACTATCTTGAACCTTATCTGCATTACTTCCTTTACCATTGGATAACGCGGTACTGTTCTCCAATATTTTGTTCGCATTCTAAAAGAGAAACAAGTAGACACATCACATGTTTACCTTGTTGTATATGAAACTCATTTTGGTAAATGAGTTCAGTAGTAAAGTGGACAGGATAACAGCATGAAACAAACATATATCTATGTACCATGGTCACTTTATGGTCTATATTATTCTAGTTTTTGTTGCCAAATCAAGATAGAGACACAGTTCAAATAATATTTGTTCAAGACAAATCAGAATAGACAGAATATAAGTGTGGGTAACTATAGAGCAATTACAACACTTGTAATGTGCATGACATGAGAACATAACTGTTTATTCAATTGAAACTGAAATCAACATAGAGCAGGTTACAACAGAAAACCCATTAAAGAAACAGGTTTAAAACATACCTGTTGCGCCATTGGAGTTTTAATTCCATCCTTTAAATTTGAAAATAGTTGGTATGAGTAAATACAGTAATGCGAGAGCAAAGGAGTATGAACCATAGCTACAGAACCTGACCTGAGAACAAATCTTCTTCTCCTTTAAGCGTTGAGTTGGGATTCGGAGTGGTGGTCCTCATGCTTTGGGCACTGCAGTTCCCTTACTAACTGCTTGTGTTTGGGTGCTCTGTGGTGGAGACGGCTCTGTGTCAACTGGAACTGGGTTACTATCTGCCGGGGATGGGGTTAGAAGGGGTGTAGCTGGTTCTCTGTCCAACTGGGTAGGGGTACAATCTGCGAGAGTCTGGGTTATGTGTGGTGGAACTGGTCCTTGGGCAAGTACAACTATGGTTCTATGTGCATCAACTGGTAGCACTATCTTTTCTAAAGACCGTGTTGTTACTCCCTTAGATACTGCCATCACGTTCTCCAATTCAAATGGCTGATAAACAAGAAAAGTAATTGAAAGTATAGACATTGTATGATAGACAGGTGCAATGGATAGTGGGGAATAAAAGAGGGCATGAAATAATTCATATTTATGTTGTCTAACCAAACAGGATAGCATGACACAATTTCACATATATGATGGCTAACTAAACAGGATAGCATGACACAATTTCACATTATGATGGCTAACTAAAAATGATGGAAAGACATAGCTCAAAATATGAGACTATGTAAACAGGATGACATGACATAACTATATAATGTGTTTATTAAATAGGTTGGCATGCCATAATTCACATACATTCACGAATAGAATGCCATCATTCAAAATATGATGACTGTAAACACTAAATAGGATGAGATGATATGACTATATGATGTCTTTATTAAATGGGTTGCCATGCCATAATTTAGATAGATGATGTGTATGTACTATGTAAACATGATAGCATGATATAATTCAAATATATGATTTATATAGTAATCAAGTAAGCAGATGGCAATCCATATATGATGTAAAAACTAAGCAATGCAAGACAACATGCATGACATGGGTAATATAACCCTGCCAAGTTTGAGCATAGACCTCAGGGGGGAAATAGGACTGGTCATCAGTCTCTGAATCCTCCTCTGAGGAGCTCTCTGTAACCAGCAAGATGTCTGCTTCAGCAGGTAGCATTGTCTGCTCTGAATACCTTGTTTTCACTCCAGATAATTCCATCACCGCTTCAAATGGCTGATGCACAGGAAGAGTAGTTGAATATACAAACGTTGTCGACAAATGGAACACGTAATACAAAAAAATGATAGCATGATATAATTCACATACATGATAATTGGCTAAACAACATGGCATTCCATAATTCGCATATATAATGCCTTTGCAACAAGATATCATTGTATAATTCACATATATAATGTTTTGCAACAAGATGGCAATGCATAATTTACATATATGGTAATTAGACACTGAACAGGTGGCATTCACACAAAGCATGTCTGAACTAATCAAATGACATATCAATGCGAGACACCATACGCACGATATGAGCAAAATAACCCTGCCAAGTTAGAGCATACACCTCGGGGGGGGGGGGAATAGGACTGGTCATCTGTCTCTGAATCCTCCTCTGAGGAGCTATTCGTAACCAGCGAGATATGCGCTTCGTCAGATAGCATAGTCTGCTCTGAAGACCTTGTTTTCACTCTAGAATTTTCCATCACCGTGTCAAATGGCTGATGCACATGAAGAGCAGTTGAATGTACTAACATTGTTGACAAATGTAATATGTAATGAAAAAAGGATGGCCTGATATAATTTACATATAAGATGACTGGCGAAGCAGGATGGCATTTCAAAATTCACATATATGATGCCTGGCTAAACAAGATGGCATTGCATAATTCACATAAACGATGAATAAACTAAACAGATTGCATTCGCACAAAGGATGTCTAAACTAAGCAGATGACATATTTGATGTATAAAGTAAGCAATGCAAGACACCATATGCATGATATAACCAACATCAGCATGCCAAGTTAGAGCAAAGACCTGAGGGGGTAAATAGGAGTTGTCTTCTCCTTCTGAATCCCCCTCAGAACAGATATCTTCCTCTTGATTACAATCAGAAATGCGTGGAGGGGCTGCCTTTGCGCCTACCATGGAGAGACGTCTGCATGAAATTTTATTGCCATGCAAGGCTCGTGTCTTTTGCTCTACATGTTCAGTTCCATTGTTTACAATAACTGTCATGCATAAGAATAAAACATAGTGAGATTATGTAAGGAGTGCATGCAGTAATACAGAGTGATGGTAGCAACCTGTGGATAGACCCAAAACCAATAATAGCAGGCAGATAATGGCTTCAGTTAAAAAATACAGATAATGGCTTCTTTACTGTTTGTTTCCCACCCAACATGAAACTCATAGTAGATACCGGAGATTAACCAGATAGTAGATAGATACTATTGATAGTTGCCCCAATATGTACCCCACAACCATTTAAAAACTCAAGTTTGACCATTAGTTTGGAGCTGACTCAGAGTCTAATCGGTGAATAGGACGATAAAGTAGCATGTAATATTAAGTGATGCATAACGTAAGCAGACATGAAAGAGTGTGACCTCTCTTGCAGACCCGTGTAGTCCTCGAGGTGATCTGCTTGGTTGATGATGGTAATGCGGTTTTCATGGCAGCCAGCGGCGGGGAAGAAGATCTGAGGCGGCGAAAGACGGTCTGGAGGCCGGGTCCCTGCTGTCCTGGACCCTTCTATCGTTGGAGCAGCTGAGGTGGGGTGGACGACGACGCAGCAGGTGCGGGACAAACCACGCAAGGTTTTCTTTGACAACTATCTGTAAGAGAAGTAATTCTGTAAGGGCTCGTTTGAATTGGAGGATTCCAACAATGCAGGGATAGGAAATAGACAGGATAGGAATGCACGTGCAAAACAGAGAATTTAAAAACACAGGATTTCTGCCAATCTGGGTGTTTGATTCACAACAATTGGAAGATCACAGGATCCAAAGAAGCATGGTGAGATTAAGACAAACCACAAGAAAATGTACGGTTATAATGCTATTATGCTACTATCTCTTAGTCTTGTGCTTCATGAATAGGAATTTGAAAACGAGGACAAGTGAAAATTAAAATTCCTATGTTTTTTCTTTCAAGGAGACACTAAAGGAACAGATATGTGTGCTCAGTGGACAATATATATAACATGTAGAGTAAAAAAGAGATGCAACAAGTGTACAACCTCTTTGGCGAAGCCATGTCGATCTCAGCGTGATTGGGTTGGCCGGTGAGGATGCTCCGGCTGACTTTGCTGTCGGAGGAGGGGAAGAATATCTTAGGCGTCTGGAGATGGAGCCTGAGGTACTGCTCCGCTGTGATGGAGAGTTTCGTTGTTGGAGAAGCTCCGGTGAGTTGTACGACGCCGAGGCTGAAGCAGGACAAAAGAGACAATGAACAACGTTAACCTGAGTGGAATTCTAATAGCATCTCCAATACATGACGTAAAATACATAACCACAAATTGCTACATGTAATATACATCAGCCATTCATATCTGAACTTAACTATCGAAACTGAACTTAACTGTCGAAACCGAACTTAACTGTCGAAACTGAACTTAACTGTTGAAACTGAATTTTGCTGTCGAAACTGAATTTTGCTGTCGAAACTGAACACACTAGCAAGGTGAGGCTACACGTCGGTCAACTGACTTTTTCATCTCTGGTCAGTCGATTTTGCAGCCATTGGATATGAAATCAAGGGCCTGCAGTTCATCTTCAAGCTCCACCCCCCTAAGCCGCCAGCCACCACCGGCAAAACAATAGCCCCTCGCCACCCGCGGCCGGTGGTGCGCCGCCCCGCCCGCCTCGAAAACACTCCCCACCGCCGATCCGCTGCCGCCCCGGCCATCCCTCTAGGCCCCCCGTGCCGAGCTTTTTCTCCGGCGATCCCCACGCCACCACCCCGCCAACGCCCCGCCACCGTCAATGACCACCGCCCCCATCCTGAACCCTAAGATAGAAAGTAGGGTACCACTCTGGCGAGCGCCCCTCCCCGCTGCGGCTGGTTCTTCCTTCACCCCGGCGAGCCCCCCCACCCCCTGAAAATCAACTGACCCAAAAGTCGATTCAGTCGACTAAAGTGTAGCTAAATCAGAGCAGCATCGCAAGCAAGAGCAAGAGCGAGAGCAGCAGCGCGAGCAAGAGCAATAGCAAGAGAAGACCAGGCAGGGGACAGAGAGCAAGAGCAGAGGAGCAGCGCGAGCAAGAGCTAAAGCAGCCACATCTGCTACTGATGTGAACGTCACCGCCGAGGGAGCGACGCCGTGGAAGAAGTGGTCGGCGACGCTGCCGTGGATGGAGCCGCGCCGTGTCGGCTTGGGACCGAGCGCCAGCAGCACCGTGAGATCAAATCAAGAAGAAAATGCGGCGATTAGTGTACAAACTCTTTGGTGGCACCGATTAGGTTGTAGCTTCATCCGAGGAAACGGTGATGATGATGCTCCTCCGGTGGTGCAGGTGAAGACGGTGGTGTGGGAATGGAGGTGGCGTGAAAGACGAGGGGAACGTCGGGGCAGCACCTTGGAGGTGGAGGACGAGGTGGCTGAACGGGCGGGACGATGAGATCCACGACGGATCCTCATCCGGTACGGTGGATGAGGGACGCCGAGGTGTTGCTGTGGACGACATCGTCGGGGAAGAGGCTCCGGCTGGGTGGTGGATGGAGCAGGGTGTGGGGTTTCGTCGCGGGTTTTCGCGGCCTCGGCGTACGAATGGGTGGGCGGATGGGATGGCAGTGGGGAACCATGGCTTAGAGACGCGCTTGTCCGAAATGTGGGGTAAGTTACGAAAGTACCCCCACCGATTTGAGGCGGTTCTTTCGGTTCAGGGGTACCGTGGTCATTTCGCGTGTCGGGATTTCACAGGAGGTGGGAGTTTTCGCGCGTGTTGTAACTTCGGAATAGCAAGGCGTGGGTTGAGATGGAGGGAGTTGTCAGAGCACAACGAGACAAAGATATATCTTAAATATTTCGAGCTAACAAGGCGCGGGTTGAAATTTCCGGACAAGCCTAACATGTACTGTACCAAATCAATGCGCACTAAAAATGTCATTCAAAACTTTGAATTCATGTTATGTTCAATTAAAATATTTTGCTACGTGTATAACGCATGCAACCTACTACTCAAATGAACGTGTTAGTGCATTCCAAACGTATATACTATCGCTTCAATATGAACTAAATTTGACTTCGTTTCTCTATTTGAATAAGATCTACAGTAATGATTGTTGTGAAGTCACAGCATTTGAATTCATTTCTCAGTTTTAATAAGATGTACAATCATCATTATTGTCAAGTTAAACCATCGTTTGTGTACTATCTTCACAGCACACCACATGATTAGTCTCGAGTTACATATGAACTATGTGTACTATATGAACTCGAACTAGATTTTTTGAATCCTCTTTATTTTTATTTCAAGTCACATTACATTTCTAGCTCTAGCTAGATCTTCATAATCTAAACCATGTCTCATATGTATAATGTGTTTATCACATTATGTATGGTGTCCCGCCCCCTACGCCTACAAGTATTTAGATGTGAGATGCAAACACCACACATTACCACAAATTCAAATAAAATGTGAGAATGTTCGATATGTAGTATTGTTTAGATTGTTCGATATTTATTTGTAGTTGGAAACGCCACACATTATCACAAATTCAAATAAAATGTGAGATTGTTTGATGTATAGTATGGTTTAGATTGTTCGGCATTTAGCTGTGAGTTGCAAACGCCATGCATTATCACATTATGGTATAACATGTGCACAACACGTGTATCACCGCTATATTCATGCATGTAGTGTTTAAAACACTATGATCTCCTATTCAAATATATGAATCCGCTTTCATATCAAATTATGATATTTGTTAGTCTCTTACACCCACACAATCCTCTAACCTTTGTAGCTACCACTAACTTTCGCTCGTGCATGCACACGCCCTCCTCGCCCTCCTCGCCCTCCCCCTCCCTCGGCATACTATACACCAGGCACATTCATTTTTTTTAGGTCGTTCTCCCAGAGTCTCCACAACTCCTTTCCGACACACACCGATCGATAGACCTCTCCAGCAATGCCTGCCTACAACATACACACACACCTTCAATCTCCTCCTTTATGTGTCCTTGCCTCGTGTCTGTCATACGGTCAGACACACGTGTAAACTCCCGCCCCTCTTTTCATCGATCTCACAACTGCACACTCCTCCCCGTATCTAGCTAGTAGTTGGGCCTCTCGCACCACCTCCTAGCTCCATTCTCTCTGTCTATCCGTCTCGCTAGGACTTATTTGCCTCTAACAAATGGACGTACACCGACTGATCTCTTGCTATACATATAGCTAGCTAGGTCCTTATAACTCGTTTTTACCCACACGTCAATCGATCTACCTCATTAGTTGTGTCTCTCCCTTCCTCCGACAAACAACAATTGATCTACCGATCTAGTTAGGTTTGCTTACCAAACACATGGTTCCCCTTCATCATCCATGGATGCGTCCCGACAGATCTATCACACAAAGGCACACACAGAAACACATCCCCACTCTTATTGATAACATTGCAGTTCCACCCTTAGTTTGTCCAGTAGGCCTCTCCCACCATCATCGAGAAGCAACTCCATCACCCATCCAACACTCTACCCCTCTCCCTCCCTCTCCCTCCCTCTCCCTCCCTCTCTCTCTCCTCTCTCTCTGTCCCATCATATTTCCCGTAAACCTCCGCCGTCCCTGGCCTTGCTGGCGACGAGCCCCGGGTCAACTCCGGCGAGTTTGACCCGGGTTGACCCCAGTTGAGTTCCCCTGATTCACTGACGTGTGGGCCCGAGGCCACTAATTAAACTAGATTAGTATTAGTTTAACACTAACTAAATTTACTTAGTTAGTTGACACTAACAGATGGGACCCACGGGTCAGGGTTGACCTGGACCGTTTCAGTTGGCTGCTGACATCACACTGACGTCAGGCTGACGCAGTAAATCCTTTTCTGGATTTATTCTTTAATAGGAAATTCCAGAAAATAGCCAAAACTTCTAAAAATCATAGAAAATCAACCATAGCTCCAAATCAAACAATTTATATATGAAAAATGATCAGAAAAATTCAATCTATCCATCTGTAATGGTTTCATGCATGACAAAACAAGTTAACCTTGCTGTTCAAGAAAAATAAGATAATGCACTAATAAGGCTATGTTAAATGAGCTAACATTTGAATCTTTGATTCAAATGAGTTCATTCCTTTCTGTTTTAGCTTGCATTAGGCCAAGACACTTTCATTTTGCCATGTCATAGCATGCATCATATTGTTGCATATTGTCATGTGTTGATTATGTTCGGTGTGTCTTTCGTGGTAGGTTCTGCCTCCGAGGATAACCCCGATTATCCGTCTGAAGGGCAGTACCCTACTACCACTACATCAGGCAAGCAACCCGTTGATCATTCCGATACAAACCCATGTTCTCGCTTCTGCTCTTGTTTACTGCATTAAGACAACGCGATTCAAACTGCTGTGTGCTATGGTAGTTGAACCATTATCCTCTGCATGACCTGTCATTGTCACAGTAACTAGATGAAACCCACTAGCATGTGTAGGAGTTGATTGAGCCATGTATGTGTTTCCTACCTTGATATGCCTGCTATGCTTAGAGTTGTGTCAGGTCTGTTTCATCTGGGTAATGGGCTAGAGTGAAATGATTATGTCAGTAATGTGAGGGATGTGCTGAACATGATTTGGTAAAGGTATCGATGAGAGGCCATAAGAACTGAGATCTGTATGTGTGATTTAAGATTCAGTTACTACCATACGTTGGGCTCGAAACCAATGGACCCTCCCGGCTTCTTATTCACCCTAGTACTCTGTCCAGGAGTTGCAATTAGTTTCTGGTGTTTGTAGGTTATGTGTTGGCGGCCGTGCGTAGCGCTGACCCTAGGGGTGGGCTATGTTGCAATAGATACACTGTGGCATGGTGTACCGAGTCACCCGTTTGGTGTCTCGGGAACCCTGTTCACATCGTTCGGGGCCGTATGTGGAAACCTCGGCCGGACTCCCTACGGATGGAACCTGAATAGGCGATAAACCTGGACTAGAGGCTTGAGTGTTTAGGTAGGCCATGGCCGACACCCTCGTTGGGCTTCCGCTTGAAGGTTGCCGAGTACATGTTGTGTAAACAGCGGTAAGTGGTGAAAGCGTGTATGAAGAAGTACACCCCTGCAGGGTATAAAACGACTCGAAAAGTCACGTCTGCGGTAAAGGACTACTTGGTTGCCTATATAGTTCATAGACAAGCTAATGGGTACTACTAAAAGACTCAAGATAAGTGTGAGTACCGAGGATGGCCCTCTCGTAGGATGATGAGGGAGGATCCCCGGTGGAGTATTGTGTTGGTGACTAGTGGACTTGTGTGCGGAAACTATTTTACTAGTGGAGTTCCGTAGGATAGCTTAGCCAAGAGTCAAAGCTGGCTTGCTGCAATAACCCCACCACCTTCTTGAGAATGAGCATGTATAGTAGGTTCTGAGGTAAGACTTGCTGAGTACCTTTGTACTCATGTTTGCTTAATTACTGTTTTCAGAAGACAACACCGCCCCCTCCGATGGGTTTTATGTAGACCTCGATGTTGATGAGTAACTCGCCACCCAGGTGGTGACCCTAGCCATGGAGGGCCCTATGTAGATAGACAGGCTTCGAGTAGCCTTCTTGCTTTGTAGTGTCTGTACTCAGACTATTTGCTTTCGCATGTTCTTGTATGCTTGTTTGACTTGAGTGTCGGGTCATGTGACCCCTACCTGTATGAACATGTTATGTATGGCTCTCTGGAGCCTTTAAATAAAGTACTTGAGTTGTAGAGTTTTGTTGTGATGCCATGTTGTATGTACTCATATCGGGCATATTGTGTGTATGATTGAAATGCTTGGTATGAGTGGGATCCGACAATCTAGTTGTTTATCCCTGGCAGCCTTTCTTATGGGGAAATGTAGTCTAGTGTTCCTCGAGCCATAGTAGTCCGCTACAGCCCGGTTCACCGGAGTCCTGCTAGCCCAGCACTACTGCTCAGGACACTTGACTGGCCGGCATGTGTTTCACTTCGTTCCTATGTCTGTCCCTTCGGGGAAATGTCACGCGGTGATATCCGGAGTCCTGCCTAGCCTGCTACAGCCCGGGTTCCCCGGAGTCCTGTTAGCCCAGTGCTACGGCCCGGATTCACTCACTGATGACCGACATGCTCGATGTGATTCATGTATGCCTGTATCCATAGGTCTGCGCCGCTTTGGGTTCACGACTAGCCATGTCGGCACGGGTTCTCTGTCATACGGATGCTAGCGACACTATCATATACGTGAGACAAAAGGCGCAAACGGTCCCAGACCATGAGGGAGATGGGATCGATGGAGGCACCGATGATTAAACAAGGGAGGAGAGGAAAAAGAGGCACATCGAGATGAGATCCTAACAGATTAGTTTTTTTCTTGTTACACGCAGGGTTATCGGATTGATCTTATCAACAGTATGCGCCAGGACTTCTGGAAAATCCAGCTTGTGTTACGGAGGAGAGATAAAAGGGGGTGAGTTAGATTGTTCTGTGTACAAATATTGATCACAAGGATAAGTGGATAACGACCGCACACGTGCTGGTGTTTGTTAAAGGTATTTCGTAGCCCGATTACAGTGTGCGGGGACTCTCTCACATTTTCAACGACCAACAGTTTATCATCATCGTCGTTAATGCTAGTGTTTCTAGTAGTGTTCTCCACAGTCCTGCGTGACCGTGGGATACGACTTGGTGTGTATCACGCTCCGGAGGTGTAGGAAAATAATGTATAGGAGCTTGGAATGCATGCGATGAGATGTAATGTCTTTCACCGTAGTTGTACTCTAGCATGGGCTTGTACTAAACTATGTACGGTGTGTATGACCAGTGGTATATATATGGCAGTTTCTATATTACCATGTCGTGTAATGAACATCTTAGCATTCCATGTTATCCATTACATTCTGCACTTCCTTGCTAAGTTGTGCCATCCTTATCTAAACCGTTGTCTTGTTTTCTCCTAGGATGGTCAACACCCGCAGCAACCCTGCTGCCCCGGAGCAGGGGGAAGCCAGTGCAGCTAGGGGTGAAAATCTGCCTCACCCACCTTCTTTGGCCGAAGTGATGCTGGAGGCGGAAAGAAACAAGCGTGAGACTAAACGCTTGCTGGAGCGGATTGAGCAGAAGACTGCACGCCATCAGCGAAATGACTTGGTGTCAATCAATGACTTCATCAAGCTGTACCCACCAAAGTTTAACCATTCCGTCGAGCCCCTCGACACAGATGACTGGCTTCGCAGCATCACCCACAAGCTACATTCTGCCAACGTAGCCGAAGCTGATAAGGTTACTTATGCTGCCTATCACCTCGAAGGCCCTGCTAGCCTTTGGTGGGAAAACTTTGAAGCTATGCGCCCGGTCGGCCAAATAACTACTTGGGCTGAGTTCAGTGAGGCTTTCCGTGAGCATCACATTCCGGAAGGTCTCATAGATCGCAAGAGGGAAGAGTTCTGTAATTTCACCCAAGGAAGACTGACTGTGGATGCATATAGTCGTGAATTTGGGAATCTGGCACGATATGCTCCTGAAGAAGTATCTACCGACGCTAAGAAGCAGGCAAGGTTCCGCAAGGGACTTAGCCCTGAGCTTCGCCGCGATCTTCGTCTGCACGAGTGCACCTCCTTTAAGAAGTTGGTCAATAAAGCCATCAGTGCTTAGTCAGGCCAGTCTGACTATGACGCTTCACGCAAGCACTCACGTGATTTTGGATCTTCAACCGGCTCTGGAGCTCAGAAGCGCCGGGTGTGGATTCCAAGCATGGCACTGCCACCCAGGTTCATTCCGAGATCATCCTTTGAGGCGCCTCGTCCCAACCAGCAGTTTGCACCGCCCAAGCACTATGGTGGCCCCGCTACTAATGCTGCTCCACGTCCCAATGTTGTGACGTGTTTCAAGTGTGGAGAGCCGGGTCACTATAGCCGAGAGTGTCCCCAGAACAACAATCGCAATCAGTTTGGAAAGTCCGTTGGCCATGGTAAGCCAGCGGGAAAGACATTCTACGCCAAGCCGGTCACCACTGCATGTGTCCATGTTAACTATGTCTCAGCCGAGGAGGCTCATGAGGATCCTAATGTCGTCCTTGGTATGCTCCTTGTTAACTGCCATCCGGCATCTGTTCTTTTCGATACTGGAGCATCTCACTCATTCATATCCGAGAACTATGCTCGATTGCATAACACGACATTCTGTGACATGCCCACTTCCATGGTAATTCAAACTCCGGGTTCCAAATGGCAAACTTCTAGAGTAAGCCATGGGAACGAAAATCTTGTTGATAGACTTGTCTTCCTTGCATACTTAATAGCTCTCAAGTTCTCGGACATAAACATCATCTTGGGTATGGACTGGATGTCAGCTCATTATGCTAAGATTGATTGTGCCACTAGAACCGTTCAACTTACTCACCCATCGGGCAAGACAGTCAATGTCTTAACTCAAGTAGCCAAGCGCCAGCTTTACTCCCTAAATGCCAACCCCCTTAAAGACCTTGAGGATATTCCGGTAGTCCGGGACTTTCCGGATGTCTTTCCAGAAGAACTGCCAGGTGTTCCACCTGACAGGGATGTTGAGTTTGTGATAGACCTTGTTCCAGGAACCGTTCCAATTTCTAGGAGACCCTATAAGATGGCACCCTTAGAACTAGCCTAGCTTAAGAACCAACTCGACGAGTCCTTGAAAAAGGGTTTCATCCGTCCTAGTTCCTTTCCTTGGGCTTGCCCCGTCCTCTTCGTCAAAAAGAAGGATGGAACGGATCGGCTGGTTGTAGATTACCGACCTGTCAACTTGGTCACTATCAAGAACAAGTATCGGCTTCCTAGGATCAACTCGCTGGATCCTCAGTCTTTTCCAAGATGGATTTGAGGTTGGGCTACCATCAAATCAAAATCAGAAACAGGGACATTCCCAAAACGGCCTTTGTTACTCGTTATGGCCAATACGAGTACACCATTATGTCCTTCGGTTTAACCAATGCCCCAGCCACCTTCTCTCGGTTAATGAACTCGGTCTTCATTGAGTATTTGGATAAATTTGTTGTAGTTTACCTCGATGACATACTCATCTACTCCAAGAATGAAGAGGAACATGCCGAACATCTAAGGCTGATATTGACGAAACTTCGAGAGCATCGCCTTTATGCCAAATTCTCCAAGTGTGAATATTGGTTGCCAGAAGTGACCTATCTAGGCCATGTAATCTCTGGTAAGGGTATTGCTGTCAATCCCGAGCGAGTTCAAGCCGTCCTTGATTGGACTCCACCTGAGACGGTCAAGCAAGTTCGGAGCTTCCTTGGCTTAGCGAGCTATTGCCGCCGCTTCATCGAGAATTTCTCCAAGGTTGATAAACCTCTAACTGAACTCCTCAAGAAAGATAAAAAGTTCGAGTGGACCCCACAGTGCGAGTTCAGCTTTCAGGAACTGAAAAGACGCCTGACATCTGCTCCCGTACTGGTACCACCAGATTTCTCCAAGGACTTTATTATCTATTGCGACGCCTCGCGACAAGGACTAGGTTATATACTCATGCAAGATCGTCAGGTAATTGCCTATGCTTCACGGCAATTACACCCACATGAGAAAAACTATCCCACCCATGATCTAGAGCTTGCAGCTGTAGTCCATGCACTCAAAACTTGGCGACATTACCTCCTCGGTAATCGTTGCAAGATCTTCATCGATCACCAAAGTTTGAAATATATCTTTGTTAGGGAACGTAGTAATTTCAAAAAAAATCCTACGCACACGCAAGATCATGATGATGCATAGCAACGAGAGGGGAGAGTGTGATCTACGTACCCTTGTAGATCGATAGCGGAAGCTTTAGCACAACGCGGTTGATGTAGTCGTACGTCTTCACGGCCCAACTGATCAAGCACCGAAACTACGGCACCTCCGAGTTCTAGCACACGTTCAGCTCGATGACGATCCCCGGACTCCGATCCAGCAAAGTGTCGGGGAAGGGTTCCGTCAGCACGATGGCATGGTGATGATCTTGATGTACTACTGTCGCAGGGCTTCGCCTGAGCACCGCTACAATATTATCGAGGATTATTGTGGAAGGGGGCACCACACACGGCTAAGAATATGATCACATGGATCAACTTGTGTCTAGAGGTGCCCCCTTGCCCCCGTATATAAAGGAGCAAGGGAGGAGGAGGCCGGCCCTAGGAGGGGGCGCACCAAGTGTGGAGTCCTACTAGGACTCCCTAGTCCTAGTAGGATTCCACCTCCCATATGGATGTCACATTCCTAGTTCTGGTATGACTTAGACTAGCTAGTCATTTGTGCATCATGTTTATATTCCATTTAAATTTGAAATGAGGATTGGTGGAACCCTCAGAATCATTTTTGAAAATGACCCAATTAAAAATTTCTCCAAAAGGGTCCAAGAAAATGCTCATGTTGCTCTCTGAAAATATTGGACAGAGATAAAAATCAAACCAATATTTTTAAGAGCTCATAGGTATTTATTTTGGGCATTTGGAATTAATGCAGTAATTATTTGCTTTGGATATATATTGTTATATATATAAAATATTGTCCAAAAATTATGCCATTTATAAAGGAGCTCTGGAATAATATAACTAGCTTCCATAAAAAATGGCATAAGTAAATAAATTGATTTAGTATTATTACTAAATTAGAACAAATGTGAGAAAAATAGAAAAGAAAAACAAAACCAGGAAAAAACCTTACCTGGGCTTCTTACCTGGCGCCTCTGGCCCAGCAAGCCAGCCCAGCCCACCACCGCCGTCGTCCTCCTGGCGCCAGTCGGCCAGGCGTGTGGCCGACGCGCGCGCACGGGCGGAGCGCCACGCCACCAGCTCGCCTGCCTGCCTACCCTGCCAGCGCGACGCTGCGACGCTTCTTCTCGGTGCCGCCCCGATCCCCTGGCCTCACCCCCCCTCTCTCCCGTGCTTTTCCCCTTCTTCCTCTGTCTCACCCGAGCATCACCGTCGCCGCCGTCCATAGCCACCGTGGCCTCAGCCACTGCCGCACCTCCCCGACACGCTTCCCAGCTCCGCCGCGACCCCCTCTCCCTCCTCACCGAGCAAAGCAACCGGGCGAGCTCCGCTTCATCGCCATCGCCGTCGTCTTCAAGCTTCGGCCGACGAGATCGCCGTCGTCGCTCCGGCTGCCCCAAGCCTTCCCCGAGCTCGCCGACGACGCCGTTGGAATTCGCTGTGAGCCCCGCCGTCGACCCCCCCTTCTCCCCTGCCTCCCCGTGCCCCGCAGGCCGATTCCGCTCGCGCCCGAACTCCGGCCGCCGCTCAAGTGGTCACCGCCGTCGATTTAGGCCGTCTCCGGTGAAACGGAGGGCACCAGTGGATGCGCGCGAGCCCCAGCTTCCCGCGCGTGCCCTCCGCTGCTCGATTGGGCGCCGGAGTGGCAATCCCGCGCCCTCCGCCGCGTTTGCTGCCGCCGGCGGCTAAACGCCGGCGTGTTAGCCCAGTTGACCAGGGGGTTTGACCTCCCCTGGCTCAATGACAAGTGGGGCCCGTCCCTGCTAATTCTAGTTTAGGATTAGTTTAAATTTAATTAACCTTTGTTACTTAACCATGACACTGTCGGGTGGACCCCACGTGTCAGATTTGACCTGGACAGCCGCGTTGACCCGCTGATGTAGTGATGATGTCATGCTGGCGCAATAATATGATTTCTGGATTTAAATTAAATCAGGAAATTCCAGAAATTGTTTTAAACTTCAAAAATTCATAGAAATTCAACCGTAGCTCAGATTGAAATGATTTATATATGAAAAATTATCAGAAAAATGCAATCTTTCCATCTGTACTAGTTTCCTGCATGACAAACTAACTTATACATGCTGAATATGAGAAAACACATTATGGCATATATAGGAGCTTAATTTGGAGATGCATTTGAACCTTTGGTTCAAATGGACTTCAAACCAAATGGATACCAGTTGCATTAGCTCAAACAACATCACATCTGCATGCCATGTTCATGCATCATATTGTTGCATATGTTTGTGTATTGATTGCCGACACTGTTCCTTCTCGATAGGTCCTGCTCCGGAGTCCGTTCCAGAGTGCCTGTCTATGAAGCAGTGCCTTCCTTGTTGATCTACCAGGCAAGCAAACCCCCTTGTTCATTCCGATACAATCCTACCCTCTCGCTCCTGCTCTCAGTTATTGCATTAGGACAACAATGATTCTTCTGCTACTTTGTGCTGCGGTAGTTGAACCCATTCCTCTGCATGACCTGTCATTGCCACAGTAAATAGTTGAAACCCACTAGCATGTGTAGGAGTTAATTGAAGCCATTGTTGTGTTCCTACCATGCTATGCCTGCTATTGCTTAGATTTGTGTCAGGTCTGATTCATTGGGAATGAATTGGAGTGTTACGATATGTTCTGGTGCTGAGAGTTAAGTGTGTGAACACGATTTGGTAAAGGTAGCGGTGAGAGGTCATGTAGGAGTACATGGTGGGTTGTCTCACTGGAGCCGTCCTTAAGCACTGAGTTCTATGTATGTTGTCCAATGACTCGATACTACCACACATTGGGATCCTTAATTGACTCTCTCGACTTATTAACCAACTTGATCTCTGTCCAGGAGTCGCAACTAGTTTCTGGTGTTTGTAGGTAGTGTCAGTAGTCTACCAAGTGGCACCCGGCCAGGTGGGCTTGGGACAGACTAGGCACAAGTGGCACGGTGTACCAAGCGTAGATCCATCCGGCGAGGTGGGCTTGGGAACCCTGCACACATCATTCGGGGCCGTGAGTGAAACCCCGGCCGGATCTCCTTGCGGATGGAACCCGAATAGGCGATAAACCTGGATTAGAGTCTTGTGTGGTTAGTCAGGTCGTGGCCGACACCCTCGCCAGGCTTCCGCTTGAAGGTTGCCGAGATACATGACGTGTACATGGCGGTAAGTGGCGAGAGCGTGTGTGAAGAAGTACACCCCTGCAGGGTTAACATGATCTATTCGAATAGCCGGGTCCGCGGTTATGGACTTCTTGGATGCTTACATGGTACATAGACAACTTGAAGTGGATACTCTAAAATGCTCAAGATAAGTGTGAGTGCTATGAATGGCCTTCTCGTAGGGAGACGGGGATGAATCCATAGTAGTGTATTGTGTGGTGATTAGTGGACTGTGTGCGCCATATCACCTCAAGAGTTTCTGGTAGTCGTAGAACAGGATAGCCACAGAGTCAAAGCTGGCTTGCTGCAACTAAACCCCACATTACCCTCTTGATACAAATGCATGTATGATAGGATCTGATGTAAGTCTTGCTGAGTACCTTTGTACTCATGTTGCTTTATTTATGTTTTTGCAGCGGAGACTTGGGTCTTACTAGTGTCTTGTGGACTTCGACGAGTAGCTTGTACCTCAGCTACGATCTTGATTGGACGTTGTAGATAGTCAGGCTTTCAGCCTTTTTCATTTTTAGATGTCTGTACTCAGACATGTAATGCTTCCGCTTGTTGCTTGATTGCTCTGAATGTTGGGTCATGTGACTCCTGTTTGTAATAAATGCTATGATGGCTCTTCTGAGCCTTTATCTATATGAGTTGTTGAGTTATGCTGTGATGCCATGTTGTACAACACATACTTGCATGTTATGCGTACGTGTAACGTGTATTGCTATGTGTGGGATCTGACTATCTAGTTGTTTATCCTTAGTAGCCTCTCTTACCGGGAAATGTCTCCTAGTGCTTCCACTGAGCCCTGGTAGCGTGCTACTGCTCCGGAACACTTAGGCTGGCCGGAATGTGTCCTTCTTCGATCCTGTGTCTGTCCCTTCGGGGAAATGTCACGCGATGAATACCGGAGTCCTGTTAGCCCGCTACAGCCCGGTTCACCGGAGTCCTGTTAGCCCAGTGCTACAGCCTGGATTCACTCGCTGATGGCCGACACGTTCGATGCTGGGTCATGGATGCCTGTCCCTGTAAGTTAGTGCCACTTTGGGTTTACAGCTAGCCATGTCAGCCCGGGCTCTTTATCATATGGATGCTAGCGACACCATCATATACGTGTGCCAAAAGGCGCAAACGGTCCCGGGCAAAGGTAAGGCGACACCCGTGGGGATACCGTGCGTGAGGCCGCAAAGTGATATGAGGTGTTACATGCTAGATCGATGTGGCATTGAGTCGGGGTCCTGACAGCGTTGGTATCAGAGCCTGACTGCCTGTAGGATTACCAAGCCAAACCGGTCGAAGTTGAGTCTAGAAATTCTTTAGTTATGTAAGGGGATTGATTGTGGGAAGGAACGTAAGGCTCTTTTACTCCTTATACCTCATGGTCTTCTGATCTGAGTCATCCTATCTTTTCTACGGGGTTAAGGAACTAGGCTTTCTCTTCCGTCTATCAGGATCACGTGTTACTACTCCGTAGTCCCATAGGATTGGTTGATCAGAGTCATACCCCAGTTTTGAGTATTTCCGGTGTAGTCTGTTTAGTATGATCTCAGAACCTTGAGTAATGCTGATGAGTATGTTACCACCCCATTTTTAGTAGGATGTCTCATTCTGAGCATTTTACTGCCGTTATGCTGCCGGAATTTCCCTAGGAGTTCGAGAGATACTAATTCCTTGTCCTACATTCTACAGTCGATAGTTGATGCTGACTCCGTCCCTGGTTTCGTTTCTCAGGATGTCATCAAGTTCTATTGTTCGTAGCCAGAACCACGGAGATGGTAGGGATGAGGATCCTCCCGACCAGCCTTCGTTGACAGAGTTCATGTTAGAGATGGAGAGGAGCAAGCATGAGTCTAACCGCTTGTTGGCACGTATCGAGGAGAACACCGCACATCAGTTCAAAGGATCTGTGACCATTCACGACTTTAACCGCTTGCACCCACCCACCTTTCATCATTCCATCGAGCCACTCGATGCAGATGACTGGCTCCGTAGCATCACCCATAAGCTGCGTTCCGCGAACGAAGCTGAAGATGACAAGGTCACTTATGCCACATATCACCTGGAAGGTCCTGCTAGTCTTTGGTGGCAGAACTATGAGGCTATGCTTCCAGCTGGCCAGATTCCTACTTGGAGGGATTTTATTGAGGCTTTTCGCGAGCATCAATTCCTGAAGCCCTCATCGATCGCAAGAGAGAAGAGTTCTGTAGTTTCACCCAGGGTAAGATGGTTGTTGATGCCTACAGTAGAGAGTTTGAGAACCTTGCCCGCTATGCTTCAGAAGAGGTGTCCACGGACGCCAAGAGGCAGGCTAGGTTCCGGAAGGGTCTCAACCCCAAGTTGCGTCGTGATCTCCACCTGCATCATTGTGATACATTCCAAGCCCTTGTGAACAAGGCCATTAATGCAGAGACAGCTCAACTCACTTACGAGGAGTCTCGTAAGCACACTCGTGATTTGGGATCTTCCTCCGGTTCTAGCTCTCAGAAGCACCGGATTTGGGTTCCAAACTCTGCTCCTCCACCCAGGTCTATTGGTGGACTGCCTTCCAATGCAGGTCCACATCCTACCTCCAAGATTTGTTACAAGTGCGGAGAGCCAGGCCACATTGCACGTATTTGCACTCAGACCAGAGCTGCTCCACCCCAGCCCGAGAAGTCTATTGGCCATGGTAAGCCATCACGCAAGATGATCAGTGCCAAGTCAGCTTCCACTGAACATGGACGTGTGCATCACGTCTCAGCTAAAGCCGCTCATGATGATCCAGATGTCGTTCTTGGTACACTCCTTGTCAACTGTCATCCGGCATCGGTTTTGTTCGATACTGGAGCGTCTCATTCCTTCATTTCTGAAAGCTATGCCCGCTTGAATGACATGTCATTTTGTGATATGCCCTCCCCATTACTTATTCAAACTCCTGGATCCAGATGGCAAACTTCTAGGATAAGTTATGGCAATGAAATCCTTGTTGACAGACTTGTATTCCTTGCTTCCTTGATATCTCTCAAGTCTTCGGATATTAACATCATCTTGGGTATGGACTGGATGACAGCTCATCATGCCAAGATTGATTGTTTCACCAGATCTGTTCGGCTTACACATCCATCTGGCAAGATAGTCACTGTCTCCACTAGAGTTGCAAAGCGTCAGCTCTATTCCCTTAATGCCAGCCCTCTTCCGGACCTTGAAGATATCCCGGTAGTCCGTGACTTTTCGGATGTCTTTCCAGAGGAACTGCCAGGTGTTCCGCCTGACAGAGATGTAGAGTTCGTCATAGATCTTATCCCAGGAATTGATCCAATCTCTAGGAGACCCTACAAGATGGCACCCGTAGAACTAGCCGAGCTTAAGAAACAACTTGATGAGTCCTTGCAAAAGGGTTTCATCCGTCCTAGTTCTTCTCCTTGGGCTTGCCCCGTCCTCTTCGTCAAGGAGAAGGATGGTACGGACCGGATGGTTGTAGATTATCGTCTCGTTAATTTGGTCACGATAAAGAACAAGTATCCGTTCCCCAGGATCAACGACCTGTATGATCAGCTCGCTGGATCCTCAGTCTTCTCCAAGATGGATTTAAGGTTAGGATACCACCAAATTAAGATCAGAAACGGGGACATTCCCAAGACAGCTTTTGTCACTCGTTATGGCCAGTACGAGTACACCGTCATGTCCTTTGGCCTAACCAACGCCCCAGCCACATTCTCCCGCTTGATGAACTCGATCTTCATGGAGTACTTAGATAAGTTCGTCGTGGTTTACCTCGATGATATTCTTATTTACTTGAAGAACGAGGAAGAGCATGCCGAACATCTTAGACTTGTGTTAGAAAAACTCAGAGAGCACCGCCTTTATGCCAAGTTCTCCAAGTGTGAATTTTGGTTGCCAGAAGTGACATACCTAGGCCACGTAATCTCTGGTAAGGGCATTGCTGTCAATCCCGAGAGAGTTCAGGCTGTTCTCGATTGGACTCCACCTGAGACCGTTAAACAAGTTAGGAGTTTCCTTGGTCTAGCCAGCTATTGTCGCCGCTTTGTTGAAAACTTCTCCAAAGTAGCCAAACCCCTCACGGAACTTCTCAAGAAAGATAAAAAGTTTGAGTGGTCCCCACAGTGTGAACACAGTTTTCAGGAACTGAAAAGACGCCTGACTTCTGCTCCCATACTTGTGCCACCGGATTTCACTAAAGACTTTATTATCTACTGCGACGCCTCACGACAGGGACTAGGTTGCATTCTTATGCAGGATCGTCATGTGATTCCCTATGCATCTCGACAGTTGCATCCACATGAGGAAAATTATCCTACACATGATTTAGAGCTTGCAGCCGTAGTCTATGCACTCAAGACCTGGCGACATTACCTTCTTGGTAGACGTTGCGAGATCTACACCGATCACCAGAGTCTCAAGTATATCTTCACCCAACCGGATCTGAACCTTAGGCAAAGACGTTGGTTGGAGTTGATCACAGATTATGATCTAGGGATTACCTACACCCCAGGCAAAGCCAATGTCATGGCTGATGCTCTAAGCCGTAAATCCTATTGCAACAATCTCATGTTGCAGCAAGGCCAACCACTTCTACATGAGGAATTCTGTAAGCTTAACCTTCACATTGCTCCTCACGGATTCCTTTCTACCTTGGTGGCAAAACCTACTCTTGAGGATCAGATCATAACTAGCCAGAAATATGATACGGGTATTTCTCGAATCAAGGATAACATTAAGAAGGGAGTTGGTGGATGGTTCTCTATGGATGATCGTGGTGTTGTTTTCTTTGAGAATCGCTTGGTGGTTCCCAAGAATCAACATCTGCGACAATTGATTCTTAAGGAGGCGCATGAATCTCCTCTCACGATTCATCTCGGTAGCACTAAGATGTATCAGGACCTACGCCAGAGGTTCTGGTGGACTAGGATGAAGAGAGAAATCGCTCAGTTTATTGCTAACTGTGACGTTTGTCGTCGCGTTAAGGCAGAGCATCAAAGGCCTGCTGGCACTCTTCAGCCTTTAGCTATTCCTGAGTGGAAATGGGATAAAGTTGGTATGGACTTCATCACCGGCTTTCCCAGGACCAAGAAAGGGAATAACGCTATCTTCATAGTCGTTGATCGTCTTTCCAAAGTGGCTCACTTCCTTCCTGTTCGAGAGAGTATCACTGCTAGTCAGCTTGCTGACTTATACATTTCTCGAATAGTGTCACTCCATGGTGTTCCACTAGAGATCAATTCAGACCGCGACAGTCTTTTCACTTCTCATTTCTGGGAGAGTTTCCAAACTGCCATGGGAACCCATCTTTCCTTCAGTACCGCTTTCCACCCTTAGTCGAGTGGTCAGGTGGAACGGGTCAATCAAATTCTCGAAGACAAGCTTAGAGCTTGCGTTATCTCATTCGGTATGGATTGGGAGAAATGTCTTCCTTTTGCCGAGTTTGCTTACAATAATAGCTATCAATCCAGCCTCAAGAAAGCTCCTTTTGAGGTTCTCTATGGACGAAGATGTCGAACACCTTTGAACTGGTCAGAAACCGGAGAAAGACAATTCTTTGGACCGGACATGATCTAGGAGGCAGAAGAGCAAGTTCGCATCATTCGTGAGAATTTGAAAACAGCCCAGTCTCGTCAGAAAAGTCAGTACGATCGTCATCATAAGGATATGACTTATGAAATTGGCGACAAAGCTTACCTTCGGGTTACTCCTTTGAAGGGTACCCATCGTTTCGGTATCACGGGCAAGTTGGATCCTCGTTACATTGGTCCCTTTCGCATTCTCGCTAAACGAGGAGAGGTTGCCTACCAATTGGAACTACCCTCACATCTTTCTCGAGTTCATGATGTCTTCCACGTCTCTCAACTCAAGCGTTGCTTCTCGGATCCTATCCGCGGAGTGGACCACGAAACGCTTGATCTCCAAGATAACCTCACCTACCGAGAGTACCCGGTTCGCATTCTTGATCAAGCAGAGCGTGTTACCCGACGTCATAACATCAAGTTTCTCAAAGTTCAGTGGTCTCATCATTCCGAGAGAGAAGCTACTTGGGAGCGAGAAAATCGTCTTCGACTGGAGTACCCCGCTTTCTTTCCGTCGACCCCTGAATCTCGGGACGAGATTCTTTCAAGTGGGGGCGAGTTGTCACATCCCTAGTTCTGGTATGACCTAGACTGGCTAGTCATTTGTGCATCATGTTTATATTCCATTTAAATTTGAAATGAGGATTGGTGGAACCCTCAGAATCATTTTTGAAAATGACCCAATTAAAAATTTCTCCAAAAGGGTCCAAGAAAATGCTCATGTTGCTCTCTGAAAATATTGGACAGAGATAAAAATCAAACCAATATTTTTAAGAGCTGATAGGTATTTATTTTGGGCATTTGGAATTAATGCAGTAATTATTTGCTTTGGATATATATTGTTATATATATAAAATATTGTCCAAAAATTATGCCATTTATAAAGGAGCTCTGGAATAATATAACTAGCTTCCATAAAAAAATGGCATAAGTAAATAAATTGATTTAGTATTATTACTAAATCAGAACAAATGTCAGAAAAATAGAAAAGAAAAACAAAACCAGGAAAAAACCTTACCTGGGCTTCTTACCTGGTGCCTCTGGCCTAGCAAGCCAGCCCAGCCCACCACCGCCGTCGTCCTCCTGGCGCCAGTTGGCCAGGCATGTGGCCGACGCGCGCGCACGGGCGGAGCGCCACGCCACCAGCTCGCCTGCCTGCCTACCCTGCCAGCGCGACGCCGCGACGCTTCTTCTCGGTGCCGCCCCGATCCCCTGGCCTCACCCCCCCTCTCTCCCGTGCTTTTCCCCTTCTTCCTCTCTCTCACCCGAGCATCACCGTCGCCGCCGTCCATAGCCACCGTGGCCTCGGCCACTGCCGCACCTCCCCGACACGCTTCCCAGCTCCGCCGCGACCCCCTCTCCCTCCTCACCGAGCAAAGCAACCGGGCGAGCTCCGCTTCATCGCCATCGCCGTCGTCTTCAAGCTTCGGCCGACGAGATCGCCGTCGTCGCTCCGGCTGCCCCAAGCCTTCCCCGAGCTCGCCGACCACGCCGTTGGATTCGCTGTGAGCCCCGCCATCGAACCCCCCCTTCTCCCCTGCCTCCCCGTGCCCCGCAGGCCGATTCCGCTCGCGCCCGAACTCCGGCCGCCGCCCAAGTGGTCGCCGCCGTCGATTTAGGCCGTCTCCGATGAAACGGAGGGCACCAGTGGATGCGCGCGAGCCCCAGCTTCCCGCGCGTGCCCTCCGCTGCTCGATTGGGCGCCGGAGTGGCAATCCCGCGCCCTCCGCCGCGTTTGCTGCCGCCGGCGGCTAAACGCCGGCGTGTTAGCCCAGTTGACCAGGGGGTTTGACCTCCCCTGGCTCAATGACAAGTGGGGCCCGTCCCTGCTAATTCTAGTTTGGGATTAGTTTAAATTTAATTAACCTTTGTTACTTAACCATGACACTGTCGGGTGGACCCCACGTGTCAGATTTGACCTGGACAGCCGCGTTGACCCGTTGATGTAGTGATGACGTCATGCTGGCGCAATAATATGATTTCTGGATTTAAATTAAATCAGGAAATTCCAGAAATTGTTTTAAACTTCAAAAATTCATAGAAATTCAACCGTAGCTCAGATTGAAATGATTTATATATGAAAAATTATCAGAAAAATGCAATCTTTCCATCTGTACTAGTTTCATGCATGACAAACCAACTTATACATGCTGAATATGAGAAAACACATTATGGCATATATAGGAGCTTAATTTGGAGATGCATTTGAACCTTTGGTTCAAATGGACTTCAAACCAAATGGATACCAGTTGCATTAGCTCAAACAGAATCACATCTACATGCCATGTTCATGCATCATATTGTTGCATATGTTTGTGTATTGATTGCCGACACTGTTCCTTCTCGATAGGTCCTGCTCCGGAGTCCGTTCCAGAGTGCCTGTCTATGAAGCAGTGCCTTCCTTGTTGATCTACCAGGCAAGCAAACCCCCTTGTTCATGCCGATACAATCCTACCCTCTCGCTCCTGCTCTCAGTTATTGCATTAGGACAACAACGATTCTTCTGCTACTTTGTGCTGCGGTAGTTGAACCCATTCCTCTGCATGACCTGTCATTGCCACAGTAAATAGTTGAAACCCACTAGCATGTGTAGGAGTTGATTGAAGCCATTGTTGTGTTCCTACCATGCTATGCCTGCTATTGCTTAGAGTTGTGTCAGGTCTGATTCATTGGGAATGAATTGGAGTGTTACGATATGTTCTGGTGCTGAGAGTTAAGTGTGTGAACACGATTTGGTAAAGGTAGCGGTGAGAGGCCATGTAGGAGTACATGGTGGGTTGTCTCACTGGAGCCGTCCTTAAGCACTGAGTTCTATGTATGTTGTCCAATGACTCGATACTACCACACATTGGGATCCTTAATTGACTCTCTCGACTTATTAACCAACTTGATCTCTGTCCAGGAGTCGCAACTAGTTTCTGGTGTTTGTAGGTAGTGTTAGTAGTCTACCAAGTGGCACCCGGCCAGGTGGGCTTGGGACAAACTAGGCACAAGTGGCACGGTGTACCAAGCGTAGATCCATCTGGCGAGGTGGGCTTGGGAACCCTGCACACATCGTTTGGGGCCGTGAGTGAAACCCCGGCCGGATCTCCTTGCGGATGGAACCCGAATAGGCGATAAACCTGGATTAGAGTCTTGTGTGGTTAGTCAGGTCGTGGCCGACACCCTCGCCAGGCTTCCGCTTGAAGGTTGCCGAGATACATGACGTGTACATGGCGGTAAGTGGCGAGAGCGTGTGTGAAGAAGTACACCCCTGCAGGGTTAACATGATCTATTCGAATAGCCGGGTCCGCGGTTATGGACTTCTTGGATGCTTACATGGTACATAGACAACTTGAAGTGGATACTCTAAAATGCTCAAGACAAGTGTGAGTGCTATGAATGGCCTTCTCGTAGGGAGACGGGGATGAATCCATAGTAGTGTATTGTGTGGTGATTAGTGGACTGTGTGCGCCATATCACCTCAAGAGTTTCTGGTAGTCGTAGAACAGGATAGCCACAGAGTCAAAGCTGGCTTGCTGCAACTAAACCCCACATTACCCTCTTGATACAAATGCATGTATGATAGGATCTGATGTAAGTCTTGCTGAGTACCTTTGTACTCATGTTGCTTTATTTATGTTTTTGCAGCGGAGACTTGGGTCTTACTAGTGTCTTGTGGACTTCGACGAGTAGCTTGTACCTCAGCTACGATCTTGATCGGACGTTGTAGATAGTCAGGCTTTCAGCCTTTTTCATTTTTAGATGTCTGTACTCAGACATGTAATGCTTCCGCTTGTTGCTTGATTGCTCTGAATGTTGGGTCATGTGACCCCTGTTTGTAATAAATGCTATGATGGCTCTTCTGAGCCTTTATCTATATGAGTTGTTGAGTTATGCTGTGATGCCATGTTGTACAACACATACTTGCATGTTATGCGTACGTGTAACGTGTATTGCTATGTGTGGGATCTGACTATCTAGTTGTTTATCCTTAGTAGCCTCTCTTACCGGGAAATGTCTCCTAGTGCTTCCATTGAGCCCTGGTAGCGTGCTACTGCTCCGGAACACTTAGGCTGGCCGGCATGTGTCCTTCTTCGATCCTGTGTCTGTCCCTTCGGGGAAATGTCACGCGATGAATACCGGAGTCCTGTTAGCCCGCTACAGCCCGGTTCACCGGAGTCCTGTTAGCCCAGTGCTACAGCCTGGATTCACTCGCTGATGGCCGACACGTTCGATGCTGGGTCATGGATGCCTGTCCCTGTAAGTTAGTGCCACTTTGGGTTTACGGCTAGCCATGTGAGCCCGGGCTCTTTATCATATGGATGCTAGCGACACCATCATATACGTGTGCCAAAAGGCGCAAACGGTCCTGGGCAAAGGTAAGGCGACACCCGTGGGGATACCGTGCGTGAGGCCGCAAAGTGATATGAGGTGTTACATGCTAGATCGATGTGGCATTGAGTCGGGGTCCTGACAATGGAATAGGAAAAGAGGAATGGAAAAGGAGAAGGAAGGAAGGGGGCGCCCCCCTTCCCTAGTCCAATTCGGACCAGACCAAGGGGAGGGGTGCGGCCACCCTTGAGGCCCTTTTTCTTCTTTTCCGTATGGCCCAATAAGGTCCAATACATATACCCGTAACTCTCCGGTACTGCGAAAAAAAGACGAATCACTCGGAACCTTTCCGATGTCCGAATATAGTCGTCCAATATATCGATCTTTACGTCTCGACCATTTCGAGACTCCTCGTCATGTCCCCGATCTCATCCGGGACTCCGAACTCCTTCGGTACATCAAAACTCATAAACTC
Organism: Triticum dicoccoides; assembly: GCF_002162155.2. NCBI lineage: Eukaryota > Viridiplantae > Streptophyta > Magnoliopsida > Poales > Poaceae > Triticum > Triticum dicoccoides. The sequence goes on from NC_041392.1 coordinate 38,721,623, forward strand.
ATAATATAACTGTCATTGAAACCTTAAGCGTGCGGACCATACGGGTTCGAGAACAATGTAGACATGACCGAGACACGTCTCCAGTCAATAACCAATAGCGGAACCTGGATGCTCATATTGTCCCCCACATATTCTACGAAGATCTTTATCGGTCAGACTGCATAACAACATACGTTGTTCCCTTTGTCATCCGTATGTTACTTGCCCGAGAATCGTTCGTCGGTATCTTAATACCTAGTTCAATCTCGTTACCGGCAAGTCTCTTTACTCGTTCCGTAATACATCATCTCACAACTAACTCATTAGTTGCAATGCTTGCAAGGCTTATGTGATGTGCATTACCGAGAGGGCCCAGAGACACCTCTCCGACAATCGGAGTGACAAATCCTAATTTCCAAATACGCCAACCCAACATGTACCTTTGGAGACACCTGTAGAGCTCCTTTATAATCACCCAGTTACGTTGTGACGTTTGGTAGCACACAAAGTGTTCCTCCGGCAAACGGGAGTTGCATAATCTCATAGTCATAGGAACATGTATAAGTCATGAAGAAAGCAATAGCAACATACTAAACGATCGGGTGCCAAGCTAATGGAATGGATCATGTCAATCACATCATTCTCCTAATGATGTGATCCCGTTAATCAAATAACAACTCTTTTGTTTATGGTTAGGAAACATAACCATCTTCGATTAACGAGCTAGTCAAGTAGAGGCATACTAGTGACACTATGTTTGTCTATGTATTCACACATGTATCATGTTTCCGGTTAATACAATTCTAGCATGAATAATAAACATTTATCATGATATAAGGAAATAAATAATAACTTTATTATTGCCTCTAGGGCATATCTCCTTCAATCTTCACCCAACCGGATTTGAATCTCAAGCAACGACGTTGGGTCGAGTTGATCTCGGATTACGACTTATGAATAACTTACACCCCGGGCAAAGCCAATCTCATGGCTGATGCGCTAAGTCATAAATCTTATTGTAACAACCTGATGTTAGAACAAAGTCAACCACTTCTCCACGAGGAATTTCGTAAGCTCAAGCTTCACATTGTTCCTCGAGGATTCCTATCCACCCTGGTGGCAAAACCTACCCTTACGGATCAGATCATCAAGGCACAGAAGGTAGATCCGGGAATCTCCCGTATTAAGAGAAACATTAAGAAAGGAGTCGCGAATTGTTTCTCCGTTGATGATCAAGGTGTAGTATACTTTGGAAACCGCTTAGTGGTTCCCAAGGCACGAAACCTGAGGCGGTTGATCCTTAAGGAAGCTCATGAATCCCCTCTCACCATTCATCACGGTAGTACTAAAGTGTATCTAGACCTACGCCAGAGGTTTTCGTGGACTAGGATGAAGAGAGAAATCGCTCAATACATTGCTAATTGCGACGTTTGTCATCGTGTTAAAGCAGAACATCAACGGCCTGCTAGCACCCTTCAACCTTTGGCTATTCCTGAGTGGAAATGGGATAAAATCAGTATGGATTTCATCACTGGGTTTCCCAGGACCAAGAGACGGAATAATGCCATCTTCGTCGTGATCGACCGTCTTTCCAAAGTATCCCATTTCCTACCTGTTTGTGAGAGTATCACCGCTAGCCAGCTAGCTGACTTATACATCTCCCGAATAGTGTCTCTTCATGGTGTCCCATTGGAAATTAACTCGGACCGTGGGAGTCTCTTCACCTCTCGATTCTGGGAAAGTATCAAAAATGCTACGGGAACTCGTCTCTCTTTTAGCACCGCCTTCCATCCTCAATCAAGTGGTCAAGTAGAGCGAGTCAATCAAACTCTGGAAGATATGCTCCGAGCTTCTGTCATCTCATTCGGAATGGGTTGGGAGAAATGCCTTCCATTCACAGAGTTTGCTTACAACAATAGTTATCAAGCTAGCTTGGGCAAAGCTCCTTTCGAAGTTCTCTATGGACGAAAATGTCGAACGCCTCTTAACTGGTCAGAAACCGGGGAAAGACAACTCTTTGGCCCGGATATGATTCAGGAAGCAGAAGAGAACGTTCATGTTATTCGTGAGAAATTGAAAACAGCTCAATCTCGTCAAAAGAGCCAATATGATCGTAAACATAAGCCCATGATTTATGAAGTCGGCGAGAAGGCTTACCTTCGGGTTACTCCGTTAAAGGGAACCCATCGTTTCGGTATCAAAGGCAAATTGGCTCCTCGTTACATCGGAACCTTTCGCATTCTTGCCAAACAAAGAGAAGTTGCCTACCAATTGGAACTACCTTCGCATCTTTCCAGAGTTCACGATGTCTTCCACGTTTCTCAACTCAGGCGTTGCTTCGCGTATCCTATCCGTGGAGTGGACCACGAAACGCTTCATCTACAAGATAACCTCTCATATTGGGAATATCTTGTTCGTATCCTTGATCAGGCCGAGCGTACCACTCGATGCCATAATATCAACTTTCTCAAGGGTCAATGGTCACACCATTCCGAGAAAGAAGCCACTTGGGAAAGGGAGGATCGTCTTCGACTCGAGTACCCCACCTTCTTCCCGGAGGATCCTAAATCTCGGGATGAGATTCTTTTGAGTGGGGTGAGTTGTCACACCCTAGCTAGTTCAAGCATTAGAGTGTGCATCATGTTTAAATTTCTCTTAAATTTGAAATGGGGATGACAGAACCCCCAGCACCCCCCCTGGAACAACTAGGGTTTACTAAAAACTTTTTCAATGAACCTGAAATTCCCTTCTAAAAAGCCCACCCTTTTTGTTTTGGGTTAAAACCTTTGACAAAAATGATGCACATTTTTCTAGGACATCTTAAGGTCATTGGATTAATTCTTATAGTATTTGCATTTGGGCATTTAAATGCTATAAAATATTTTAAATGCTCAAATAATCATAAACTAAAATGTTTACTTTTGGATATATTTTAAGCAATGGCCATGATTAATTTTATGATTTTTGGAAATGCCCTGGCATTTTTAATAAAGCCCTGAAGTTACAAAAATAATAGAATAAATGAAAAACAGAAAAGGAGATAGAGAACAGAGACTTACCTGGCGCAACCCACCTAGCCCACTAGCTCGGCCCAGTCCACTGGCTCCTGCCAGTCGTCCTCCTCCTCTCGCCAGGTGGATGAGAGGCGCGTGGCCGGCGCCCGCGGCCACACGCCGGCCACCTCCTGCTTCCGCCGACGCCCTGGACGCGTCTACGAGTGCCACGCCGACCCCCTATACCCCTCGACCACTCCACTCTCCTCCCTGTCTCGCCTCTCTCGCTCTCTCCCCCGAAGCAGGGCGCAGCCGTCACCGCCGACAAGCTCCACCGCAGCCACCGCCGTCCACTCATTGCCTCGCCGTGCCAAGAAGTTCCGCCGTCGTCCACTGCTTCGCCTCGAGCCATCCCGAGCACTCGCTCGCCCCGGAGACGCTGCACCGAGCTCGGCTTCAACCTCGATCGCCGAAGATCCCCCTCGCTGCCCCGCTCGCCCCAACTCTTCCCCGAGCTCGCCGTTCGCTCCCCTGCAACTGCAGTGAGCTACTGACCCTTCTCCCCCTCTCTGTTCTAGCTCTCGTGCACCGTACGCACCGCCTCTAGTTCGCCCGCATGCACCGCCACTTGTGCTCGCCGCCGACGAGTGTCCGGCCATCTAATGGTCCGACCATCGTGCCCAGCTTCCTCCCCGCAACACGTAGAGCACGTACGTGCCCCGCTTGAGCCTCCACGACCGTCACAAGGACGACCCCGACCTCACCCGAGCCCCGACGACCGCCAAGGTCGACGCCGGCGATGACTCCGGCCACCCCAGGCCCAACCACCCATACCACTCAACGCGGACGAGTGCCCGCGTCACTTAGATGCCCTCCGCCGGCCATTTGGTCGCCGAAGGAAGAAACCCGCACCCCTCCGCCGTCCCTGGCCTTGCTGGCGACGAGCTCCGGGCCAACTCCGGCGAGTTTGACCCGGGTTGACCCTAGTTGAATTCCCCTGACTCACTGACGTGTGGGCCCGAGGCCACTAATTAAACTAGATTAGTATTAGTTTAACACTAACTAAATTTAGTTAGTTAGTTGACACTGACAGATGGGACCCACAGGTCAGGGTTGACCTGGACCGTCTCAAATGACCCCTGACGTCATACTGACGTCAGGCTGATGCAGTAAATCCTTTTCTGGATTTATTCTTTAATAGGAAATTCCAAAAAATAGCCAAAACTTCTAAAAATTATAGAAAATCAACCATAGCTCCAAATCAAACAATTAATATATGAAAAATGATCAGAAAAATTCAATCTATCCATCTGTAATGGTTTCATGCATGAAAAAACAAGTTAACCTTGTTGTTTAAGCAAAATAAGATAATACACTAATAAGGCTATGTTAAATGAGCTAACATTTGAATCTTTGATTCAAATGAGTTCATTCCTTTATGTTTTAGCTTGCATTAGGCCAAGACACTTTCATTTTTCCATGTCATAGCATGCATCATATTGTTGCATATTGTCATGTGTTGATTATGTTCGGTGTGTCTTTGGTGGTAGGTTCTGCCTCCGAGGATAACCCCTAGTATCCGTCTGAAGGGCAGTACCCTACTACCACTACATCAGCCAAGCAACCCATTGATCATTGCGATACAAACCCATGTTCTCGCTTCTGCTCTTGTTTACTGCATTAAGACAACACGATTCAAACTGCTATGTGCTATGGTAGTTGAACCCTTATCCTCTGCATGACCCATCATTGCCACAGTAACTAGATGAAACCCACTAGCATGTGTAGGAGTTGAATGAGCCATGTATGTGTTTCCTACCTTGCTATGCCTGTTATGCTTAGAGTTGTGTCAGGTCTGGTTCATCTGGGTGATGGGCTAGAGTGAAATGATTATGTCAGTAATGTGAGGGATGTGTTGAACATGATTTGGTAAAGGTATCGATGAGCGGCCATGTAGGAGTACATGGTGGGTTGTTTCATTGAGGTTGTCCATAAGAACTGAGATTTGTATGTGTGATTTAAGATTCAATTACTACCATACGTTGAGCCCGAAACCAATGGACCCTCTCGGCTTCTTATTCACCCTAGTACTTTGTCCAGGAGTTGCAATTAGTTTCTGGTGTTTGTAGGTTATGTGTTGGCGGCCGTGCGTAGCGCTGACCCTAGGGGTGGGCTATGTTGTGGTAGATACACCATGGCACGGTATACCTAGCCACCCGTTTGGTGTCTCGGGAACCCTGTTCACATCGTTCGAGGCCGTATGTGGAAACCTCGGCCGGACTCCCTGTGGATGGAACCTGAATAGGCGATAAACCTGGACTAGAGGCTTGAGTGTTTAGGTAGGCCATGGCCGACACCCTCGTTGGGCTTCCGCTTGAAGGTTGCCGAGTACATGTCATGTAAACGACGGTAAGTGGTGAAAGCGTGTATGAAGAAGTACACCCCTGCAGGGTATAAAACTATTCGAATAGCCGCGTCCGCGGTAAAGGACTACTTGGTTGCCTATACAGTTCATAGACAAGCTAATGGATACTACTAAAAGACTCAAGATAAGTGTGAGTACCGAGGATGGCCCTCTCGTAGGATGACGAGGGAGGATCCCCAGTGGAGTATTGTGTTGGTGAGTAGTGGACTCGTGTGCAAAAACTATTTTACTAGTGGAGTTCCGTAGGATAGCTTAGCCAAGAGTCAAAGCTGGCTTGCTGCAATAACACCACCACCTTCTTGAGAATGAGCATGTATAGTAGGTTTTGATGTAAGACTTGATGAGTACCTTTGTACTCATGTTTGCTTAATTACAGTTTTCAGACGACAACACCGCCCCCTCCGATGGGTTTTATGTAGACCTCGACGTCGATGAGTAACTCGCCACCCAGGTGGTGACCCTGGCCATGGAGGGCCCTATGTAGATAGACAGGCTTCGAGTAGCCTTCTTGCTTTCTATTGTCTGTACTCAGACTATTTGCTTCCGCATGTTCTTGTATGCTTGTATGACTTGAGTGTCGGGTCATGTGACCCCTACCTGTATGAACATGTTATGTATGGCTCTCTGGAGCCTTTAAATAAAGTACTTGAGTTGTAGAGTTTTGTTGTGATGCCATGTTGTATGTACTCGTATCGGGCATATTGTGTGTATGATTGAAATGCTTGGTATGAGTGGGATCCGACAATCTAGTTGTTTATCCCTGGCAGCCTTTCTTATGGGGAAATGTAGTCTAGTGTTCCTTGAGCCATAGTAGTCCGCTACAGCCCGGTTCACCGGAGTCCTGCTAGCCCAGCACTACTGCTCAGGACACTTGACTGGCCGGCATGTGTTTCACTTTGTTCCTATGTCTGTCCCTTCGGGGAAATGTCACGCGGTGACATCCGGAGTCCTTCCTAGCCTGCTACAGCCCGGGTTCCCCGGAGTCCTGTTAGCCCAGTGCTACAGCCCGGATTCACTCGCTGATGACCGACATGCTCGATGTGATTCATGTATGCCTGTCTCCATAGGTCTGCGCCGCTTTGGGTTCATGACTAGCCATGTCGGCCCGGGTTCTCTGTCATATGGATGCTAGCAACACTATCATATACGTGAGCCAAAAGGCGCAAACTGTCCCAGGCCATGGTAAGGCGACACCCGTGGGGATACCGTGCGTGTGGCCGCAATATGATATGAGGTGTTACCGGCTAGATCGATGTGACTTGGAATCGGGGTCCTGACATCTCTATCCTCTCCTTGAGCCACATCATCAAAATTGATGTAGCCGTTAGGTGAAGTAAATCAGTCCATAATAGCCGTCTCATCTAGACGTTGAGAGGCTCCACACTAAGCAACATGCAAGCATGCAGAAATACCGTGGCACATGCATGTGAGTGGGTTTTAAATCACATCAACATGTCTGCATGCAAGCATGCACCGGTAGCATGCATGTAAGTGAGCTTTTAAGTCCCATTAACATGTCAAAAAGAAAAATATAATCCCATTATGCAGTAGGAGTTGGCTGATCTTTTTTCCTTACGTGGGATGATCTAAATGATGATGGGAGTTTATTTAGTTTGGCTACCACATTTGTCATGCGGTTATAGAGTTTTGTTTAGTTCTATGAAATCGATAATTTTGCGCAGAGAGATATACCGCTGTTCCGCGGCAACGCGCGGGGAGTCATCTAGTAATATTTAGGAATGAAGGGAGTACTATGTAAAGAGTTAGGTTTCGCACGGTGATAGTGTGAGGTGGGCCATGTAATCTGAGCCTGCATGTTTTCACTGCTCTTGCATGCCTCCGCTGTAAGAATGGAGAAAATTGTAATATAGTAGTAGTACCTCCTTTCGCCGAAAGTGTGGGACATGCAGCTGTCCTACCACCTCAGTAATAAAGACCAATGAGCCGTCAAATCACATAGACCCAACAGTAACCATCACTCTTGCGCCAGTGAGAGGTCGCGTCCGCTCTACCCGGGCATGAATGCGGCACCGATTCTTTGGAGCGCGCTGACCGTTTCGGGCGGGAAGCACGCGCGGGTGATGGAGGGGCTTTGGGTGGTCCAGGCTGGTCAGGAGCGGGCGTGGCAGCTGCCTGCATATCCCTACCGGACACGCCCAGAAACGAGAGCATGCACCGACTCTCGCGGCTAAAATCGTACACTACACAACATCTCTCTGTAGGAGTAGGTCAATCTGTCGCTCTCTCTAACACACACATGCTGTTAGACACACACACACACACTCACACACACACACGCACACACGCATGCACCTTGGTCCCGTTGCACCTTCTAACTTGAGGTCTCGGGTTCGATAACTACACTTGAGCATAATTTGTGCCAGGAGGATTCTTTGACTGGTCAAGATGTTTTCTAGGGTTTGCACGCTTCACACACTCTCTCTAGTATATATATACATGCTGGAGCCTCAGCGCTTGTAGTTGCTCTCTTCACACTCTCTCGCCCTCTCCCTCCATTCCGAATTATTTGTCGCAGGTATGGATGTATCTAGATGTATTTTAGTTCTAGATACATCCATTTCTTCTACGAGTAATTTGGAACGAAGGGAGTTGTTGCACTCTTCACACTCTCTCGCCCTCTCCAGCTCTAAACAAGACTTCGTTGGCCTGTCTCTCCCCGCACTGCTGCTCAAAGAGCTGGCAGGATCCGTCCGCCGGGAAGGGAAGGAGGCTTGACGCTGTCACCGTCGGCGAGGGACTACCGGCGCAGCTGTTCACTTTCCACCCAGCGGTGGCGCGGGAGGGCCTCCAACCCCTTCTTCTTCGCCGCCGTCCCGTCACCCACCAAACCACGCCCCAAGAACCTTAAGGTATAATTTACTTACTCCACATGCATTGCTCTAGCTGCATGTATACCATGAATCTAGGACGTGGTTCAAAGAGGAAAGGAGTGGGGGGAAGTAGTGGGAAAAGTTGTATATAGCATGAATCTAGGACGTGGTTCAAAGAGGAAATGAAGGGGGAAAGTTGTATAGCATGAATCTAGGACGTGGTTCGAAGAGGAAAGGAATGGGGGAAAGTAGTGGGGAAAGTTGTATCGCATAAATCTAGGATGTGGTTCAAAGAGGAAAGGAAGGGGCGAAAGTACTAGTTCGAAAAGGAAAGGAAGGGACAAGGCTGTAGAGTTTGAGCAGGACTAGATTTGCTGCGCTCACGTAGGGAAAGGTGTCTAAAGATAACAAAACTGGGACCAACACAAATATGCTCCTTGGTTGTTTGTTCTTTGTTGCAACAGACTGTGCATGACCATAGTACATCGGTAGATGCACATGGTGCTGGTGCGTCCACTGTCCCGTGCAACTCATTAGCTGTTGTTAATCTAAGGCCCTGTTTGGTTAAAAACTACCTAGTCCCTACCTGCTTGGTTCCAGGGACTAAACATGAAATGCTAAAAGACCATGTTACCCCTAGTAATGAAGTAATAGAGACAAGGTGCGAGACTCCCTCGGGGTCTTCTTTCTTTAGTCCCAAATGCCCACTTTTAGTCCCTAAAAGTCCCTCCTGTTTGGTTTAGATGGGACTGACGCGGAGTTTTTTTAGTCCCTACACCAAAATGTCCATGTAAACAAACACCCTGTAATAATGTCGCTGGAAAATTGATGCAATGCCACAGTTAAAAGCAAATTGCATGTTTAACGAATTTTATTGTTAATGTAATCTCTATGTTAATATTAATCAAGGCCACCGTTTGAGAAATGCTACTGTGTTGCTTTCTTTCCCATTTAGATAAGGTAGATGCTTCTTTTTGTTGGCTTCTGTGTCATCCACCATTATTGACCACTAATTGTTTCCTTTGCACCTCTGTGTAAACAGGGTTATCTACTTCACCTCGTTGCCATTGTGACCTTTTGTTGCACTGCACAAAACACTTTTGTTTTAAGAGTATTTTGTGTAGTTCAACCAAAATGTCACACCGACAACGTTGCTTGATTGCTTGATCTTAGTGGAACTGCACAAGAGGAGATCTCACTTCCTATCCGTTAAGGCGAATTTGGTTCAGATCTTCTTCTTGTGAGTTGTTTGAATTCCGCATCATGAGAGGTCAGTACTAGCCTTCTTTCACATGATTATGAAGTGTGCTTTCATATGTTGTGCTACTTGTACGATAATGTTGCTTGATTTTAGTGAACTGCACAAATGGAGACAAGACTTCCAATTTGTATGTGCATCGTAATATCCCATTGAGGTAAGATAAGGATATTTCACAACTGATGGCCTGTATTTTGCCACTTTCATCAGAAAATTAAGTTTAGTACTATACTTGTGCTCCCTAATTGACATGCCAAATCTTACATTGAAGGTGAAGCTTGTCTGTTATTGAACCAAGTGATGAAGGGGAAGAACAAGCGGAAGAAAAACAAAAATCAACTCCCGGTGCTGTAATGAAGCACCGGAACTGTGATGACACAAGTAATGATATAGTATTACATCTTAATTTATTGCTATGGCTGGAACGAGCAATTGTTTTGCCACTGATTTGATGCCACTCTTAATGTAATATGTAATTATCTCAACTTGTGCAAACAGGGATCTTCTTTGAAGATACCATATATTTTAGTGGAACTGCACAAGAAGATGTTGGAAACATTAAACTAATCGAGGAGTATATAGTAAGCATGGCCACCACCGTAGATAGCAACAGATGGTTCCGGAGAAGTGCTTGATCTGCATGCTCTACACAATAAGCCTCCTGACAAAGGTTGGTACTCGCCCACTGATTTCATCCATATGATTGAGCTTTGTCATCTCTATTGGTGTTGTGCTACTGTTTAGATACTGTCATGAAAAAGTGGTATTGTCCTTGAGAAGTGCTTCATTTGTGCTGTTTTAAATATTCCCTTTCCTTTTTTCGAGAAAATAGGGATGCTAGCATTAATAGTCCTCTTGTCTTTGCACAACAGGATCATCTTCCTCTGAAGAAGAATATGGAGTACGTGAAGTGACTACTTCTGATTATGCCAGGATGAAGAAGCCCTGTCTATCTTCTCATCAGAAGGAGCAGTTGAAGGATGGTTACATTACTCCCCACAAGACCAAACTAACTTCAGCTCAGAAGGACTGAAAAATCTCCATCTTTTTGTTGTGATGCGCGAGTACAATGTTGTTCTACGATTCTTTCTCGTGAGTTCCATTTTTCTAAAAGTGTGCTCTACATGGACCATGTATGTGCCTATTGAAACTGTCAATTCATAGTACATTTTGCTTTATACTAATCACTTTTTTGTATTTGTGCAAACAGGGGTGCTCGGCTTGATTTCAATGGGAACTACACAAAATGTTCATGAATACATCGAATCATTCATTTCCACCACAAGAAAGGGCGAAATCATACAAGCTATGCGAGAATTTGGTTGATTTTGGTGGAACTGCATAAAAAGAACAGCTGGTTTATTTAGCACGAGGTGCCATGTCAATGTCTGAACTAATGGCAAACCCTACCCATTCCACAATCATAGGCATTTGATATTTTGGAATGGGACAACCTTGTCAAAGTTTGCTCATTGATTTTAGCAAGACATGCGTTTGATATTTTCTTATGGGACGCCCTTTGCTGTCAGCAGCGTCGATCAATTTTTTCTTTATTCTTTAGTTGTGAAGTAAATATTGCCTCTGACATGTGAGTCGCTGAGATGTATATTCATCGATTGTTTTGAATGTTCTCTATGAATTGCCAAGACTATGTGTTTGATTGCAATGTACAGAAACGCTAAAAAGCTGCTCAAACTCTTTGTATTCCTTATGTTCCTTTTTACTTCACACATTGTGAAAGTGCATACTTTTTTGTATAAGATTGGTCAAAGTAGAGATACTTTGACTGTGGAGAAAACTTGTATGAAGACTAGAAAGGACCAGAGGGAGTACATGTGAAACTGCTACAAACGAGGTTATCACCCTCGGAATAATGCTAGTACGTATTGTTTTGCATGTTCATCCAATGCTAGTGATATAGGAATTCGAACTAATCGAAATAAATTCATTCATACACAGTCAGATTTCATATAAACGTGCTGGATTTCATTACATTTCATACATTCTTCAACTAAAAAGGGGCGCGCTGGAGGTATAATTAATTAACCGAAGCTACCCACCTGTGTCCTGCTGAGCCGAACAGAATTTTCAGTGACTTAACTGTAGGTGCAATTGCGTAACTAACATGTGGCATGTTGGGCCCACGTGTCAGTTAGCCAACTGCACCAGCAGCTAAGTAGAAGCAGCGTTCTTCTCCAGCGCAGCTCTCCGACTACTCATCACCACCAAGAAGCTAACCGGCCGTCAATGATCAACCCGCCTAGCTTAGCTTCAACCGGAGGGTAGCAGCGGTGGCCTTACTTGGACCCGAGCGGCGGCGAACTACCGTGTTCTACTCTTCCTCGTTTTCTGTGTGGCGCGGCCTCGTTGGCAGCGAGGCGGGGCCTCGGCGGAGCCGGCGATGTCCTCTGCCTCGTTGTTGGCGGGGCAGGGCCTCGGCGGAGCCGGCGGTGTCCTCTGCCTCGTTGTTGGCGGGGCGGGGCCTCGGCGGAGCCGTTGGTGTCCTCTACATCGTTGTTGGTGCCGCGGGGCCTCGGCGGAGCAGGGCCTCGTCGACGCCAGCGGAGCGGGGACTCGTCGGAGCTGGCATTGTCCTCTGCCTCGTCCTCGTTCTCGCCAAAAAGCGCCTCGCCCGCTTCATCGCCCTCTTTGCTAGCCTCTTTGTAGGCGGACGCAACCTTCGCCACCTGCATGCGGTACCGCCAGCGCTCGAGGCGGCCCTTGCGGGCGGAGCGGTACGAGTCGAGCAGCGCCTCCTGCTCCGCCCACTCCGCGGCGATCTGCTCCTCCGCATGCAGGTCTCCTCGAGGAGATGGTGGTTGTTGGCGGTGTCGGCCTGCGCCTCCCGGAACTGCTCCTCACACATCCGCCTCACCCTGTCCATATATTGAGCACGGGGCTCGTCGATGGTCATGGTGCAATGCACCGGCGAGGATGGCGCGGAGGAGGGGGTTGGCACCGGATCGTCGACTACCATGTTCTCCATTGGGACGTCATCGTCCTCCGGCTGCCTGCCGGCCAGCCGGTCGGCAGCAATGGCTGCCATCTCCTTGTGGTTCGTTGTCCGCCCGTCCCGAAGAGCGATGGAGCGCGAGGAAGCCATGGTGGGCAGTAGTGGTGTGGACAGAAGAAAGGGAACGGATGCGGATGACTGCGGCTATGGCCGGCGCAGCAGTTTATATAGCAATGATGGGCGGGCGGAGGGACGGACGTGAGGCGCCGTAGTAGCCGCCTCGGCAACCGCGTATCATTAATGTGGGCGACAGATGGACGGACGGACGATACTTGTGTCGTTTGAAGGCAGAGCAATCGCCTGCACCGGGAAGCGGGGAGGGCGGCGCTGACTGTTTCGGGCGGAAAGCGCGCGCGGGCGAGGAGATGACTTTACTTGGAGAGGATGACAATGGGGATCCACCAGGTCCATAGCCTCGCGTACGCAAGTGCCTCCTTATTATATACTAGCAAAAAGGCCCGTGCGTTATAACGAAACAATGCCACACACCTTAGCCTTGATAATAATGCCTCAAGACATTCCCTCTTAGCATCATGAGCTTCTATCTGGCAGCGCCCATGAGTGGAGAGCATAGGTGACAAGTAACAATTGGATCACCAATGAAGTTGTGGCGGTATGTCGTGCACTACACACATCTTGTATTTATCCTCCATAGAAGGATCGCATAATGTTCGCCCATTTGCTGCTACCGCTGCAGCCAACTCACACATCTTCCCGTTGCTAGCACGACCACCAAACACAGGGAAGATGTCAAAAATTATTGTCATATTAATGGTCAACCAAGCACATCTAGTTTAGAGTAGCATCATAGGGAAATTTACTCAGACGTGGAGTTTCTAATCTTGAGGTCAAATGCTCCTTGATGAACAGTAAATTTGGAAACAAATAGAAAAAATTTCAAAAATTCTGATTTTTTTAGTAAACTTTAAAGAATGTTTAGACTGCAAAAAAATTCAACAAGAAATCACATTGGTGCAAAGGCGTGATAAAAAACAAAATCGATGCTCTGGTCAACCAAGCACATCTTGTACAAATGCAGCAAAAGTTTAGAGTAGCATCGCAGGAAAATTTACTCAGACGTGGAGTTTCTAATCTCGAGCTGAAATGCTCTTGGATGAACTGTGAATTCAAAAAACAAATACATTTATTCCATAAAATTCTGATTTTTTTTGTCGTAAACTTTAAAGAATGTTTAAGTGCAAGAAAAAAATCATCACAGAATCATCGGTACGAGCGTGATAAAAAACAAAAATCGATGTTACTTTCAAACGCATTTTGGAGCTCCAATTTTTTTTTTGGTACGACTTGCTCCAATGTTATTTTGTTATGAAAATTTGCATGCCCTTCAAACATTTCTTAAAGTTTACCAAAAAATATATTAGAATTTTTTTATTTTCTTTTATTTTTTACGAATTTACTGTTCATACTTCATAGTTGGTGGTAGATCATATGCAGTTATTCTAAATGTGCGTATACACTTGTCCGATCATATCATGCATGAGTGGCATTAGTTGGAAATCAGTCCATCCTGTAGTTCGTCAAAGATGAGACAAATGTAGGAAGGCAAGTAGCTTAGGGGACGTCTGTCGGCGCTGCAACCACGCCGTCATGCCGTCAGTCGGAGTTCGAGCAAACCGCAGCAACCGCGCTGCTTCTGCTCATTGAGTTGTTGGCTGGTTCCATCGCACCCGTGTCCGTGTGGAGCTGTAGTGGTGTGGCTACGGACTCTTGGCCTCGGCCGTTGTTGCCGTCAGCCTCGGCCTCGTTCTTCTTCCATCCATGTCGCCAAAGCCAAGCATGTTCCAGCTCCTCTCCTCTTCTCTTCACTTCCCCAGCGCCAATTCTCCCCAATCGATTCCCTAGGCCGCAAGGGCATCCCCATCAATTCTCTTCGGTCATCCATGCCATCTGGTGGTGCTCCTTTGTTCTCCTGTACCCCCCACGAGCCCCTTTCTTTGTTCTTTCTATCACGCGCATACATACACCACCGAGGCCCATATCTCACCCTCTTTTGTTTATTTTCGAGCCTGCTTGTTTTCTTGTATAACTCGGACATATATAAATTGATGCTCTTTGATTCATAGAGACGATGTGGGACTATATTTAATTGTGTACGTAATCAATATCGTCATACAGAAAGAAAGATCGTGTGTTTCAGACCCCAAACCATTAGCAACTATTTTTTACGCGCAGCTTGGCCCAACTTGGCCCACCACGAAAATCAAAAACTGCAACCCACGCAGGAACAGAACGTAGATGACGGCCCCCAAATTAGTACCACCTTGTTTATATTACGATTTTGTCTATACAAATCGTAAAAACATATTATGACATGAGAAGAAAGCGTATTGTAACGGTGAACCCACGGAGTCAATCCGTGCTTTATTATTAGGAAAAGATATATACATATATATAATTTATTTTGGTTCCTTCTGGTTTCCTGACAAAACGGTCCCACACCATTGTCAACCTATGCAGTAGTCAATAAACGAGAGAATTGCACAAGAAACGGCCGACAGCTGGGATGAAGCAGCTCGAGCAGTATTTGTATTTTTGATGTGTGAGCAGTGCAGAGTTTTTCGATGTTTAGCCCAGATATTATTTTTTTCTCCTCTAAACAACAACAAAAACAACGTTGCAGGTATTAACTGGGCGGGCTGTGGCCTGTCTAGCCCAGGCCAGATATCCAGCCCAGCTATTAATTTTTTTCAAGTTGAAAATGGCTAGCCCAGCTGTACTTTTTTTAGGAATACCCCGGCATGGTTAAGTTGTTATTCTTCGCCCCGCTGGGCTGCAAATCTTTCCTAGGAGGGATGCATTAGGCTTAACAAGAAAATGGACTATAAGAAATAATAAATGGGATGTAATTATAAAAACTGGGCAGTAAATATAAAAAAATGCACCAAACACGTGATTACTTTATAAAATATTATTTTTGGATATTGAAAATTTTAATTTCATTAATTGTTGCGAGTGCAATGTTTCGTTGGATTTTTACGTAATATAAATTTATATTAAAATTGTATTTAACCTGACTAAAAGTTCGGGATAAAAATATTTTGGATCCCATCAAAATGTGGGAAATTTTATTGAATTATTTTTTGAACGGTTGGTTGAAATGGGTGGTACTTTTAACAAACTGTAAATGGATTGTAGTAAATTCCATTATAATTCAAAAATAGGCTACACATTTTTACAAATCTCAAATGGGCTATAAGTTCTCTGCCACACACTTATGGCCTTACTAAGTTGACGTGTCCTCTAAAAAAACAGAGTTGACGCGTATGCAAGGCTTTGTCAACTTATAGTCAACACACGGTTCTAGTAGCAGTGGCCGTTGGATGTCCATCCAACGGATGCCGTGCTTCATCTTCAATCTCGGATATTCTAGCTTCACCCTACCAAAAAATGATTCCTCCCCCTCACATCTAGGGCGCACCGTTTCGGAAGCTGACCTGTGGGCCTACTAAGTTGACGTACCAAGGGCTTTGTCAACTTAGTCAATATAAACGACTCTAGCTGCAGTGACCGTACGATGTCCATTCAACGGCCGTCGTGCTTCTTCAACCTCTGGTTTTCTTTTGCTCCAGCCGCCCAAAGCAGCGCCGGTCGGGCCGTCTGCTCCTACCTCCCGTGGCCGGCTGTGCTGCCGCCGAGGCCTCACCGCCCACTACTACTCCCACCGCTGGCCATGTCATCCCTCCACTCACCCACACCCCCTGTTATTCTGCGGCGACGGCAGCGCAGCTGAACCAGTGAACCCTCGCACTCCTCTCCGCATGTGCATCCACTGCCGCGTCTTCCCCGGCTCCGCGTCGTCCCCTTCCTAGGCCTCGCCGTCGTCCACCACCCTGGTGCTCTCGGCGCGGCGTGGTCAACGTGGTTGTAACGCCTGGATAATTAGGCTACAGTAAAACTCTTCTAATGATGCCATGTCATCAGTGTTACTGTTGCTAACCAAGTGGTAGTTCAAAATCATTGCTAATTCAAAATATGAATTAGTAACAAACACCCTAAGTTTTCAAAAGTCAAAGCGAAAATGTTCGGGGGTTGCCAAATATTGCACTGGTAATTATGGTGAAGCAAACACCATTTTATAAAATGCCTAAATGCCCTAAAACTAAATAAAACAGAAAGGGAAAATAAATTAAAGAAAGAAATTACAAAAAAACAAAAAAAGGGGGGGGAAGCCCCCTGGACCAGGCAGCCCAACCCACCCGCACGGCCACCGCCCAACCCCCCTGGCCCGCAGCCAGCCTGGCCGGCCCAGCCGGCCCAGCTCCCGCACCGCGTCCCCTTCCCCTGTTCCCCCGACCCGGGTCGGAATAGGGCGCGTCCCAACCGAACCCCCCTCGCCGGCGACGAGACGAGGGGATAAGGTCGCCACGCCGCGCCTCCTCGGTTCCTCCTCCCACTCGCCCCCCCACTCTCGCCTCGGTCCCTGCG
>NC_041392.1:38739012-38740635 GCF_002162155.2 Triticum dicoccoides
CACGGCAACCGAGCGCCACCATGGCCTCGCCGCCGTAGTACTCGCGGCCACCGCGACCTCCACGACCTTCCGACGCGTCCGCACGCTCCGCCTCCCTCGACTATGCCTCCACGTCAAGACGCAGGACGCCGAGCACCATCGAACGCTGCCCCAACCTCGTCTTCTTCCTCGGATCCCCGACGCATCTCCGACGAGCGCCGTCGACTCTCCGGCTACTAAACTCCCAAGGGCCATCTTGTGTGCCGCACGGTGAGCTTCTCCTCCCCCTGCCGCTCTTCGTTGGCCCCCTAGCGCTCTGTAGCCAGTCGCCGCCATTGCCGAGGCTCTGGTCGCCACGGCGTACCTCGCCGCCGTCGTCACGCACGCCCGTACTCGCCGTTGCACTCCTGGGGTTCCTAGGAGCCCAACGCGCCCGCGCAATAGCCTTCCCGTGCCTACTAGCGCGTTTCTCGTCGGGGACCCGACCGCGCCGCCGGCTGCGCGCGTCGCCGGCGCCCTTCCGGTGACCAAATGGTCACGGGGCCGAGTCCTTTGTGCTCAGCGCGTCGCGCAGGTCCACCCTAGCCTTCCCTTTCACCCCGAAGCGCGTTGTGTCGCCATCTTTGTCCGCGCCCGAACTGCAGCCCGCCGCGCTCGTCGCCGGCGACCATTCCGGCCACCCGCGCCGTCGTGCTCCCCTCCATCGGACGCGGCGCGAAGAGGCCGTTCCAGAGAGCCTGGCCGCGCCCGATTTGGTGCCCCGTAGCGCGGTTCCGGCCAACTCCGGCGAGGGGCCGCCTCTGTTGGGTCGCCGGAGTCGCTCCGGCATCGTCCGCCAACGTGGCTAGGCGGGCCCCACCCCTGGGTCGCTGCCTGTGGGCCTGGGGGCCCCAACTGGCCACGTTGACCAAGTCAACTTCGCTGACGTGGCAGCTACTGCCACTGACATGCGGGCCCCATCCCATAAAACAAATAAAAACAAATAGATAAACTGCTAATTAATTAAATAAATTAATTAAAACCTAATCTCTCACTGACTACTGGGCCCTACCTGCTAATTAACCCATTTAATTAGTTTCAAAACTCTGTTAATGCCCCTGACAATGACATGTGGGTCACACTGGACCCACCTGTCTGGTTTGACTGGTCAACCGACCAGTTGACCTGCTGACATCACTCTGATGTCATGCTTGCGTCATCAAACACTGTTCTGGATAATGTTGGCTTTAGATAAATAATTAAAATCAGAAAATGATTTAAATCTTTAGAAAATCATATCTTTTAATCCGTAACTCGGATGAAAATACTTTCTACATGAAAGTTGCTCAGAACGACGTGACGAATCCGGTTACGCAGCCCGTTCGTCCGCCACACACCCCTAGCATACCGAACACGCAACTTTCCCCGTCCGGCTCCTCTGCCCGAAAATGCGAAACACCGGGAATACTTTCCCGGATGTTCCCCCCCCCTTCGTCGGTATCACCTACTACCGCGATTGGGCACACCTAGCGTCGTTACTTGTCATGTCATGCATCGATATGCATTTGTTTGCATTGTATTCATTGTTTCTTCCCCCTCTTCTCTCCGGTAGACCATGAGACCGACGCTGCTGCTGCCCAGTACGACTACGGAGTTGAGGACCCC
>NC_041392.1:38741032-38753196 GCF_002162155.2 Triticum dicoccoides
AGATATCGCCTATTCTCCTCTATACTGCTTGCAATAGAGTAGTGTAGCCTGTTACTGCTTTCCGTTGATCCTATTCTGATGCATAGCCTGACATTGTTGCTACATCTATTGATACCTTACCTGCAATCCTAAATGCTTAGTATAGGATGCTAGTTTATCATCATTGGCCCTACATTCTTGTCAGTCTGCCTTGCTATACTATCGGGC
The DNA here is from genome assembly GCF_002162155.2 of Triticum dicoccoides. Taxonomy (NCBI): domain Eukaryota; kingdom Viridiplantae; phylum Streptophyta; class Magnoliopsida; order Poales; family Poaceae; genus Triticum; species Triticum dicoccoides. The sequence goes on from NC_041392.1 coordinate 38,741,240, forward strand.
CGTGATCACTTGGGAGGTGATCACGGGTATACACTATACATACATACATACTATACAGATGGTGACTAAAGTCGGGTCCGCTCGAAGAGTACCCGCGAGTGATTCACGGATTGGGGGCTGAAAGGACCTTTGTCCCGACGGCCCTCTGTGTGGATCTTTGTGGCGGAGCGACAGGGCAGGTTGAGACCGCCTAGGAGAAAGGTGGGCCTGGCCCTGTTCGGCGTTCGCGGATACTTAACACGCTTAACGAGATCTTGGTATTTGATGTGAGTTGGTTACGACCTATACACACTAACCATCTACGCAGGAGTAGTTATGGGTATCCCGGCGTCGTGGTATCAGCCGAAGCCTTCGTGACGTCAGCAACTGAGCGGCGCGCGCCGGATTGGACTGGAACGCCACTAGGCTAGGTCTGCTTCCGGCCGCCCACGCAACGTGCAGGTGTGCTCAGGGCGATGGGCCCAGACCCCTGCGCGCTTAGGTTTAGACCGGCGTGATGACCTCTCTGTTGTGCCTAGGTGGGGCTGCGACGTGTTGATCTTCCGCGGCCGGGCATGACCCAGGAAAGTGTGTCTGGCCAAATGGGATCAAGCGTGCTGGGTAAGTTGGTGCACCCCTGCAGGGAAGTTAATCTATTTGAATAGCCGTGATCTTCGGTAACAGGACGACTTGGAGTTGTACCTTGACCTTATGACAACTAGAACCGGATACTTAATAAAACACACCCTTCCAAGTGCCAGATACAACCCGGTGATCGCTCTCTAACGGGGCGACGAGGAGAGGATTGTCGGGTAGGATTATGCTATGCGATGCTACTTGGAGATGCTACTTGGAGATGCTACTTGGAGATGCTACTTGGAGATGCTACTTGAAGATGCTACTTGGAGGACTTCAATCTACTCTCTTCTACATGCTGCAAGATGGAGGCTGCCAGAAGCGTAGTCTTCGACAGGATTAGTTATCCCCTTCTTATTCTGGCATTCTGCAGTTCAGTCCACTGATATGGCCCTTTACACATATACCCATGCATATGTAGTGTAGTTCCTTGCTTGCGAGTACTTTGGATGAGTACTCACGGTTGCTTTCTCCCCCCTTTGTTTTCCCCCTTTCCTTTCTTTCTGGTTGTCGCAACCAGATGCTGGAGTCCAGGAGCCAGACGCCACCGTCGACGACGACCCCTACTACACCGGAGGTGCCTACTACTACGTGCAGCCCGCTGACGACGACCAGGAGTAGTTAGGAGGATCCCAGGCAGGAGGCCTGCGCCTCTTTCGATCTGTATCCCAGTTTGTGCTAGCCTTCTTAAGGCAAACTTGTTTAACTTATGTCTGTACTCAGATATTGTTGCTTCCGCTGACTCGTCTATGATCGAGCACTTGTATTCGAGCCCTCGAGGCCCCTGGCTTGTATTATGATGCTTTTATGACTTATTTTTGTTTTAGAGTTCTGTTGTGATATCTTCCCGTGAGTCCCTGATCTTGATCGTACACATTTGTGTGCATGATTAGTGTACGATTGAATCGGGGGCGTCACAGTGATCAAGGAACGACTTCCATCGGACGTGGACTGTACGTGGAGAGGCTGACAGCTGGGTCCACGGCAGCCGCAAGGAAGTGCCTCCTTATTACGCGCAAAATAATTATTCCTCCATCTGACAGCGGGGACCCACCATACGGGCCACCGTATTTCGCGAAAAAAATGATTCGCCCCCTGACTGCTAGGACCCACAAGCTACATCTTCGCAAGCAAGGAAGTGCGTCCGAAAAAAAATGATTCGCCCCCCTGACTGCTGGGACCCACCAGCAACATCTTCGCACGCAAAGAAGTGCGTCCGAAAAAAAATGATTCACCCCCTGACTGCTAGGACCCACCAGCTACACCTTCGCACGCAAGGAAGTGCACCGGGCAAAAAAAAAGATTCGCCCGTCTGACTGCTAGGACCCAGCAGCTACACCTCCGCATGCAAGAAAGTGTGTCTGGGCAAAAAACGATTTGCCCCCCTGACTGCTGGGACCCACCAGCTACATCTTCGCAGGCAAGGAAGTGCCTGACAGTCGGGACCCACCTGGTCGAAGCGTACGTAGTGTTGTCATTCTGGTCGCGAACGTGTACGTACATACTGGTCGATGTAGAGGAGCGCCCGTGTCGTAGTAGAGGCGCGCACGTGTCGTAGTAGAGGCGCGCACGTAGCATGTACACGTACGTACAGCGGCCAGGGTGCAATAAAGAAAAATACGGCCACGTATGTGTACATACGGGCGGGGTCTCGAACGCCTACTCGCGCATACGTACGGCCAGGGCTCGTGTACATGGCTGGGTCGGAACGGAGAAACAGCGTCGTCGTCGTATTCATGGGGAGGCAACGGAATGCGTCGTGTTCATGGGGAGGCAACGAAATGCGTCGTGTTCATGGGGACGCAACGGAACGCGTGGGAGCCAATCGGCTGGGTCGAAACAGAATGCGTGGTCGTGTTCATCAGAAGGGCTTGGATGGAACAGGCGATGGAAACGAGGCCTGGCGCACCGCAGAACGGAGGAAACGGACCTCCTACGGTCGAAACAGGGGTCCTGTTGATCGGGAGGGGTGTGGCGTAACGCAAAAGGGACGAAACGGACCTCCTACGGTCGAAACGGGGGTCCTGTTCATCGGGAGGGGTGTGGCGTACCGCAAAACGGGACTCCACGGGATACTGGTCATCTCCACCGTCGACCTCCTCCAGCCTCCACGGGCTCCTGTTCATCCAGCCTCCACCGCGCGCTACTCCACCGTCGACCTCCTCCAACCACCCCTTCACCGTCTACTGTTCATCCAGCCCTCCACACCACGGGGTCCTGTTCAACCACCCCTCCATGGGCATCCCTCCACCGTCTACTGTTCATACAGCCCTCCACCACACCACGGGGTCCTGTTCATCCAGAGGCAACGCCGCCGCTCACTGTTCATCCACCCCCCCCGCAACTCTCACTGTTCATCCAATCGATCGGCTTCAGTTAGCAACAGTAGCGAAGGAATCGCTCGATCAGGTTCAGTAACACGTAGACTGCAGTGCAATCGCTCGGGTTCAGTTACAGCCCAATGCCTCGCTCTGGTTCAGTTAGAGCCAACACCTCGCACACACACGCGTACGTGTACAAGAGAAACGCGCATCGCTCGGTCCCCGACCTCCCACCGTAACCGGGAACTCCCCAAAATTTTCCTCGCCCTCGCTTCTACCATGGTTTTTTCCGTCATGGACGGCCCAAAGAATGTCATGCAGCTGCGTCCCCGGCCCGCCCAAGACGAAAAGCCCATTTTCTGTCATGATTTTTTTTCATAGAAGTAGGAGATCACCACATCTATGATGATACCGGGTTTTGTCACAATTATCGTCATAGAAGTTTCATATGTATGACAGAAAAAATTTCGTTCGGCCCAAAATGTCACGGATGTGTCTTTCTTTAGTGTGTCTATCTTCATCATCCCGGTGCTCTCCATGACGAGGAGGGAGTAGTTCTCCCTCGTGGCTGAGGGTATGTATCAATAGCTATGTGTTTGATCTCTCTCTCTCTCTCGTGTTCTTGTGGTGATACGATCTTGATGTATCGCGAGCTTTGCTATTATAGTTGGATCTTATGATGTATTCTCCCCCCTCTACTCTCTTGTAATGGATTGAGTTTTCCCTTTGAAGTTATCTTATCGGATTGAGTCTTTAAAGATTTGAGAACACTTGATGTATGTCTTGTCGTGCGTATCTGTGGTGACAATGGGATATCACGTGATTCACTTGATGTATGTTTTGGTGATCAACTTGCGGATTCCGCCCATGAACCTATGCATAGGGGTTGGCACACGTTTTCATCGTGATTCTCCAGTAAAAACTTTGGGGCACTCTTTGAGGTTCTATGTGTTGGTTTGAATAGATGAATCTGAGATTGTGTGACGCATATCGTATAATCATACCCACGGATAATTGAGGTGACATTGGAGTATCTAGGTGACATTAGGGTTTTGGTTGATTTGTGTCTTAAGGTGTTATTCTAGTACGAACTCTAGGGCTGTTTGTGACAGTTATAGGAATAGCCCAACAGATTGATTGGAAAGAATAACTATGAGGTGGTTTCATACCCTACCATAATCTCTTCGTTCGTTCTCCGCTATTAGTGACTTTGGAGTGACTCTTTGTTGCTTGTTGAGGGATAGTTATGTGATCCAATTATGTTATTATTGTTGAGGTAACTTGCACTAGTGAAAGCATGAACCCTAGGCCTTATTTCCTAGCATTGCAATACCGTTTACGCTCACTTTTATCATTCGTTACCTTGCTGTTTTTTTATTTTCAGATTACAAAAATCTTTATCTACCATCCATATACCACTTGTATCACCATCTCTTCGCCGAACTAGTGCACCTATACAATTTACCATTGTATTGGGTGTGTTGGGGACACAAGAGACTCTTTGTTAATTGGTTGCAGCGTTGCTTGAGAGAGACCATCTTCATCCCACGCCTCCTACGGATTGATAAACCTTAGGTCATCCATTTGAGGGAAATTTGCTACTGTCCTACAAACCTCTGCACTTGGAGGCCCAACAACGTCTACAAGAACAAGGTTGTGTAGTAGACATCAGAGGGCCAACAGGGGGCCCACGAGGTAGGGGGCGCGCCCAGGGGGGTAGGGCGCGCCGCCCACCCTCGTGGGCAGGGTGTGGCCCCCCTGGTGAACTTCTTGCGCTCAGTATTTATTATATATTCTGAAAATGTCTTCCGTGAAGTTTCAGGACATTTGGAGCTGTGCAGAATAGGTCTCTAATATTTGCTCCTTTTCCATCCCAGAATCCCAGCTGCCGTCATTCTCCCTCTTTTATGTAAACCTTGAAAAATAAGAGATAATAGGCATAAGTATTGTGACATAATGTGTAATAACAGCCCATAATGCAATAAATATCGATATAAAAGCATGATGCAAAATGGACGTATCAACTCCCCCAAGCTTAGACCTCGCTTGTCCTCAAGCGAAAACCGAAATCGAAAAATATGTCCACATGTTTGGAGATAGAGGTGTCGATAAAAATAAAATACGGACATGAGAGCATCATGATCATTCTTAGAACAACAACTTATATAATTCTTTTCATATGATCTCTTATGCTAAAGTAACCATTCAATCACAATTTCAAGTATGAATCGTAAACTTCATTGAAAACTAACAAACTATAATCTCAGTCATTGGAGCAATTGCAATTTATCATAACATAGGAAAGAGTCAATATAAGAGCTTTTCAGCAAGTCCACATACTCAACTATCATATAGTATTTCACAATTGCTAACACTCACGCAATACTTATGGGTATGGAGTTTTAATCGGACACAGAGAAAGATAGGGGCTTATAGTTTTGCCAACCAACGTTTTACCTCAAGGGTAATGTCACCAATAATAGTTCATGAAAACTCACATCCAGTTAGCCATATATACCAAGATCTTTCCAACATGTTGTGCTTGCCAAAAGATAAAATGTAAAAAGGAAGGGTGAAGATCACCATGACTCTTATGTAAGGCAGGAGATAACAGTAAAAGATAGGCCCTTCGCAGAGGGAAGCAGAGGTTGTCATGCACTTTTATGGTTGGATGCACAAAATCTTAATGCGAAAGAACGTCACTTCATATTGCCACTTGTGATATGGACCTTTATTATGCAGTTTGTCATCGCTTTTATTTCTTCCATATCACACGATTGTATAAAGCTTATTTTCTCCCACACTAATAAGTCATACATATTTAGAGAGCAATTTTTATTGCTTGCACCGATGACAACTTACTTGGAGGATCTTACTCAATCCATAGGTAGGTATGGTGGACTCTCATGGCAAACCTGGTTTAAGGGTGTTTGGAAGCACAAGTAGTATCTCTACTTGGTGTGATGAATTTGGCTAGCATGAGGGGGAAAGCCAAGCTCAATCATGTTGGATGATCCATGACAATATAATTTATCTCAGATGTAAGAAAACATAACCCATTATGTTGTCTTCCTTGTCCAACGTCAATTCTTTAGCATGTCATATTTTAATGAGTGCTCACAATCATAAAAGATGTCCAAGATAGTATATTTATATGTGAAGACCTCTCTTTCTTTATTACTTCCTATTAATTGCAGCGATGACCAAAACTATGTTTGTCAACTCTCAACAACTTTTAATCATCATACTATTTCTATGTGAGCTCATTACTCTCCATAAGATCCATATGATCTATTTTATTCTGTCTCTTTTCTTTTATTCACTCAAGATCATGGCAAAATAATCAAGCCCTTGACTCAACACTAATCTTTATTATATAGCTCACGGACTCGATTACATAGAAGGATCATAAAGCAAAACTCACAACTAGATCATACTAAAAGCTTTATACTACTAGATCAATATATTACCAAAAGGATCGAACTAAGAAAAATGGTAAAGATAAAAGTGATGGTGATACGATACCAGAGCACTCCCCCAAGATTGGAAGTTGCCAAGGGGAGTGCCCATACCCATGTGATTATGTCTCTCTTTTCGGGGATGGTGACATAATATTGTTGGCGATGATGCCCCTCAGGATATAATTCTCCTCCTCGAGCTTATTGACTTGCTGCTTGAGGTCCATTATTTCCTTTCGAAGTTTTCCTGTAACAGCCAAAGCTCCCTGCACCCAAGGGTGCTGCATAGCTGCGGGAGAACCAGTGACACTCTTTTTCATATTCTCATAAGAAAGAAATCTAACATTGGAAGGGATAACCGAATTTGGAATAGCCGAGCTCTGCAGTTCCCCCATTGTGAATCCAGCTCGGAAGCGAGAAGTGACTTCTTGATCCTCCTCCATGGCATCTATCCTCTTCAAATTAGCCTCCATCTCTTCCTCTGTTGCTATCCCAAAGTGGTCAACATTGTTGTTTGTCACTGATCTCGGTGCCGGGTGAGACACCCGGCTCTCCTCGACTGACTCTTGCAAAGACATCTTGCTCTAATCTGCAGCAGCAACAACTCGAAACACAAACAAAGGATAATTGCGTGATACGGGAGTCAAAACCTCCGGGAGATTATATAATGAATTTTTACCGACCAAAATACATAACGTGTAAGAAAACAGAGTCCGGAGAGCACACGAGGTGCCCATGAGGTAGGGGGCATGCCTAGGGGGTAGGGCGCGCCCTCCACCCTCGTGTCCTTCCCAAAATGCTTCTTATTTTTCTATTTTTCTAAATATTCCAAAACAGAAGAAAATTGCCATTAGAACTATTTTGGAGTCGGTTTACTTACCATACCACATACCTATTCCTTTTTGGATTCTGAAACGTTCCGGAAAGTGTCCTTATGTATTCCTCCGGGGTTACAGTTTCAATAACATTGGTTTCAACATTTATAGGATTACCTAAGATATAATGTTTAATTCTTTGACCGTTCACCACCTTCGGATTTGTGCCTTCGAAGTTGTTAATTTTTATGGCACCGGATCGATAGACCTCCTCGATAACGTAAGGACCTTCCCATTTAGAGAGAAGTTTTCCTGCAAAAAAACTTAAACGAGAGTTTTATAGCAATACATAATCACCTACGTTAAACTCACGCTTTTGTTCTCTTTTGTCATGCCATCTTTTAACTTTTTCTTTAAATAATTTGGCATTCTCGTAGGCTTGGGTTCTCCATTCATCGAGTGAGATAATGTCAAATAACCTCTTCTCACCGGCAAGTTTGAAATCATAATTGAGCTCTTTAATAGCCCAATAAGCCTTATGTTCTAGTTCGAGAGGTAAGTGACATGATTTTTGCATAAACCATTTTATACGGAGACATACCCATAGGATTTTCATATGCAGTTCTATAAGCCCATAATGCATCATCAAGTTTCTTGGACCAATTCTTTCTAGATCTATTAACAGTCTTTTGCAAAATTAATTTGAGTTCTCTATTGCTCAATTCTACTTGACCACTAGACTATGGGTGATAAGGAGATGCAATTCTATGATTAACATCATTTTTAGCAAGCATTTTACGGAAAGCACCATGAATAAAATGTGAACCACCATCAGTCATTAAATATCTAGGGACTCCAAACCTTGGAAAAATATCTTCTTTAAGCATCTTAATAGAGGTGTTATGATCAGCACTACTAGTTGGAATAGCTTCTACCCACTTAGTAACGTAATCAACAGCAACTAAAATATGTGTATAACCATTAGAGGCAGGAAAATGTCCCATATAATCAAAGCCCCAAACATCAAATGGTTCAATAACAAGTGAATAATTCATAGGCATTTCTTGACGTCTACTAATATTACCAATTCTTTGACATTCATCACAAGACAAGACAAACTTACGGGCATCCTTGAAGAGAGTAGGCCAATAAAAACCGGATTGCAATACCTTGTGTGCAGTTCTATCTCCAGCATGGTGTTCTCCATAAGCCTCGGAGTGCCACTTGCGTAGGATCTGTTCCTGTTCATGCTCTGGTACAACGTTTAGCAATTCTAGCAGTCTCATCATGGAAATGAATAACATGCCCATCAATATTATCAGACAAGAGATCTTTAACAATATCAATATTAGGTTCAACTTTAATTTGCTCAGGAGGTGTATAAGTTCTAATATTGCTTTTATGAACCAAAGTTGAAGCTTTAGCATGATCCTTTATCCTAACAGGGAAAGGTGGTTTCTCAACATAAGAAGTAGGAACAATAGGATCATTATAAGTGATAGTCTTTTCTTCAACTTGAATAGGTACAACTACTTTTACTTCTATAGGAGGATGATATTTAAACCACTTCTCCCTAGGGAGATCAGGATGAGTAGCAAAAGATTCACAGAAAGAAGCTACTATCTCAGAGTCAAGTGCATATTTAGTGCTAAATTTACGAAAAACATCGGTATCCATAAAAGATTTAATACAATCGAATTTAGGTGTCATACCTGGCTCTTTACCTTCATCGAGGTCCCAATCTTCAGAGTTGCGTTTATTTCTTTTCAATAAATCACATTTGAATTCAATAGTCTTCGTCATAAAAGAGCCAGCACAAGAAGTATCGAGCATGGTGCAATTGTTATCAGAAAGCCGAGCATATAAATTTTGAATAATCATTTCTCTCAAGAGCTCAAGATTGGGGCAAGAATATAACATTGATTTAAGCCTCCCCCAAGCTTGAGCGATGCTTTCTCCTTTGCGAGGCCAGAAATTATATATATAATTGCAATCACGATGAACAAGATGCATAGGATAAAACTTCTGATGGAATTCCAATTTCAATCGTTTGTAGTTCCATGACCCCGTATCATCACATAGCCTATACCATGTCAACGCATCTTCCTTCAAAGATAAAGGGAAAACCTTCTTCTTAATAACATCTCCGGGTACACCTGCAAGCTTAAATAATCCACAAACTTCATCCACATATATGAAGTGCTCAATAGGATGCGTTGTTCCGTCTCCTGCAAAAGGATTAGCTAGCAGTTTTTCTATCATACCCGAAGGAATTTCAAAGTAGACATTTTCATTTTCAGTAGGTTGAGGAGCAACTCTTTTCTCTACTGGTCGGGGTGAAGATACCCCGAACAAGCCCCTTAGAGGATTACTTTCCATAGTAACAAGTGACAGTAAATTTCAGCACACTATATAAATTTTTCCTTACCAAATTCCACCTACCAAAGGCGCTTCACTCCCTGGCAATGGCGCCAGAAAAGAGTCTTGATGACCCACAAGTATAGGGGATCTATTGTAGTCTTTTCGATAAGTAAGAGTGTCGAACCCAATGAGGAGCAGAAGGAAATGATAAGCGGTTTTCAGCAAGGTATTCTCTTGAAGCACTGAAACAATAGGTAATAGATAGTTTTGTTATAGGATAATTTGTAACGAGAAACAAGTAACAAAAGTAAATAAAGTGCAGCAAGGTGGCCCAATCCTTTTTGTAGCAAAGGACAAGCCTGGACAAACTCTTATATGATGTAAAGCGATCCCGAGGACACATGGGAATATCGTCAAGCTAGGTTTCATCACGTTCATATGATTCGCGTTCGGTACTTTGATAATTTGGTATGTGGGTTGACAGGTGCTTGGGTACTGCCCTTACTTGGACAAGAATCCCACTTATGATTAACCTCTATTGCAAGCATCCGCAACTACAACAAAAGTATTAATGTAAACCTAACCATAGCATGAAACATATGGATCCAAATTAGCCCCTTACGAAGCAACGCATAAACTAGGGTTTAAGCTTCTGTCACTCTAGCAAGCCATCATCTACTTATTACTTCCCAATGCCTTCCTCTAGGCCCAAATAATGGTGAAGTGTCATGTAGTCGACGTTCACATAACACCACTAGAGGAGAGACAACATACATCTCATCAAAATATCGAACGAATACCAAATTCACATGACTACTAATAGCAAGACTTCTCCCATGTCCTCAGGAACAAACGTAACTACTCACAAAGCATATTCATGTTCATAATCAGAGGGGTATTAATATGCATATAGGATCTGAACATATGATCTTCCACCAAATAAACCAACTAGCATCAACTACAAGGAGTAATTAACACTACTAGCAACCCACAGGTACCAATCCCGGACTTAGAGACAAGAATTGGATACAAGAGATGAACTAGGGTTTTGCGAGGAGATGGTGCGGGTGAAGATGTTGATGGAGATTGCCCTCTCCCAATGAGAGGAGCGTTGGTGATGACTGCTACCTCTTGAGCACTGCGTTGGATTTCCTTGAAGAGGAAAGGAGATGCAGCAAAGTAGCGTAAGTATTTCCCTTAGTTTTTGAGAACCAAGGTATCAATCAAGTAGGAGGCTACGCGTGAGTCCCCCGTACCTGCACAAAACAAATAACTCATCGCAACCAACGCGATAAGGGGTTGACAATCCCTTCATGGTCACTTACGAGAGTGAGATCTGATAGATATCATAAGATAATATTTTTGGTATTTTTGTGATAAAGATGCAAAGTAAAATAAAAGCAAAGTAAAAAGCAAAGGAAATAACTAAGTATTGGAAGATTAATATGATGAAGATAGACCCGGCGGCCATAGGTTTCACTAGTGGCTTCTCACAAGATCATAGGTATTTTACGGTGGGTGAACGAATTACTGTTGAGCAATTGACAGAATTGAGAATAGTTATGAGAATATCTAGGTATGATCATGTATATAGGCATCATGTCCAAGACAAGTAGACCGACTCCTGCCTGCATCTACTACTATTACTCCACTCATCAACCGCTATCCAGCATGCGTCTAGAGTATTAAGTTCATGAAAACAGAGTAACACCTTAAGCAAGATGACATGATGTAGAGGGATAAATTCATGCAATATGATAAAAACCCCATCTTGTTATCCTTGATGGCAACAATACAATACGTGCCTTGCTGCCCCTACTGTCACTGGGAAAGGACACCGCAAGATTGAACCCAAAGCTATGAACTTCTCCCATTGCAAGAAAGATCAATCTAGTAGGCCAAACCAAACTGATAATTCGAGGAGACTTGCAAAGATAACCAATCATACATAAAAGAATTCAGAGGAGATTCAAATATTGTTCATAGATAATCTTGATCATAAACCCACAATTCATCGGTCTCAACAAACACACAGCAAAAAGAAGATTACATCAAATAGATCTCCACAAGAGAGGAGGAGAACATTGTATTGAGATCCAAAAAGAGAGAGAAGCCATCTAGCTAATAACTATGGACCCGAAGGTTAGAAGTAAACTACTCACACTTCATCGGAGAGGCTATGGTGTTGATGTAGAAGCCCGCCGTGATGGATGCCCCCTCCAGCGGAGCTCCGAAATAGGCCCCAAGATGGGATCTCGTGGATACAGAAAGTTGCGGTGGTGGAATTAGAGTTTTGGCTCTGTATCTGATCGTTTGGGGGTACGTAGGTATATATAGGAGGAAAAAGTACGTCGGTGGAGCAACAGGGGCCCACGAGGGTGGAGGGC